>NC_059118.1:61861531-62204031 GCF_020740685.1 Jaculus jaculus
TCTTCTGCAAACTTCCCTGAGCCATGTTGGGTTCATTTTAGGCTAACTTTACTGTCCATCAGAGAATCTGCTTCTCTTTTTCAGATACACTCAGATCCTAAGGATAGAATCACCCCATTATACCTCAAAAGGGCCCCAGCTGAAACTAAGAATAATTGGGGAAACAAGCGAGAGTGCTGTTTTCTTCATGAACCTGGCACCAGCACAGGGGTGAAGAAGCTAGGCACAGAGAACAATCGACTCCTACCAACCAGATATCCAGAGACACAGAGGCTCCCAAGGCCTTACCCCTGAAGCAGACTGGATTACTCTTAATCTACCCTTCCTTGTCAAGCTACTCCTCCCTGCTACCTGGCTTCAGGAACCCTATGAGCATAAAGTCTTTGAAGACAATGAATGGTTCCGTGTATTTCTTTACCCTGGGAAAGTACATTTCTCCTAGCTGTTTGAGGGAGCTATTTCCCCTTCCAGAAGGGAGTGAAGAGAACTCATTTTGGAAATATCACTTGCCTTTATGTCTCTACTTACCCACGGACCTATGCAAATATTTGAGTCTGCATATGTGTTCCTCGCTTAATTTTCCGGTCTTTATATATTTAAAAAATAAGTAAAGACCTTCAAACAAACTGCAAAATACTCCAGGAATACATACCAAAAAAAATTGATAAGAGTGAGAGTGCTCAAATAATAAGATTGGGTTATATTTTCAGAATAATGAAAGAATTATCAAAGAAGGCATCTTGTTGGGTCCTCAAGAGAATCTTACTACTTTTTCCTAGAAATTATTTCAAAAAAAGAAAAATAATTAGCAAAACCTCAGAGAGGGCATACCCTGACAAACCGAGGAGGGGGTGTTCCTCGTGATCCTAGAGAATTCTGTGGCCTAGCGTGGAGAGAAACAGTGCAGAAGAGAAGGCGAGCAACGGGAGGCGAAGAACAGGCGGAGAAACGTCCCGCGGGGCGCTCTCTTAGGGGTTTGTCTCATGCCCTCCACAAGCGCATGAGTCCTCAACGCCTTGTCCCCAGATGGCAGCAATTTGGGAAGTGGAGTCTTTCCGAAAGAGGCGTACTGTTGGGGTGCACTTAGGGGTGTTATAGCCAGTGCCCATTTGCCAGAGCTCAACTCCCTCTCTGGATGCTTCCTGCCAACTGCTTTGGCAAAGGTGATGCCCGGCCTCTGCTCCAGTGCCATCCTCTTCCTGCTACCATGAGGCTGTAAGGCAAAAGAAGCCCTTTCCTCTGGTTTTGGTCGTATGTTTTGTCGCAGCAATGAGGCTGTAGCTTCAACAACTCTCCTCATCCCCAAATAAGTGACCAAGGGCCAAACTCACTTGTGGTTATTACATTGTTTAAGAGTTATAACCCAAGGGCGAAATTCACTTGTAGTCAGAGCATTGCTTACGGTCGCTAATCTAAGGGCCAAATTCACTTGTAGCTATTGCATTGTTTAACATCTCTAATACAAGGGTAAAATTCACTTGTAGTTATAGAACTGTTTTAAGATCTCTAATCCGGGCTGGAGAGATGGATCAGTGGTTGAGGCACTTGCCTGAGAAACCTAAGGCTTATGTTCAACTCTCCAGGTCCCATGTGAGCCAGATGCAGCCATGCAAGCACGCAAAGTTGCACTTGCGCACAGAGGGTTCATGTGTCTGAAATTCAATTGCCGTGACTGGAGACCCTGGTACTCCAGCTCTCCCTCTCTCCCTCTCTCTGCCTCTCTCTGCCTCTCTCTCTCACACACACACACACTCACTCTTGCATACAAAGAAAGGTATTCTGTTGGACTTGCCACGCACAAAAAAATATCTCTAGGCAGGGTGTGGTGGTGCATGCCTTTAATCCCAGCATTTAGGAGGCAGAGATAGGAGGATTGCCATGAGTTCAAGGCTACACTGAGACTACATAGTTAATTCCAGGTCAGCCTGGGCCAGAGTGGAACCTTACCTCTAAAAACAAAACAAACAAACAAATCTCTAATCCAAGTGCCAATTTTACTTGTAGTTATAGCATTGTTTAAGATCTCTAATCCGACTCAATTTCAAGGAAATATGAGAGCAGAGAAAACTCCCAAGTTAACCTAGCATGGGTGTGTACTATCCTGTTGAACTAGTGTTCAAAGTGGAATTAACTTGACTTGTATGTGCCTCGCACATTGGACTTGGTTGAGATTAACACTTATTAAAAATAACAAAAGCATCCCCAGAATGTCAAATGACAATATGATTTGGATTAATTTTATTTAAATTCAATAAAATATTTCTAAGACAACAAAAATGACTTGTCATTTTTCTCCCCTTCTTTCTAGTCACTCATGATTAGGGTTATATGTGGATAGTTTTTATATGAAGTTAACTACTTCACAGAGCAAACACTGATTGGGATGCTAGGCTAGTTCTGAGAGAAATACAAGGCCATGCACCACAGAGTCCCCTCCCTTGATGGAGTCACAGTCTAACTCAGGGCATGAGTAAAAAGCGAATGAACAATATGCTTGATGGCTATGAATCACAAGTTGCAGCAATGATAAGTTTCATGAGTTTGAAAATGAAGAAATGGTATACTAAAATTGTCAAGAGAACCTTCACAAAGAAGTGTTGTACAAATAGCTGGTGAAAACTCAGCAGTGGACGTGAGGTGATTTCATGGATTCCTGACGAGGAATACAAGCAGAGGTTAGGGGCTGGCAGGCTGTTAGGACACTCTTCTGCAAACCCGAAGGACCCAGGTTAGAGTTCCCTAGGACCCTCATAAGACAGACATGCAAGGTGGCACATGCATTGGAGTTCATTTTCAATTTCTGGAAGCCCTGGTACACCCATTTTTCCTCCCTTCCCCTCTTTCCCTCTCAAACCAATCAATAAATAAATTTCTAAAAAATATTTGAAAAAGAAGTGTAAGTTAGGAATAGCAACAATACAATATGGATACATACTTTAATTAAGTACTGTTTTCAAATGTCTGTGTGCATGTATTTTGCATTTCCTAGGTCTTGATATGCAAGCATTTCTTATTGGGCCATTAAAGTTATTATCATTCAGGATGGAGAGATGGAGTAGTTCCTTACAAGAAGTGGAAGGCTATAAGAAGCAAATTGGAAACTTGATAAGTGCACAGGACCACATGAACAAATGTCCAGGGTCCCTGGAAATCAGCAAGGTATGTACCAACCATAAGGAACCAACTTGTGTCTTATATATATCCATAATAGTAATGATGGAAATAATTATTAAAATAATCATACTTGTCTCTTCATAAAAGCCATAGGCAAATCAAGAAAATTAAGATTTTAATTAAGATTGTGAAGATATTTTCAAGAAGATAAATCAGACTGGCTATAGTTTAGGTGTTTAATGACCCACCAGAGGCCCGTGTGTTAGCAGTGTGATCTGCAGACAGGCTTGACTGGGTGCAGCAGGAACTGTAAAGGCAGAGCCTGGGGGGTCCTTCGCTGAGTGTGCGCCCTTAAAGAGGACTGTGGGGACGCACACCCTCCTACTTCCCTCTTTGGCTTCCTGGATGTAAGATTAGTTACTTTCCCTCTAAGGGTTCCTTGCCATTGTTGTCTGTCACCCACATAGTAGGCCCAAAACAGTGAATTCTTCCAGAATAGAGACTCCAAAGTCATGCGATAAACAAACTTTTAGTCTTTATAAGTTAATAGTCCCAAGCATTTTGTTATACTGTCAGCTGACTAACACAAGGTCAAATCAGCACAATTCAATCAAATCTGATATCATTTCAAAGTAAGTGTTTTTATTAATATTTTATTTCTTTATTTATGAGAAAGATAGAGACAGACAGAGAGAGAAGGCGAGGGAATGGGTGCTCCAGCGTCTTTGCCCAGTGAAAACAAACTCCAGATGCATGCACCATTTTTTGTATCTGGCTATACATGGGTACTAGAAAAATGAACCCAGACTATCAGGCATTGCAAGCAAGCGCCTTGAACTGCTGGCTATCTCTTCATCCCCAAAATAAGTGTTTATAGGAAGAAAATACTGACACACATTGACTGAATTCCTTTCAGATTTGTTTTCTGAAAGCTGACATTACACCCAAATTATTTTTACCATCTACGTAGTACAGCTCCTAGCTCGTTGCCCCGAACTGTTCCACCCTCTCTGGGAACATCACAAAGATATTTAATAAACCCTTTTCCAGATAAGACAAGAGGTGCTCGATACCAGGTTAATGAAATTTCATGCTCGCTGCCTCCACACACATCATTTTACTGAAGAATGTGTTGGTTTTAAACAATCTCATTGGCCTTTATTCTTTCAGAAGCCATGGCAAAATTCTTAAATTATTTCTGGTAAGTAACTTATCTGGACAATTCTTCCAGTCTCTTCATCATTTTTATACTTGTAATCAATTATTTCAGTCAAACAAAATACACTGCCAACTTTCCACAGTTCCTAGAATGATTTTAACTGCTAGCTTGGGGTTTTATTCAGTATGAGCATAAAAGTTATTATATTCTAATTGCTTGTGATTGTTACTACATTGAGATTTATTTTGGTTGGTTATTTCAAGACACTGTTACAATGAGTTCAGTGAGTTCTTTCTGGTTTTCCTGATTGATTCTATTATTAGGACTGTGGAAGCCTGGGGCTTTTTGGCCTTACTGAACATCTTGAACAATTTTTTAAGCAGTTTGGGTTTGGCACAGCCTATTTCACCAAGAACATTACTCCTTAATTTAAAAAAAAAAGAAAAACATGAGCTTTTAAAGGAAAATGCAACCCATATGTTCCTAATTCCTCGGTACTAAACACATCAGAATGTTTTGCAAGAATCACTTGGTTTCCAAGAAGTCCTGTGAGCCTTCCTTATAAGACACTTTAAGTTATTTTCTTTTAAAACAGGAAGTTACTACTGCCAAGGATAAAGTCATTTACACACCAACCGTTTCCATAAAACTCATGAGCTAAGAGGAGTTAGTTTATGTTTCTCTGGAATATATTTACTGAATGAAGTGGATGTAACACACACACACACACACACACACACACACACACACACACACCAATAAACAACCAGACTCTGAGACAACCAAATCATGACATAGACATTTTTCAAAATATGGTTTCTCCACAGAGGAATTGGGGAGACGAGCAAGAGTGCTGCTTCCATGTTGAACCTGATAATCAGCACCAGGGTGCAGGAGACAGACCCTGAGGACACTCAACACCCACCAAAGCAGAGCTCCAGAGGCTCCTAAGAGCTCATCACTGAAGTAGACTTAAAACTCACCCACCGCAGCTCAGAGAATTTTGTGGAAGAGGGGGCTGAAAGATTGTAAAAGTCACAGGCCAAGACATCATGTCCAGAGGCATTCCGTCCCCCCAAAATTAACTGACTGCTGCTCCCACAATGCATAAACCACATCCCCATGGGGAATAGCTGTAGACCCACTGAGGAGCATCCTTAATGGAATGGGGGCAGGGACACGGGTAAAGAGGGTACCAACACATGATGTTACAACATATGAACACATGTAACAACATATTTAATATGATGTTAATAATAAAAATTTTAAAAATATGGTTTCTGAATCTTCATAAATTGAAATGCTTGGTTTTAGATATTCTATTTGCCAAGGACACCTGCATCAAATAAGTTCACTGGAAATAAGACTTGTTTCATTTGTCCTTTTCAGTTCTACAGTAGTTCCAAAGTTTTATCTGTTTTTCTCTGTTTACAGACGCCTGTTTCTCTGAGGAGTTGGACATTTGGGTTCATCTTTTTTTTTAATAGTTCTATCTTCAATCCCAACAGAAAGCTGAACAATGCTGACAATTCAGAACTTGGATATATTTTCACATGTCTATATTCAAGCATGTGTGTGTGTGTATGTCTGTCTTCTAAGATCTGTTTCAGCTTCTTGTATCAGTCTCTCAACAGGAATCCAAATTACTCAAATCCAATCCCTCCCCTGTACTCTTCTGTGGTTTTATATGATGTGTCCCCATAGGCTTAGGTGACTGAGCACTTGGTCCTCAGCTGGTGACGCCGTTTAGGAAGACACTGGGATCCTTAGGACATGGAGCCTTGCTGGCAGAAGTGGTTAGCTATGTGTGGGCTTTGAGGATCTATAGCCCCATCTCACTTCCTGCTCTCTCTTTCTTCCTCACTGGGTATAAGGTGGCCAGCTGACTTTCCACTCCTTGGGCCAAGGGTTCCCTGCCACAATGGGTGGTACTACACAGAACTATAAGCCAAAATAAATCCTTCCTTCTTTAAGGTGGTTCTTGAGAGGTATTTGATCACAGGAATGAGTATATTTACAAATAACAATAAATAAAATAACAAGCCAAGATCTATGGGCTTGGGCACTAAAAAGGGCAGAACCTCCCCTTGAGAGTCCTGGTGAGTAACCAAGTAGCTTAACCATGCTGCTTCTTGCTAAATTTGGAGAGTGCTGTTGGTAAGTAGTTTTGTTTTGTTTTTGACATTCTGATAGTTGTTTTTCATCTCTCCTTTATATAACAAACTATATGAAAAGGGAGAATCCTTCCTCATGTAGGAAGCCAATAATGATCTCCTCCTTGATTTTTCCAGGTTCTCTCTTTCCCCACACATCCCCGTTTTGGATGTCCTCAGAGATAGGGACGCCTGTTCCCACTGATACATCCTTTAAGATCATCCATTCAGCTTCCTCCCCCTCAATTACAGCATTGCTTGGCTGACGTATCAACTTACATATGAACCAACTTGATACTCTCTACCCAGAAAGAACCTATTACGTGTCTCAACACAGCTATTTTCTGATTGCTGAGTAACCATATGGTAGTGCTCAGTGATGGGAGAAATCATATCACCCGGTCCTATTGTGAACACAGTGTGTTTATGTTTTACTGGTTTGAATGTGAAATGCCCCTCACAGGCTTTGTCTTTGAATACTTAACCTCCAGCTGGCTAGGCTGCTGCAGAAGGCTGTAGAATCTCTAGGAGTGGGGGCATCCCCAGAGGAATTGGGTCACTCTGGGTGGGGCTTGATATCCGATATCTGGCCCTATTTCTTGCCCACTGTTTACTTCCTAACTGTAGAAGCAATATGGCCAGACATCGCCCACTCGCTGCCATTCCTTCCCTGCCACGGTGAACTGTCTCCCTTCTGTTTTATGTTATTTCTATTATCAAAAACTCAGACAAGCTTCACTGCACAACTGGAATCTGGAGTCGAGAGACTGTTGCTAACATGGGTACTGGGTCAGCACAGCTTAATACAAAAAAAGGAAAGGTTTAGCAAACTCCAGAGGCTTACAGTAAAATGAACTTAGTTAATCATGGTAACTCTGAATATTGCCTTATTAACAAAAACCTTTCAAACCTGGATAGTTTTACCTTACCAGAACGTTGTGATTGGTTCAGAAACAAATGGCCAAAAGAAGCTCTTCCTTCAGTCGTTTCACCACATACTTTGTCACAGCAACAGAAAGAATTACTAATGCCTATGTGGATATCATCATTGATGCTATCGTAAAGTGTACCATCAAGAAGCACAAAGTGTTGGGATGGAGAAATGGCTTATCAGTTAAGCGCTTGCCTATGAAGCTTAAGGATCCTGGTTTAAGGCTCAATTCCCCAGGACCCACGTTAGCCAGATGCACAAGGGGGCACACGCATCTGGAGTTCATTTGCAGTGGCTGGAAGCCTGGCATGCCCATTCTCTCTCTCTCTATCTATCTATCTATCTATCTATCTATCTATCTATCTATCTATCTATCTCTATCTCTGCCTTTTTCTCTCTCTGTTGCTCTCATAGAAATAAATAAAAATAAACAAAAAATTTTTAAAAAAAGAAGCACAAAGTGAACATATCATTTCTACCCTCTCTGGACAGTTTTCTCATCTATGAAATGATAAAGGAGATGGAATGATGCACACAGCAAGTTACATCATATATACATTTTACAAACCAATTATCAACACACTAACGTTGAAGAAATTCTCTAAGCAAAGGATGATGCCTTTGCAGCCGGTGTTTGAGACACATGGTATTTCTTGTTGGGAACATTTAAGTCCTTCTTGCAGCCTTGGTACTTTGCTGTGATTGGGATACAAGAAGACACAGAGATCTTAGGTGAACAGGCATGCAAGCAGTTGTGACAATGTCTGTCACAGTCTTTTTGATAAGGGAAAAACGTAAAAGCTGGAAGTTCTCATTCTCCTTGTGGCAATGAAAACCTGAGGGTTATTTGTCAGTCTCTCAGGATGGCTGCAACGTAGGTGTGGTGTCAAGAGAACTCCAGTTTGAAGACTCAAGAACAAGTTCTTCAAAATCATATGCTTTGTGAAGGGCAGTGTTTGGAAGTACTGTGGACTAAGTGTTTGAAGTTCCCCACATAAATGGGTTCTTGATGAAATGCTAATCCCAAATGTTGTAGTGTTAGGTTGTGGGGCTGTTAGAAAGACAATAGTTCAAAAGGTGGGACCTGAAAATTAGGATTAGTGTCCTTAGAGAGCTGCCTTGCCTAGTGTGCCATACAGAGAAATGATGCCATCTATGAACCAAGAAGTGGCCCTTGCTGGGCCTCAAATATGCAAATGCCATTACCTTCAATTTGTCTCTTTAGATCTATGGAAAAATAGATTTCTATTGATTGTAAATTACCCAGCCTATAGCATTCTGTTACATCAACCCAGAGGATGAGGCCAGCAGAGTAATCTCCATTAGCTATGTTCCTTAAAGATTAAAGACTTTTGTGAGTATTTCTCATGTGAAAAAAAGTTTTAGTCATGGTATTTTAAAAGAAGAGTCACTCTGTGAGTACATTCCAATAGCAAAATTCCAGCAGGAGTTAATGTTTCAGAAGTATACTATACTCACCAGTGTGTTTCAATACTCCTGATGTCACATAGGGTTGAATGAATTTTTTAATTTTTTATTTAACTTGTAGCATTGGGTGGTGAGGTGGGTGGAAGAAGTGTGTCTTCTCCATTAGTAGTACTTCTTTGCTTCTGTATAATTAGTCTTAGACTTGATCCTCAGGAAGGATTAAATATCATACTTTGAAGAAGGTGTTGAAGTGAAAGTAGGAAAAAACTATAGGTGACACAGATGCATATTTTTATGTTTTTTTTAAATTGTTTATTTTTATTTATTTCTTTGACAGACAGAGAGAGAAAGACACAGATAGATAGATAGAAAACAGGCACACTAGGGCCTCCAGCCACTGCAAACGAACTCCAGATGCATGTGCCACCTTGCGCATCTGGCTTACTACATGGGTCCTGGAGAACCAAGCTTCAAACCAGAGTTCTCAGGCTTCACAGGCAAGCATTTAACCACTAAGCCATCTCTTCAGCCCTGATAATAATATATAATAATATATAATATTATATAATATATATAATATGTAATAATGTATAATAATATAATAATTTTAATAGTCAGAAATATTAAGATCTATTAAGGACACCATTTGTTTCTGAATCAACCACAGCATCCTGCTAAGGTAAAATTAACCAAATTTGAGAGCTTTTCATTACTAAGGCAATATACAGAGTCACCATGATCTACTAAGCTCATTTTCCTGTAAGCGCCTTGAGTTTGCTAAACCTTTCCTTTCTTTGTATTAAGCTGTGCTGACCCAGTACCCATGTTAGCAACAGTCTCTCGACTCCAGATTCCAGTTGTGCAGTGAAGCCTGTCTGAGTTTTTGATAATAGTAATAACATAAAACAGCCTTTATTCTGTTTATAGACTGTGAGTAAACAGCAGGATTTGTGGGGAAGCAGGTTGCTCACCCATGTGAGGTGAATGAGCTTTTCCAGGAGAACAAGACGCAATGCCCTGGAGGAGACAATCTATTAAATGGAGCCAGAAATGTGCGCTCATTTCACTGGCCTGAACAGAGCAAAGACATCGCCATTAAAATGACTTTGGGGCTCTAGGATTTCTGTGTCAGGTGTTATGTAAACTTTATTTGTATAGAAACCCAGTCCATCCCAGCAGCTACAACAACATGGTAATACTTAATAAACTGTTACATAATATAGTCATATATTAATTGTCAGTGAGAACAAAATCCCTACTGTAGAAGTTGGGACTCATCAGTTCGCATGATCTACTGTGGCAAAACTCATAACCTTGTTTATTCATCTGTCTACATGTAAGGTAACAATGCTGATCTGTAGAATCATCTCAATTCTCAAGTGAGATTATGAACTCAGTTTCTTCTCAGTTTAAGTTATATCTACCAAATTGTATTAAAACCATTTTGCTTGAGGGATATTCTTCTCTCTTTAGTCTAAATATAAACATAATCATCTCAAATGTATATGTGATTTATGTGTGATCTTGTCATTCCTGTGTCACTAAAATGCATGGAGAAACCAGAGCAGTACAAGAATTGCTTTATGATTCCAACAAAACCACCTAACAACCCAGGGCCCAAATGATAAGAGTTGAAGCCAGTCATCTCATTTCTCACTTCCTTCATTTTCTAATTCCAAAGTAGGTGATTTCTTCTTGAAATCGTGAAATAGGCATTACAAAATTCCAGGTGTTTGTTGGAAACTAAAGACAGGTACAGAACAAAGACTCCAAGTACAACCTGATGAGATCTTGCATAAAACCTGTAAGTTGACTTTGGGCACTTGATGGACTCAGCCACAAGTTTTCGTTTCACTTTACCTTTTATTTTGGGGCGGGGTGTGTTCGTAAGTTGTAGGTATGTGCGTGCCACAGTGCATATGCAGAGGTCAGAGGACAGCTTCGGTCTGCCCTCACCTCCCGCCTTGTATGAAGCAAAACTCTTATTGTCCACTGTTCCATTCCCCAAGCTAACTGAACTGAAAACTTCCACTGAATTCTTCTATATCCGCCTTCTTCTCCCTGCACACATGCTGGGACCACAGAAACCAAGATGCTTTCTCATGTGTTCTGGAGATATGACTTCAGATGCTCATACTTGTGTGGTAAATGCTTTATTCACTGGGCCATAATCTGCACGGCTTCTACTAGGTATTTCAGAAAGAAAGAAATGATGGAAGAGATCCTAGATCTGAAATTCAAGGCAGGTGGACTTCAGATAAAATACAGTGAAGTGATCTAAGTGTCCTAGCACATGACTATAATCCCATTGAGGTGGAACAGAGACAGACTGCCCGGCTAGCTAGTCTAACTGACCAGTAAGCTCCAGGTTTCAGCAAGAGACCATGTCTCAAAGAAGGAGAGGAGCAACAGAGAAAGACACACAGCATCTACCTCTGGCCTCCATCTGCACACAAGCAGATACGCAACATACACATGTGACCACAGATACACGAACATGCATACACACGTGCACAAAACCACATGCTTATGCAGGCAAAATAAATAAGTAAATAAGATAAATTAATTAATTAAAAGTGCTATGAGAAAAGTTTAAGCCATTATTGGAAAAGTGGAGATGTATATCACAAAAAAAGTAATAATCGGGCATAGTGGTGGCACAGTCCTTTAATCCCAGCACTCGAGAGGCAGAGGTAGAAGGATTGCTGTGAGTTCAAGGCCAACTTGAGACTACATAGTGAATTCCAGGTCAGCCTGGGCTATAGTGAGATCCTACCTCAAAAAAAAAAAAAAGTTCATTTTTGAGAAGATGGAAACAAATAAAATGAGGGAGGAAGAGAAAGAGAATGGGAGCACCAGCACTTCTTGCCACTACAAACAAGCTCCAGATTTATACACCACTTTGTGCATCTGGCTTTATGTAGATACTAGGAAATTGAACCTGTGTCATCGGGCTTTTTCAAGCAAGTGCCATTACTGCTGATCCATCTTCCCAACCACATCCCATCAATCTTGGAACTCTCATCACAAGAAAATCTGCTCCTTTTTTGGTAAGTTGTTTGTTTGTTTGTTTGTTTTTTTAAACAAGTAAATTATTATTTCACTCCAAAGTTTGCCAGACCTAGGGATTTGTTTTCATTTACACATTTTTTCATTCATAACATGGCAATATGAGGTTAATACCAGAAACTAATTTTTTATCTTCTTAAATAATACTTACTGAGTGAGGCATGACAGATCATGCCTTTGATCCCAGTACTTGGGTGGCAGAGGTAGGAGTACTGCCTTGAATTCAAGACCACCATTCTAGGTCAGCCTGTACTAGAGTAAGACCCCACCTAGAAAAATTTAAAAAAGAAAAAAGTACTTATAAATTTAAATATTCTTATGACTTGTTTTTTCTTTAGTTTCCAGAAGGAAATCTTGAATGAAACATGAGTCATCTTGAATAATCCACTGTTATAATTATAACTATTGTGTGTACACATGCATAACTAATGCCATATCAGTATTTGTCATAGAGATTTTAAAACTTTCCTAGTTTCTATGCAAAACATTTTACACATCACCCCACACAAAAATAACCAAATAGAAATCAGAAAAACACAAGGCTTTCTGAAGTTATGTAGCTATTTAAATAAACCTTATAAACACACACAACTAAACGTATTCTATCACTCTTGCAATAGTTTGGATGTTGACTATCTCCCACAGCTCACATGTGAATGACTTGCCATAGGATGGTGGGATTGACATGTGTCACTGACCTTTGGGAGCTGGGAACTAGTGGAATGTCCTTTGGTCTTTGGATATGTGTCTGTGGAAGGGACTGTGGGAAATTGGCATCTCTTGTTCTGCTCCCACAGCAAGGTGTGACCACTAACTCCAATATGTCATCCTACACTGCTCTCCATATTGCAAGGTGATGTGGTCACAGGCAGCCTCAAAGCCCACTTCTGAGCAGTGAACCTCAAAACTGTGAGCTGAATGCTCTCTGTCTCTTTCACAACCCAGCCCATCCCAGGTGACTCATTATGTCAAAAAGCCAAAAAGCTAAAGCCAGGTGTGATGGTTCATGCATTTAATCCCAGAACATGGGAGGCAGACATAGGAGAATTGCAATGAGTTCGAGGCCACTCTAAGCCTATATAGTGAATCCCAGGTCATCCTGGGCTACAGCAAGACCTTACCTCAAAAAATGAAAAAGAAAAAAAAAGCCAAAAAGCTACTATTAAAGCTCTCATAATCAGGGCTGGAGAGATGGCTTAGCAGTTAAGGTGCTTGCCTGCAAAGCCAATGTCCAAGGTTTGATTCCCCAGGACCGATGTAAGCCAGATACACAAAGTGGCACACATGTCTGGAGTTAGTTTGCACTGGCTGATGGCCTTGACATGCTCCCTCTCTCCCTCTCTCCCTCTCTCTCTCTCTCTCTCTCTGTCAAATAAATAAAAAATAGAATAAAATTTTAAAAACTAAACATTAATTATTTTAGGTTTTATAACCAGGGAATCACTTTTATTATGTCTTCTGAAGTAGCAAGAATGTTTTACGCTGTTCACCATTTTGGCTCTTATTATACTAATTCATATTGATAATCATCCCTTACATGGGTTCATTCATAGCCAAGTTGTCAGAAGAAGGGGGCATATAGGTTAAAGTAAAGAATATAATGGGAGGGAATTATAATCAAAGTAACTTAACATGTATGGAAAATCTCAATTAAAACTAAAAGAAAAAACCAAAATACTGAGAAAACCAAAGTCACCAGAGATCTATGTCTGTTCCATTACATGAAGACGAAGAAACATTCTCCCAGGAAGAAGTGGCCATGCTGACATCTCCCAGACTCATCCCCAGGACCCCCGAGGACAGGCAGGCCTTCTGTCACTTGCCTGGCAGCTTCAGTATCCATGATTCTTAGAGTCCACGGCCTCAGATACTGTCTCACACTACTTCCTGACTTCTATAACCTTGAGTTTTGCATGCTTTTGATGCTCAAATAGACTAACTGTGAAAAGAAAAATAAAACCTGCTGTAAACTGAAACTTTATAGACCATAGGGCAAGACTATGGTTTATCAGAAAGCTTATTTTTATCATATTCTTGAAACCAAAAACCAAAGTGATATACTACTTCTTAACTTAAAACACAGAAACATATCTTCTGTGCCTTGACTTTGAAAACTGACAGGTCTTTATTGGACTGCTTTGGTCTGACAACATAAAAGGCACTGATAGTTACAGACACCCAGACACATCTACTTCAGTGGATTTATGTTGATGGATTTATGTTGCAGTTATTTAGAGAAGTGTTCAAGTGAACACACACTGTTTTAGTAAGGAAACCATATTAATGTTGCAAAATAACTTAGATCAAACTTCAAGACTATTCAAAATATGCTATACTGGTGAAAACTAAAAAATCTTCAATTGTCATTTTTATCCCAGTATGAAAATTATGACATTATTTCATTTTTGCTCTTCCTACAACTTCTTAGGTTTTTAACATACTATTTATTATGAGATCTTTAACAGAAAGAAATTTAAATCAAGTTCTCCATTCCATCTTTCTTTACCTGGATTTTTAGAACAGCTTTGCATGTGATAATTCTCTCATCAAGTTGATGCTAGCTTTTTTCCTCATGTTTAAATATGATCATGCCACTCATTTTAAAACTCACTGTTGATTTTAAGCAGGGTGTGGTGGTACAAGCCTTTAATCCAAGCACTCAGGAGGCAAAGGTAGGAGGACTGCCTGAGTTCAATGCCACCCTGAGACTACATAGTGAATTCCAGGTAATTCCATAGTGAATTCACTAGAGTGAGACCTTACTTCAAAAACAGAAACAATAACAACATTAAAAAAAAAAAACTCCACTTGGGTTTTGTATTCTAATTGTAAATGTTCAAAGTCTTTGCAATCTATTTCTGAACTATTTTTCTTTGCCCACTTCTTTTACATCCTGTCATTTGTTTTTATCAAGCCACCAATACCATGGTGCACTCAGTGGAAAACTTTGCTCTGGTGTCAAGCCCCCATTCCAATGGCACCTCTTATAAGAAATCTTTAATGAGGCATCAGTCCCCACAGGCTGGCACTTGTTCTTCAGTCTGACTTAGTTGGTCACATCATCAAAGTGGCAGCCCTGGAAAGTGGATACAGGATATCAGTCTCTCCAAGACTGTAATGTATTCAAGGGGGGAAGCCTATCCCACTGTCTTTACTGGCCCAGCACAGAGCCAACAATCAGTACATCTCATTAGCTCATAAATAGTTCTTACATCTATAGTGCAATGGACTGGAGAGATGGCTTAGCAGTTAAGGAGCTTGCCTGTGAAGCCCAAGGACCCAGGTCTGACTCCCTAGCACCCATGTGGGCCAGATGCACAAGGTAGTGCATGTATCTGGGGTTCATTTGCAATGGCTAGAGACCCTGGCATGCCCATTCTCTTGCTCTCTAATAAGTAATATATAAAACCAAAATAAAAGATATTTTAGAAACAAATACAGGGGCTAGAGAGATGGCTTAGCAGTTAAGGCACATGCCTGTGAAGCCTGAGGACCCAGGTTCAATTCTCCAGGTCCCATATAAGCCAGATGCACATGGTAGCACATGCATCTGGAGTTCATTTGCAGTGGCTTGAGGCCCTGGAATGCCCATTCTTCCTCTCTCTCTCTCTCTAATAACTAAATAAATAAATAAATGAAAATAAAATCTTAAATATATATATATATATATCACTATATATATATCACTATATATACTATATATATAGTGATATATATATATATATATATAGTGATATATGTATCACTATATATATATATAGTATATATATAGTGATATATATATATGATATATATATAGTATATATATAGTGATATATATATATGTATATATAGTAGTGAATATAAATGAATATAATTAGTATTACTACTCAATGCCTAAATTTGAATAAATAAACTTGAATACAAAGAACTGGCACTTATAAATTAATATTTCTATAATATTTAGATATATAAAAGAGGATAAAAGAAAGGCTGAACTTATGTGACTCTTAAAACTTAGAAACAAAGATGAAATATCCTACCCTAAATTTCTGGGTTTCTTTTCCTTACTTCAGAAGAAAAAAAAATAATTCAGATAAAGCAACTTGGTTTTTTATAATCACAAGAAATTAAAATATTGAAACAGTAAGGGCAAAATAATGACAGCAATTTACAATGAAAAGAATGGCACTTGCTATAGCCCACAAAGACTTCAAGTTTGACCAGATCTTACTGGAATATATCCTTCCTCTATTACATACATTTCAAAAAATGGATATTTACCATTCCCTTAACATCATAGAAAATAACTTCTGGGAAAAGTAAAACTGAGTATATTTATGCATGTCTTCCTCCATTGCCCCAAGATGTGTCCCCTAAAATCAGAGTGCCTCGTTTATCTCTTTTCCCATGATGTCATCTGTCCTTGGGTGACTTTTATGCAGTATTCAGAGTGATCCATTTCTTTGATTCTGAATTTGGTGATGCAAGAGGTTTGTTTGAATAATTCTCTAAAAGTAAAAATCAGAAAGATGTACATATTTGAAAATGTGAAGACAGTAATTTACACTTTGTAGACCTCTTTTAGAAAAAACTATTTGAAATACTGCAGAATGAGTAAAAGCCCTTTTGTGCAGTTTCACTGCCATAAACCTGTGAATTCCTCCTCCTCTTGCATGTTTCTCAGTGGCTGCAGACCTACTGGGACTTCTCTACCTTCTTGCATGGCCTAGATAATTTCAAATCCCTCCACCCCACAAAATATTCACTAATAGTATTCTCTTTGGTCTCTTAACACTGCATTTCTTTCCATTTCTTTCTTTTATCCTTTCTCAGCCAAGCCAACAGAACTCACTAGCTAGCCCATACAGTGACTTCACGTAAGTGAAGCAAAAGTTGAGTTGTTTTGCTCTCCTGCACTGGAGTTGTTGCAAGGACAGAAACACGTGAGCTCTGAGAGATAAATGGCTCTTCAACTCTTTGACCTGCACAAGTCAGTATCCCAACATTCTCACTCACAGAGAGAGGAGAGAGAGATCGGGAGAGAGAGGGAGAGAGATCAATGAATCTCTGGAGGATTTTCTCTCTGAAGTTTCCTCAACATTGTAACATTCACTTCCAATAGTATCCAGGAACGTGTCTGCTTTCTCTTGTGTTTGGAAGGTGCTAAATTGAAAAAAAGGGAGGGGTAGCTATGAAACCTAGGGAGAAGTCCTTCCCCCTCAGTAAGGAAGTACAGGAATGAGGAGATAATTTAGAGAAACAGCATCAGACTCATCCTCTTAGCTTGAAAAGCATTCACAGTCCAACTGTTTTTAGTCCCCTCATCAACCATCCTTGAAAGGTGCTGGAAAAAAATGCTCAGTAAATAAGGCGTTTGCTTCTAGTAGCCTTCAAACACACAGTATCTCTGCACATAGCTTTCAGGGTCTGGTGGTGAGGATGACGCCTGTGCATGACCCTCATCTGATATCAGACTGGAAGTTAGAAGACATGAGGCAGGAGGAGCACATGAGCTTGCAGAAGTTTGGCATGCAAGAGCACGTGAAGAAGGGACAATGGATACTTACTACAACATTGATAGGCCAATGGACATATGAACACAGAAAAGGAGAAGATGACAGATGGCCTGATAATAGATGATAGTAGATAGATAAATAGATAGATAGATGATAGATAGATAGATAGATAGATAGATAGATAGATAGATAGATAGATAATTGACAGATAAATGAGAAATACATACTTAGATGATATTTAAATTAAACAACAAATTTAAAAATTAATTTAGCATGAATGGAATTTTGGCTACATATTATTAATATGAGTCAAAAATATAAATACAATATAAAAGGTAACGTGTTCACTCATTTAGCAATTCGTTCAAAATTTATTGATGAGCACTGCCCATGCACCAAATAAGACTCTGGTCATAGCAGATACAACAGTGAATAAAGGGAAGTCCCTGGCAAAGATATTTATTCCTAGTTGTAAAGACAGTCAGTTAAACAAAACAAATCACAATGTAATTGCCAAAATGTCAGATGATCAGTGTCCTGAAGAAGCGCTTTCACTAAGGGATCAGGGGATGGCCTTTGGCCTGCATTCTCTTTGTGGGATGCCTTGGTGGGGGTTTAGTAGCTTAGTACTGTAATCTCTTTTGTGAAGTACTACTCTAGCTAGTGCTTTGTAAGCATACTTTAAGAAAGCGAAATGTTAGTGGGTACCAATTTTGAGGAGGGAAATAAGAATTTTGTTTTAGACATGTCTCAGCTGTGATACTTAGCTGACATGAAGTAGGAAATGTGTGAATCACATACCCAAACCAAGGGTCCAGGTAGAGTTCAGGAGTCATCAGTATGGGGGTGACCCTGAAAGCTGTAGGATAGCCAAGAAGTCAGTGTAGACAAAGAGCATAGTCACAAAGGGGCTGCCTGCTGGCCAGGGGTCAATGCCAGGAGGACTTACAAGTTGTTATATAAGTGCCTAGAACAGCACCCTCGCCCCTTCTGATGACATCGTACCACCTCGTCTACAATCTTGTTTTCTAAAGTGCCAGTGACCTGTGCTCAACCAGACTCCAAAGTTATTAAATAAAAATTCAGGCTGGAGAAATTGCTTTGTGGTTAAGGAACTTGCCTGCAAAGCCAAAGGACCCAGGTTTGAGTCCCCAGTACCCACATAAGCCAGATGCATAAGGTGGCCCATCCATATGGAATTCATTTGCAGTGGCAAGAAGCCCTGATGTGCCCATTCTTTCTCTATCTGTGCCCCTCCCCTCTTTCATAAGTAAATAAAAAATTATAGAAATGGGGTGAGGAGCTGACTCAAGGATAAGAGGACTAACTACATAAACATGAGGACCAACATTTGATCCCCAGGTTCCATGTAAAATGTTCTACATAGCCACACATGCCTGTGACCCCAATGCTGAAGGAAGTGGAGACAGAGGATCCCTAAGCCAGTCTAACTGAAAAACGAAGCTCCTGGTTCAGCAAGAGAGTCTGTCTTGGGAAAACAAGGCAGAAGAGCCATACAGGACAACACACGGTGTCTTCCTCTAAACTTTATATGCAGGAGCAAGGGCGCATGCATCTTCACAAACATGTGTTTACATCATATGTACACACATACCCACCTCATTACACACACACACACACACACACACACACACACACACACACACACACATCAAAAATAAAATTCCAGAAATAAGCAGTTTGTTAATTCTCAATTATATCCCATTAAGAAAAGCATATAGGGTGATCTCATGCAGTCTCTCCCATTCAACCTGGGAAGAGAATCATGTCTGCATTCAGTGTTTCCACATGGTGTATTTCATCTGCCCTCCGGTTAGCCAGATCCTTACTATCTCAGTCATCAGTCAGACTGCCACAGCTTTGCCATCCTTGAGCTTAAGTAACCATTATTTTTCTTAATAATCATGGTGGTTAGAGGGGAATGCCCCCCATAGGCTCATGTGTTTTGAATGCTTGCTCCCTACCTGCTGGCAATTTAAGATTGTGGGACCTTTGGAAAATGGAGCCTTGCTGGAGAAGTGTCACTGGGGGATGGCTTCAGAGTGACACAGCCCAGCCCCAAGCCCATTACACAGACTACTTCCTTCTAGGTGATGTGAAGATGTGAGCCAGGCTTCCTGCTCAGGCCTATCTACATGCTGTCATGGATAAGGGAGAAAAACAAAAAAACAAAAATACCCATCAAACTAGAAGAAGTTGGAAAAGAGAGAAGGGGTTATGTAGAAGGGGTATAAGGGAGAGAAGAGAAAAGAAAAAAATGGGAAGTGATTATGATGAAAATATATTATATACACATAGAACTATTATCAATAAAAATTATAGTATAAAAATACTATAAGCTGAAACAAACTCTTTAACAATCTGTTTCTGGCCAGGTGTTTTGTCCAGTAATCTCTCTAGCCAGTAATCACAGAAAACAGAAATGGTAAAATACAATTGTAGGTACACTCAGATGTCATTAGGTTTGTTTGGCAAGGTTTTAAAAGAAGATATGGCTAGAGGAAAGAATTATCCATTGTACAAATGAAAATAAAGAGTAATGAAGAATATTAAGCTTTTCTCAGTTATGAATGCTTATCTCAAACATTAATCAAGACATAGCTTTGGGGCTGGAAAGATGGCTCAGTGGTTAATGGCACTATCTTGCAAATCCTCATGGCCTGGGGTTGATCCCCCAGTACCCACATAAATAAAGCCAGATGTGCAAAGTGGCACATGCATGTGGAGTTTGTTTACAATGATAGGAGGCCCTGGCATACCCATTCTCTTTCTTCTGTCTGCATCTTTCTTTCTTCCCTTCTTTCTTTCTTTCTTTCTTTCTCTTTTTTTCTTCCTTCCTTTCTTTCTTTCTTTCTGTCTCTTCTCTCCTCTTCTCTTCTCTCTCTCTTTCACACACACACAGTCACACACACACACACACACACACACAAACGTAAATAAAAAATTAAAAGCATATAACTTTTTATTTATTTATTTTTAAATGTTTTTAATATTTTATTTTATTTGTTTATTTATGAGAGAGGGGGCATGCCAGGGCCTCTAGCCATTGCAAACGAGCTCCAGATGCATGTGTCACCAAGTGCATCTGGCTTATGTGGGTTCTGGGAAATCAAACCTGGGTCCTTAGGTTTCACAGGCAAGTGCCTTAATCACTAAGCCATCTCTCCAGCCCAAGATGTAACTTTTTAAGATGAAGAGTCATGCAATAAAATTAAGGTTGAGTCAACCCAAGCCTTGTGGCTTTGTGGTAAATGTTACTGAACTGAGAAATAAGTAAATGACGATGAAGATGTAAACAAGTAATGTAGCCCTAGGACTGATATCTAAGAAAGAATTGTTTCTTTAAAAATTATATTGCCTAGCTGGAGAGATGGCTTAGCAGTTAAGCGCTTGCCTGTGAAGCCTAAGGATCCCAGTTCAAGGCTCAGTTCCTCAGAACCCACGTTAGCCAGATGCACAAGGGGCGCACACGTCTGGAGTTCATTTGCAGTGGCTGGTAGACCCCGGCGTGCCCACTCTTTCTCTTTCTCTCTCTCTCTCTCTCTCTCTCTCTAACTGCCCCTTTCTCTCTCTGTCACTCTCAAATAAATAAATAAAAATTATATTGCCAAGACAACGTTGAGCTGGAACTTACAAGCCTTTGGCTGACTTCAAAGCAGCTCTCACACCACCAAAATGCTATAAGCAGTAAACAAGCGGGGGGAAAAAACAGAGCTTTCACGTGTTTTGGCCACGACAGATAATAATAGGCATGCAAGAACACCCCCGATGGCAGGATCAGGGGCCCCAGAGAACAGCAGCAAGAGGATTCTAAACAAACTCTCAGCACAAGACTGTCACCACCGCCAGGGCTTCCCCGTGGCCGTCCCCAGGTCTTGTCGTAAGCACATTCCCGTGGCTACTGTGGAGCTTGTAAGTTTCTGTCTACTAAATGGGGTGCCGTGACAGTTCTGCTGTGTTTGTGCTATCAGAGCTGTTCACAGGTATGGGGAGGCAAGCTACTTGCAACTAATTAAGTCACCTAAAAACCAGTTATTGGGGATGGGGAAATGGCTCAAGGGCTAAGTGTGCTTGTTGTGGAAGCATAAGGACCTGAGTTTGATCACCAGCATTCACGCGAAAAGTAAGCTTAGTTACTCGGGTACAACAGGTGCCCCACTGCCGACGTCAGGGCAGAGACAGAAGAATTACAGGGGCTTCACGGTCAACTTCAAGTTCAGCAACTCTCTTAGGTGGGAGGCAATAGAAAAGGATACTTGGTGCCCTCTTCTGGCCTCTGCAAATGTGTGCATGGGGTGCAGGCATCTACACACACGTGTACACTGAATACACACACACACTCACACACACACATGCCAAAAATTACTAACCTTGCTGGGCGAGGTAACACGAGCTTATAATCCCATTTAATCCTTTAATCGGGAGGCAGAGGTAGGAGGATCACTGTGAGTTCGAGGCCACCGTGAGTGAATTCCAAGTCAGCCTGGCCTAGAGTGAAACCCTACCCTGAAAAATAAAATAAATTTACTAACCTTTGCATACTGAAAGGTCACATTAGAGGGTAAGATTTTTCCCTCATATATCTATGTGTATATGTGGCCATCACTCAGAATTCATGGGAGATGAGGTCCTTCCACTCAGGGGAACCCACAGACCCAATTTCTCTACGTTTGTGAGGACTGCCTTGTATTATTTGTCCAGAATTTCCACATTGTTGCATGTCTCTGTAGGGTAGACTCCACTCACCTAAGACTCAAGAAAATAAACCCATCTGCCAGCCACAGAAGGTGAAGGAGACTAGAGAAGTGGGGAGAACCAGGTTTTCTGGGAGCACCAGTTCTTCCCTTGTGGGGGGTTCTCTGTGGAAGAGCACCCACTTAGAGCTGTTAGGCTCGTAATATATGAAACTACTTCCGCTCAGGCATTCTTTGGAGTATTTGAGACTTGTTCCCAATAGATATTACCTACCTTTCTGGATTCATAAGGAAGAAGTACCACTTCCTCAATACCCAAACCGCAAACTATTGTCATCCTTTACCTCCAGGATAGACTCCAATATACAGTGCCAAAACAGCCAAGAAACAAACCTGTCCTGAGTGTAGATAGGTGGCCCTCTATCTCCAGTCTCTTTGATACTAGATTTGCAAGCTTAAGATGTGATATTTACCCCACGTGTGCACACTATTTCTGAAAATCCTATATACTTCTCGTGTTTGTTCATAATCCATTTATAAGTTGTAAAATGGTGCCACTGGAGGGAAAAACCATAATTAAGTTACATGCTGAGTGATAAGTCAGTTCTTCTGAAAACTGGTGTAGGCCAACTTTAAAAGTGGATAATGTTCTTGTGGATAATTGAGAATTGTTGCATTTCCTCAGATCAGGATTGTCTGTTTTACATTGTAAATGCCTGAAAAGTATGGATAATTTTGTTGAAATTGCCTTGACTAAAGGGTTAGTACCATATTGTGCACTTAATGAAAGTCTTTTTCAGATTCATATATGAATATTTTGACCCTAAAAATATTCAAAAGCTCTTCTAAGGTCTTATTGCCATTGACAACGTGCCTGCGATTTTCTAAAATTCAAGCTCTATTGAACATCATACCAGATGTTCAGATATCACTTGCAAAATGCATTCTGCCTGCATTAATCTGCAAATCCATAACCTGGTTATGTTTAAGGAACAGAGAGAATCAAACAGAAAAGCAACAGGTGCTGCACATGCTGCCTGCCTTCATTCCATTCTCCCTGGTCAGGCACTTGACAGAAATGGACTTCCTGACTCTCTGGGTCAGGAGTGATGCCCAGAACCAGGAAAGAATTATAAATATCTTGACCTATTTGAGACCAAAGTATTTAATTGCTGGTTTAAGAATATCTAGAATTCTTTTTGCTCTACTGAAGCAACTGTTCCTATTTCAAATATCAAATATGCTCCCTCTAGAAGGTAAACTACGAGGGGAGAAGAAACTATGAAGAGGAGCAGCTCTGTACTTCCCGCTCTGTACTTCCTCCTCCTTTTTCCCCACTCTGTACTTCCTGCTCCCTGCTTCCCACTCCATACTTCCTGCTCCCTGCTTCCCACTCCATACTTCCTGCTCCCTGCTTCCCACTCCATAATTCCTGCTCATGCTTCCCACTCCATACTTCCTGCTCATGCTTCCCACTCCATACTTCCCGCTCATGCTTCCCACTCCATACTTCCTGCTCATGCTTCCCACTCCATACTTCCCACTCCATACTTCCTGCTCATGCTTCCCACTCCATACTTCCTACTCCATACTTCCCACTCCATACTTCCTGCTCATGCTTCCCACTCCATACTTCCTACTCCATACTTCCCACTCCATACTTCCTGCTCATGCTTCCCACTCCATACTTCCTGCTCCATACTTCCCACTCCATACTTCCTGCTCATGCTTCACACTCCATACTTCCTACTCCATACTTCCCACTCCATACTTCCTGCTCATGCTTCACACTCCATACTTCCCACTCCATACTTCCCACTCCATACTTCCTGCTCATGCTTCCCACTCCATACTTCGTACTCCATACTTCCCACTCTATACTTCCTGCTCATGCTTCCTACTCCATACTTCCCACTCCATACTTCCTGCTCCCTGATTCCCACTCCATACTTCCTGCTCATGCTTCCCACTCCATACTTCCCACTCCATACTTCCCGCTCCCTGCTTCCCACTCCATACTTCCCGCTCCCTGCTTCCCACTCCATACTTCCCGCTCCCTGCTTCCCACTCCATACTTCCCACTCCCTGCTTCCCACTCCATACTTCCCGCTCCCTGCTTCCCACTCCATACTTCCCACTCCCTGCTTCCCACTCCATACTTCCCACTCCCTGCTTCCCACTCCATACTTCCCGCTCCCTGCTTCCCACTCCATACTTCCTGCCCCCTGCTTCCCACTCCAACTTCCCACTCATGCTTCCCACTCCATACTTCCTGCTCATGCTTCCCACTCCATACTTCCCGCTCCCTGCTTCCCACTCCATACTTCCTGCTCATGCTTCCCACTCCATACTTCCCGCTCATGCTTCCCACTCCATACTTCCTGCTCATGCTTCCCACTCCATTCTTCCCGCTCATGCTTCCCACTCCATACTTCCTGCTCCCTGCTTCCCACTCCATACTTCCTGCTCATGCTTCCCACTCCATACTTCCTGCTCCCTGCTTCCTACTCCATACTTCCCACTCATGCTTCCCACTCCATACCTCCTTCTCCATGCTTCCCGCTCTGTATTTCCTGCTCCATTGTTCCCACCATACTTCCTTCTCCATGCTTCCCAGTTTCCCACTCCATTCTTCCCACTCTGTACATCCTGCTCTGTAATGCTTGCTCTGTACGTCAGACTCCATTTTTCCTGCTCTGTACTTCCTATTCTGTGCTTCCTGATCTGCACTTCCTGCTACATGCTTCCGGCTCCATGTCAGACATAGAGTATGAAGGAGAAGCAAACCTTTGCACCCTCCTAGTCCCTACCCAAGTTTAAAGTACTAACTCTCCTTCCAGATCCGTTGTTCTTCTGTGGAAGGGAGCCACAGGCGGACCCCAGGGAGCTCTTGTTTTCTGGGTCTTGGTTGGAGTTTATCACCAGAGATCTGGCAGCAGATTAGAAAGAGGAGGAAACAGAGGAAGTTTTATTTATTCCCTTAACTCCTTACCTTCAATCCTCTTCTCAGCATTTTGATGATTTTTAAGCTTCTCTAACCAAAAGTGAGATTAGCGTTCATACAGGGGCATTACCATAAGTATATATTTAGAGGACTGTAGGGTGGGCATAAAATCTCTACTCAGCCAAACATCAGAACTCGTTTCCCCTCCAGGGCTCATGACCTGCCCACGGAGCCACAGGGCACACTCGGTTTTCCTTTAACAAGCATGTCACCATTGTACCAGTTATTAAATCATGCAAATTGTGTTGCTGGTTAAGACCACTGGTGACTTTTCTCAAACAACAGGTTGCGGAGCAACATCATGACGTCAACAAGGAAGAGCCTCTAGCTCAGCTCCAGCTTGACAGTATCCTGCAGCTTAAGCTTGTGGAGTCTTCAGCAATAGAGTCTTACCATCTAGTTCTGGTGGACAACCAAGATCCTTGGCAATAGCCTGGAATGTTTGGAGCATTAGGAGCCTCCCTGAAAAAAAACAAGTGGATGGCAGTTCTGCCAGCCTTGGCACTGAAATGTTCTTGTAACAATCTGTGGCTTCTAGGCTTTGCCTTAACAGCCCTCACAGGGTACTTCCGTGCAAACTCTTTTTTAATGTGTGTGTGTGTGTGTGTGTGTGTGTGTGTGTGTGTGTGTGTGATTTATCTAGTAAAGTTAGTTTCCGTATGGCTTATTCATAACATCTTTAATTTGATTAGCCCTTCCTTCCCGCCTCTCTTCTATCCCTTCCCCTGGTCCTACTTAGAGCATTTCACCCCCAGCATTTTGCCCTCTACCTACCTATCTACTATACCCTCACCTTAAGCCATTCCCTCTACTCTCTCCCTCATAGTCCCTTTCTAGCTTCCCGACCTCTAAAGTTTATTTTTAATGCATAAAATGGAAATTCTCATAAGAAAATTGTCCATAGAGAAAACGCTAATAATTCCAAATACTGGTTCTTGGTAGAATAAATGAAGCTTTGGTGTTGCAATATAGCATTTTATTTCAGCAGAGCAAGAGGTGAACAGATTATTTACCACCTTGGAACCAGAGAAAACTTGTTTCATCTTACACATAAATGTTCTATGACATCATCTAAGGAAATCATGAAAGGATCTCATACGTACAATAAAATTTCAAAAGGGGAAAAACTAGTAAATTATAGATTATCATTTAGAGGATGTGTTCAAAAGCACAGTTTAATGAGAAGCCTGAATTGTTATAAATGAAGGTGATTTACAATTAGGAGCAGTGCATGTCTTGTGGAAATTTGACTTACCAAATAATCTTAAGAATTCAATTCAAACTAGGTAAAAACAAATAGACACTTTTCACTCACAAAGAAACTAATGTTGGGGCATTGCTTCTTTATCCTTGAATCCAAATATGTATATATGTATATATATAGCTTTCACAAGTTAAAAGCATTTTCATACATAATAGTAGTTCTATACTACTATTTACAACTTATGGAGTCTCTTAATGATTGGACAAAAACTATCCCCAAAGCTCTACACATGTGGCTATGCATAGACCACTGCATTTAGAATTCTATACATGGGACGATACATAGACCACTGCATTCAGTTTTGGAAGATGCCAGATACAAGATACTAAATTCTATCTATGAAATAATAACTATTCATGACTCTTATAAGAGACATTTATTATTATCACCACTTTTCAATTAAGAGAGTTAAACTGCTCAGGAGTTCAATGGCCTGAGTCATACAATGGATTTTGGTGGTGGGCATCATATCAGGAATTATCTTTTCTCTCCCATGAGTACCTCCTACTACTTTTGCTAATGGAAATTGTTGCCTATATTGCACAATAAAGTATCCTATGTAATTAGAGTCAAAATTTACTGAACTGGAGTGCCAAGATATCAACATTGTATGAGTAAATCTGTGGCTAAAAATTCCATTCTGTCTTCAAAACACAGACACAGTTCTTTTTTAGATTCAGTTGTGACTTGCCTAATCTATTACTTTTATCCACTTACAGCATCTCCAGGGTAGCACATGGTGCCAGGCAAGAGTACTGCCACTGAGCCATATCTCCATCCTGAGAGAGTTTTTAAGTAAGTCATGATTTTTATCATATAAATCATAATGTATAATGGCATATTGTCTATAGTTGTGGAAGTTGTCAATAAAGTTATTAAAAATTGAAATGATAACAAAAATTAAACATCTATACCATGAATAAAGATATGGCCTATTGCTTACATAGCTTTTACTTTCCTGTTTCCCTCTCAGCATCCACACAAGCCTATCACCTCAGAGTCTGGCCCTTCCTCTGTGGCCCTACCTGTTCCCACTTCTTGTTTCCACTAGACCCCCTCAAGTGCCTGAGGGAAGATACTCAGAACCTCTATTTTACTATTAAATTGAGCCATGTGAACTTGCATTTCTAATAGGCTGAACTGTGTCAATTTAATATAATTTAATCCTATGCAGATCAAGTGTTTTGACATGTTGACATTCAGTCTTGTTGTGACAAAGAAAAACCCCACTCTACCGCTTAGCAGGTGAATGACTTCAAAAGCATCACTAACTTCTCAGAGTAATACTTTCATCTGAAGACGAGGATGGTATAACTCACAATTGTGTCATGGGATTTGGGGAAAGTATCCCAGGAAATAATATTACTGTGATAGGGCTTCAGAAACATTCAAAGCACCGTGTACAGTTCAGTTGCTCTTGTTAAAGACAGTAAAGATGTATCCATCAGCAAAAGCAGCATTCAGTTTTTAAAAGAAAAATTATAGAGCAGTGATAGTGTAGGCCCACAAAGCTGTTCACTGCAAAACATGCAGCCGCAACTATTGTCTGAACTGTGTCTAGACGATGCTTCTCACATGGGAATAATATGTGTGACCAGCTTGTAGAGGAGCTGATGACATGGTTTTGTCATTTGATGAGTCACTTCATAGATACAGTGAATCTTGATGGTACATGTGTTTACCTACTGACATCATAAGTTTATTGTTTGACATTAAATTGCCACTTCATCATAAATAAATCAGTGTAATAGTCTCTACAAAAGTAACATCCAGGACTGGAGAGATGGTTTAGTAGCTAAGGCGCTTGTCTGTGAAGCTTAGGAACCCATGTTTGTTTCCCCGGTACCCATGTAAGGCAGATGTACAAGGTGGCCATGCATCTGGAATTTATTTGCAGTGGCTAGTCAATTCTCTCTCTCTCTCTCTCTCTCTCTCTCTCTCTCTCTCTCTCTCTCTCTTTCTCTCTCTTTTTCTCCCTCCCTCACTCAAGTAAATAAAAATAGTTAAAATAAAATAAAATAAAAAGTAGACTTCAGTATGTACTTAAATGAAAAGGAGCCAATTAATTTAAAAATAATGTGCATGGAATTTTTAATGATATAGTCAAACTACATCATTTTCCAGGATGTTTTATTTTATTTTCATTTAATTTATTAGAGAGAGAGAAAATGAGAATGGGGAATCTAGGGCCTCCAGCCACTGAAATCAAATGCTAGATGCATGCATCACCATGTGCATCTGGCTTATGTGGGTTCTGGGAAATTGAACCTGGGTCCTTAGGCTTCACAGGCAAGTGCCGTAATCTCTAAGCCATCTCTCCAGCTCTCCGGGATTTTTTAATGCAGTTGCATTAATTTTTATCAGCTTCTTGCCCTCAAATAAACAATATTGCATCATGACTTTCAGTGTCAGTGTCGCGAGCCTGTCAGTAAGTGTCAGGAATGACTGCAGTTCCGTCATTCGACTTCAAAATGAGCAAAGAGATTACAAAGCATGAGTAAACATGAAATGAAGGTGGGAAAGACTTGTCAACTACTGTCTAGGCTTGTGAAAAACAGTTGGGAAAGCTGCCTCAGATAAAGGTAAGAAAGTAATGAGGTTCCTAGCATTTGTTGTATATCTTTAAAGAAGAAATTTTTAAAACTTAAGGTCAATTAAAAATGAACTAAAATATTGTATTATGTAACATTATCTAGATGAGACAATTTACTGAGAATGTGACAACTAACTTGGCGTGAAACTAACAATAACTAAAGTCACTTGAGTGGCCTTTCTAACCATCTCAGGAGCATCTTGTCTTAGCGTGCAAATCTCTAGCAATTATATATGACATCAAGTCATGGAATAAACCATCCTCCAGCATGGACACACACAAAGCTTATGCTTTTATTCTGTCTTTTCTTTTTTTGGTGCCCGCATGTATGTGTGCACGTATGTGACTGTGGGGGCACTTGTGTGTGCATGTGTGTGACTGTGAGGGAGGTACATGTGTGTGTGGCAGGGGGGTGTGTTTGGAGGCCAGGGGAGAACAACATCAGCTGTTCAGATGTATCCTCAGAATGCCATCTACCATTCTTCAGACAGAATCTCTCACTGGCCCAGAGGAGCCCACCAGGTCAGACAGTCTTGCTGGCCTACGAGCACCATGGGTCCTTCTGTTTCTATCTTTCCAGTGCTGGGATTACAGGCGTGTGGCACCAAGTCCAACGTTTTTACACAAGAACTATGAATCAAACTCAAGTCCACACTTGCAAGGTAAGCATTTTACCGACTGAGTGATCTGCCCAGCCTTTAATTTATCTTTACTTTGACAATGTAAAATTTAATCCTCTTTTCTGTCCAGTGATCAGATTTGGGATCAATCAGGCCCTGGGGTACTTTTTGATCCTCAAACAATCCTGAAGATCTCCTGTAAACATCCACTATCCCATAGGCTGGGATCTTACTTTTAAGGGGTTGATAGTGCCACCATGTCTACAAAGACAAGCCGGGGATACTTTCTATGTTCATGGTCACATGATCATGAGACAGCCACTATGACATACTGTGACATGCTTATCCCCACTGTACCTTAGATCACTGTTTCCTGCATGTCATTTTGTATTTCATTGATTTATTTGCACAGAGAGAGAGAGAGAGAGAGAGAGAGAATAAATGTTCCAGGGCCTCTAGCCACTGCAAATGAAATCCAGATGCATGCACCACTTTGTTCATCTGGCTTTACATGGGTACTAGGGAATCAAACTCAGGTCTTTAGGCATTGTAGACAAGTGGTCTCTTCAGCCCTGAAGGTCATTTTGTATCCTCTATGTCTATGATACAAGGATAATTCAGACTTGCCAGCTCACGCTCCTCCAATATGCCTACAAAGCAGAAGTGAAGTGAAAAATATAATAAAGAATACAACATGTTCACATGCAGACTTTAGAAGGAACGTCCATCCTAAAGAGTCTAATTCTAATGCTCCTGTTTATTCCCTCATATTGACATCCAGGTTTTATCCATCCAAGTGTGGGTGTCAGATTCAGATTGTTCAAGTTCAATACCAACCTGTACCACTTGGATGTTTCTACTTTTATCTTGGATACTTTACCTCACAAACAAATGTAATGGTGTCTTTTTGAGAAGGATGTTGAAACACTATAAGGAGAAAATAAATATGAAAATAAGTTAACACTAACTGATGTTTAATAATCACTCAACAAATGATATCAATTATCATTATTATATCACCATTGCTTCCTGCTTTCCCCATTCACAGCAGAGGATCAATCCTGTGGAAAGACGTCAGGGTTAATATGGAGTTAAGTGATAATAGATTCCAGCTGAGAATGGTGGAATGTGATTGTTATCCCAGCACTTAGGAGGCTGAAGCAAGAAGATGGTGAGTTCAAGGCCAGCAGAGGCAGCAACAAAACACAATGACTAAATAAATAAAAATATGAAGGAACACAATGGCTGTCAAGAAAAGCCAATTTTATCCTATATTTTGGTTTCAGCCATCATGACTACCTGTGTATGTGGGATTCCTCATTACTCTGCAGAAAATTTCCCCAAATACCCAAATGATAGCTTTCTAATGTAGATGTAGAGTTTGTATTTAGACTCAGCTATTACTATCTAATTAATTTCATAACCACCACCATTGACTATTTTAAGGCAATTAGTATGAAAGTGATCAACTCTTATCCATTTTTTTTCCTAAATGAATTTAATTATAAATCCAAAGGACTAGTTATTCTAAAACATTAGTACTGAAAAATTTCCAAACCCTAAATCAATCCAGAAACACCTCATGGGTAAATAACCCCAGTAAGTTAATTACAGGATTCTTTGTTGTTCTTTTTTCTATTGTGGGTAAGACTTCCTGATGCAATATTTTGGGTTAATTGAAGATTTTCTTTAAAACTATGCAAGACAGCAGGCAAATAGTGCACTTATGTATGTAATAGAAATGGTTGTAATATATCATTAAGACACTCCAGGGCATGTTTTATTGGTTCATTAATACAGTACATGCCTTGGGTGTTTTCAGCCACTCGGGGCCTATATTAATGGACCAATAAAATGTACCCAGGAGTGCCTTAATGCTACCCTAATATGGCTAAGTTTAAATTAATTTTTTCAGACTTATCTTTTAAAAATCATTTTTCCCTACTTGGGAAGATGTATTCCTTTGTGGAGGGAAAAATAATCCTGGTGACCAAATAAAAAGAAGCAAAATAATAAGAACCTTTTTCTTTTCATCAATTTTCTAAAGTGGTTCTGGATGGCTCTCTTCTTAATCTTCAAAATTCTACTTTTCTGTCTTTGGTACATCCTATGAAAATTGATCATCTTGTGTCCAAAAGCAGGAAAATTAGAATTCTTTCTTTCTGGAAATAGTTAAAGTAACAACAAATGCCATGTCTATGCATACAAGCTGGCCATCTTTCAGTCACCCACTGATTCAGAATAAATACTTTCTTAGCTTTACAAACAACCTGGTCATCTCTGTCCTCTGTCTCAGCTTAATGAAGGAATGATGCCCCTCTCCAAGGGAGGAGATTTTCTAATCACAAATATACTTTTGCCTCGGCTTTTCAGAAGTCCTAAGTTATAGTAAAGGAAAAGAATTAATAGAAAAAAACAATCAAAAAGTTGGTGCAGTCTAGTGGTGAGCACTGCTGACTTCCAAAAAGCCAAAGCAGTGGGAAGAGGGGCTAATTGTTTCTCCTCATTAAATTTGCCTAAGAGAGAATGATTTCCCATGGTGTTCCTCTATCAGCTTCATAGATTCCTTCTGCCTCTGCCTACTTAGTGCTGGAATTACAGTGTGTGCCTTCAACCCTGCCAAAAACAGGACTTGTAGACACATTCAGAAATGGTCCATGCTCTCTTCAGCTGATGGCATTATAAAAATCGTTCAATATTCATTTAATCATTCAATTAATATATTAAGTCATTGGCTTAAAGTTACCTTTCACTACAAACATAGATTATGTGATTGGAAGAGAGAATGTCTTTATGACTTATTTTGTCCCATTTGCACAAAAGGTAATTAACCTATATTTGTCTATGTTAATCTATACACCTGATGACATAACAACAAATTTAAATAATTGTTTAATAATTTAAGAAAAAAAATTCTGTTTCTCTAAATACCTGTCCAAAATCCAAGAATATGACCAGAGAGACGCCAGCAATGACCAGCAAGGGATATTGACCAAGCAGTTAGAGGAGCTGAAGCTTATAGGAGAGAACGTTCTGACAATCAAAGGTCATGAAGAGTCAGAAAATCAAGGCAGTTAAGAGAATCCAAAATCCATGAAGGAGATCAATGAGTGAGAAAGACATTAAAAATAAAAAGTAAAAGCTAGAGAAAACAAGAGTCGGAGGTGGAAGCCCATGAGCCAGAGGCAGATGGAAGCTGGGGCTATTACTGAGTGGGAGTTGGTATTAGAGAAAGAGCCGGTGATAAGATATCAGTCCTGGTGCTAAAATTGTTGGGCAACTGCTTGAGAATAGCTGTCGAGCATGAGACTAGACTTAGTCATAACAGAGTTAATGACATTTTTCTCATTTATCTTGGCATGTTTTTATTTGTTCCAGCATTTGCTTCTATGATATTTTGCAGTTTTAGACAGGCTGAAAGACAATTACCCATTTTAATAATATACCTCAAAATCAAATTTTTCCATGACAGAATTTTGACATTTTTGTCCTTTCAGTGTGTGTACTTTACACTACATGCATAAATGTAAAATCTAGAATTACCCATAAAACTTAGGGTCAATAACACATAGCAGTGGTCTCTTTGCAATGATAACAGGGGACATGTATCACTCTTAGCTGAAAATAGCTGTCCAGGAAGGCACATTTTATAGATTTCTAGGAAGATGGCTTGTATTCTACCATCAAATATAAATCTCCACCCAGATTCTAGTTTTAAAAATGACTATTCAACCTGATATTATAGGAAATTAAATTTTCCCCAGCCATCTTCATGACTTAGTCTTGGAGTGTATATTTTGCTACAAGATGATATTTTGCAAAACCATGGACACAATTCTTCCAGCCCTTGTTGGATGGCAGTTTGGAAGTTCATATTAAAATCTTGAAATGGGGCTGGAGAGATGACTTAGCAGCTAAGGCACATGCCTGCAAAGCCTAAGGACCCAGATTCAATTTACCATGTCCCATGGAAGCCAGATGCCCATGGTGGAGCATGAATCTGGTGTTCATTTGCAGTGGCTAGAGGCCCTGGCATGCTCGCTTGCTCTCTCTCTCTCTCTCTCTCTCTCTCTATCTCTCTTTTTCTCTCTCTCTTCCTCTCTCTCTCTCCCTTTCTCTGTCTCTAATAAAATAAATAAAAATAATAAATCTTTAAAATCTTGAAAATGGTTTTATCTTTTGGTAGAGCAATGCTTTTGGCATTTTGTGAACTTTTCCTAATATTTTAATAGTCATGAACCTGTGAAAGTATTGGTCTGCAAGAATATTATCACATCATTGTTGAAAATAGTTAAAACAAAACTACAAGGGTCCAAAATGAGAATATGGATACATAGCTATGAAAACTCCACATAGTGATACTAATTAGCCCCAAAACATTGTTGTAGAACATTTGATGAATATTGAATAAGTTACAAAGTTAATAAGAATAACATATTAGAAACAATGTAGAGTATTGGCTATGGTTTGAATGTCTTCTTCAAAATTTATATTGAGGAGTTAAGCTCTGAGTGCATATATTAATGGTATTTGTAAATGGGATCTTGGGAGATAACCGGGACTAGATAAGGTCCTCAAGGTAGGAGCCCTGGAATACTACAAAGTTTATACAAACAATAAGATCCAAACAGGACATGCTGTCTCTGTCTCACCATGTAGAACACTCTGAGAGGCAATGACTCAGCAAGAAAGCCTCATCAGATGCCACCACCATGTCCTTGGACTTCTCAGCCTACAGAACCATGTGCTGAATAAACATCCATTATGTATACATTGCCAGTGGTGGGTGGTTTTATTTTGTTTTGTTTTTGTTATAGAAACAGAAAACAGATAAGACAATACCTGTACCTCTTAAAATACTGAGAGAACTAGTTGCTACAAAATAATTTCAGCCAGGCATGGTGGCCCACGCCTTTAATCCCAGCACTCAGGAGGCAGAGGTAGGAGGATTGCCTTGAGTTCAAGGCCACCCTGAGACTCCATAGTGAATTCCAGGTCAGCCTAGCCTGGGCTAGAGTGAGACCCTACCTCAAAAAAAAACAAAAATAATAATAATAATAATAATTTCATTCTTTATGTTTGTGCTGAGCAAATCAAAGGATCTAGTTCTTACCTACTGTACCAACTTGCTTTCTACCATTTCCATTTACTTATGTATTTTTAAGCACACAGAGAGAGAATGGGCATGCCGGGACCTCTAGCTGCAGCAAATGAATTCCAGACTCATGTAGCACTTTGTGCATCTGGTTTTACATGTGTACTGGGGAATCAAACCCTGGTTGTTGGGTTTTACAGGCAAGAGCCTCAATTGTTAAGCCATCTTGCCAGCACACCACTTCCCTTTTTACTCACTACTGTCCAGTTTGAGCCTCTATTTCTAGAATGGACCAGTGACCATGCAGTCTTGGAGCCTGGCCATCAGAAGTTTCCTCTATCCAGAATGTTCTTCCGCTCATAGGCCCTACCCTGCCACCTACCTGTGGTTTGCATTAAGAGCAGAACATGCCAGACAGCATGCCACCTTTACCTCCATTGAAAAATGGGTTTCCCCATAAATAGCCTCCAGGAATCTAGACCCCATTTACATTGCAGTTAACTTGGTTGTAATCATATATATGTTTTGAGAATTTTCAACATCTGTCATCTAACAAACCACAAGCTCCACAATGGTAATAAACATGTTCTGTGCCTGTCAGACATTCAAGAGATTGTTGCCGAATGGATGGTAACTATACAGAATTATAGATATTATCTACTTTCTTCTCTTTAAAGCCTTTAGAGCCAATATATGTAGCCTCTGCAATAAGAAGAAAATGAAGATGTTTCTTTGTTTAAAGTCTAATTGAAATATTCCAAAACTAAGAATAACACATTCTGTAATTAATGTCAATTATTCAGACTCTACAAACATTCCTTTTGTTGATGCTATCAACTAACTCGTGATATCAAAATCAGTATTAAATATCTCTGCTTCTGTTTTCTATTTGAATTTGGTTTTGAATTGGTCACAGTGGTCCTTAGAAGCTCCTCTAAGAAGATGAACATCAGTCTGGAGGTCCATGTGTACATGGTGAAGGAATGTTGCCTTCAGTTTAAAAGTTACTTCACAGGTAATAAGCACTAAAATAGGAATTTCATGGGTCAGATCAAAATAAGAGATTGCACTTAAACTGTGAAGACATTCAATGGTATGTGTGAGCTGATCCTTTCTTTCCTTACTCATTCCCTTCTGGATTGACCTAGGAAACAAAGAATTTGGATTCCTTCTTCCAGCCAGTGGTAAAGGCCTTGCCAGCCCAGTACATGACCCACAGTCTTAGCTGGTGATTCTTTTTGGATGAAAGCAGATCCTTTCGCCTGTACTTGTTTTCATTTAGTGTTTCTTTTGCTTAAGTTGCTTCTCTGTTTTTAAGCATGTAAAATGTATTTCAACACTTAACAACTCAAGAAGTATAATCAAGGGATACAGAATGTTCCAGCTAAGGTTCTCTTTTGAAGTGATAACAATTACTGCTGCACAAGCTGGCTGCATGGCTGCTTAATATTATGTTATAAAAACCCTTTTCAACACCAAACAGGAAAATCAACCTGCCAAATTTACTTTAAAATATGAAACTAATTTCCTGCCACAGTCTCATTGCCAAAATAATTCCATCCAATATTTGAGATTAGTTGGTTGACTCCCTTCCTAAAAAAAAAAAAAAAATGGAAATCAAATTCTGTGTTTCTAATTAGGACTCAAGTTATGATTTCTACATGAGAAAAAGGGACAAATAGAGTATTTCCTCAACAAATGATCTCAGAAGCTCACTGTGCCTGTGAGGCTCCTGATAAGGTTTCACTTTCATTATTATTAACTTGGCAGAAAACAATGTTTCATAGCTGGGTGTAAATTTAATCAAATAAAATATAGTCACATTATGGCAAGTGCTTCCTCTCCACATGCCCATATTCCATCCAAATTCAGTATGTCTGGTGGAGCCACTAGAATTCATATAGATTTATCTCATCCTATAAAAGCACAATTCATTAAACAGACTAGTCTATTTAAACCAAGGCAATTTTATCATAGTCAATTCAATTATTTAACAGTGCTTTTTTAACTCAATACTTAAAGCTTTCTTTTGACAAGTAGTCTTTTAAATAAATGAGTTGTAATTTAAAGAATGAAAGAAGATCAAGTCCTCTTACAAAATATGCAACCAGCCTATATGGAGAAGCTTTGCTGATACAAGACTAAGTTTTATTGGAAAGTTAAACTGAAGCTTAGATAATAGGAGTCATCAGTGTTATTTCTCAGTGGAAGAAAAAAATAAAACAAAGGAATATAAATAAAAGAAAGAAACTTCTGTTCTGGTTGCATATTTAAGAAGGTGACATTTTGACCCAAGACCACATGAATCAGAGTATATGAGGAATTTGTTGCACAGAACAACCTGAAATTTATATAATACGTATTCTCCTCCCATGAAGTTATAATCTACTTAACAAATCTGTAAGGCAAAACTGAATGAAAAATTAAAATATCACCTAGCCAAATACTAACAAAAGCAAATCAAGCTGGTATGGTCAGCTCTTTAAGAAAATCTGCCTCATAAAATATTTCATTTCAAATTGTTATGAGGCTTAAAATTTATATAAGATTCTGACACAGAATACAGCCCGGAGTGGGGTTACAACTGGCTGGGAAGTAGGAAGTGAAACCCAGAAAAATCTCTCACATAGGAAAAGTCTTTCTCTAAGACGGAAGCATCTGAGGAAGGGAAGCAGGGGACAAAGGAAGAAGAGAAGGGGAGGAGAAAGAGGAAAAAGGGAAGCGTTGTACACATGTGTCTTGGGCTGTTTCTATGAACCAGACATTCACTTAAACAAGCCTCATCACCAGGCTTAGGTATGTGAGGCAGGAAGCCCCATGGGTTGGCAGGCCCAGAAGGAACACTGCTGTAGGAAGGCTCTCAGACTTGTGAAAGACACAGGAGGTTGACCTTGAATGTGGGTTAGGAGATTGTTGCTTTTAGCCATCTTGATGAGACTAGATCAGAAACGGGTTCTAGCCCTGCCAGGGCAGGCAAGGAGCACAGATGTTTCTGGGGCCAGTCCCTAGCTGGCTACCTGTTGAGAAAAAACTACTTTGCTCATGATCCATATCAATTCTAGATTTGAACTACAGATTAAATGAGCCAAAGTAGAAAATACTGTGCAGAGCGTCATGGCTCACAGGGTGGCAGTGAGGAACAAACTCGTTTTGTATCAGATGTGCGAAGCTAAGATCATGTCTCTTAGTGTTGCCAAAAAATGGATAATGGAGACCTTGACCAGGTGGAAGGTGAGGACTGACGCCGCAAAGCTGTCCTGTGACATCCACATGCACACCATGCACATGTGCACCCACAGTCACACTCACGCACATATACACACATGCACACACATGCACGCACACACACAAAGAATAAAAAGATAACCATGGAGAGTTTTTGTTTTTCTGATATAACCTTTCATTATAACTTAATCAGCAACACAGTAGAAAAAGTGATTTCCTTCTCATATATTAAGGAGGCAATCATTTTTATCAAAAACAATTGACTAAGTTACCAGGATTAAACCCTCTGTTATTGGAACCACCTAGAAAATTAGCACTGCATACTGAAATACAAAAAAAAAAAAAAATTATTTGTGGGCCTGGAGAGATTGCTTAGTGGTTAAGCCACTGGCCTGTGACACCTAAGGACCCAAATTCAGTTCCCCAGTATTCCACATAATCCAGATGCACAAGGTGGTGTGGGACTCTGGAGTTCATTGCAGTGGCTAGAGGCCCTGGCATGCCCCTTGTCTGTCTCTCTCCCTCTGTCTCTCACTCTCTCTCTCTTTCTCTCTCTCTCTTTCTCTCTCTCTCTTTCTCTCTCTCATAAATTTCTCTCAAATAAATAAATTGTCCCTTGTTTGTGTGCCCACCAGACTTTATACCTTATCCCAAACCAAAATGTATAATTTTCATCAATATGTTGTGTATTATAACTATTAAGTTCAACTAGTCATGGGTCATAAAATCTAAGAGCCAAGTTGGATATCATCCTGAAATTTTTCTTTGGATGTAAATTCCTCTGGTTTAATTACCTAATGTAGGACTGCAATGGTATGCCAAGATGGACCTGGAGGGAGATAAAAGAAAAGTCTAGACAAAAAAATTCCAAGCAAAATACTTAAGTTGTAGGGGGTGTATTTATTTGAGATACGTACTTTCTCCCCACCTTTTTTCTTCCCAGGGGTTGCCCGTTGTTGGCAGCAGTGATGTTCTGAGCTCTACGATGGCAGCTCAACCCTGACATGCAGCCCTGCTGGTAAAAGAGGCCACAGAAAAGAGCAGCCCAGGATGCAGTGCAGCCCCTGAGGATGGTGACGTAGGGGCCACGTGATGGAGGAGTGTTTTCGGCAGTCAGGACATGGGCCTCCACCGCAGATCATCATCAAGTACCAGAATGTATCTCTGTACACCATCTCCAGATCCTATGTGTTTTTTTAGTATTTTATTTGTATTTCTTTGAGAGAGAGAGAGAGAATGAGCACACCAAAGCCTCTAGCCACTGTAAACAAACTCCAGATGCATGTGCCTCCTTGTGCATCTGGCTTATGTGGGTACTGGGGAATTAAACCTAGGTCATTGGGTTTCACAGGCAAGTGCTTTAACCACTAAGCCATCTTCTCCAGCTGTCCAAATTCTACTTCTATGCCATGGCCGTGAGGTTTCTTAATGTCACTTCCTCACAAGGCATGTGATTGGGAATTAGCATCTACTTGTACTCAGAGTATTTTTTCAGCAGTTGACACTAAGCATTGGAAGCATGAGGATGAAAAAGGCCAAATTCAAAACAAAGAATGTGAGGCAGAAATAAAAAAAAAAAAAAACAGGACTTTTTTTGTTGATTTTTATTTGTTTATTTGAGAGCCACAGACAGAAAGAGGGAGAAAGAGAGAGAGAATGGGTGCACCAGGGCCTCCAGCCACTGCAAATGAACTCCAGATGCATGTGCCCCCTTGTGCATCTGGATAAAGTGGGTCCTGGGAATTGAGCTTCGAACCGGGATCCTTAGGCTTCATAGGTAAACGCTTAACTGCTAAGCCATCTCTGCAGCCCCAGATCATTTTTATGTATCCAAAGAAGTCATATTCATCAGTGTCTACCAGGACCACTCTACCTTGACAAGGAAGACCAGCATAGGAGTAGGAACAGAGCTCGGTGGTAGACCCCTTGCCTAGCATGCTTGGGTGCTATCCTCAGTACCTCATAAAAATAAAATACACAGCAAGAAGTCAAGAAGTTCTCATCTTCAAGAAGCTGTTTATTCTTGCTATATGAGTTTTATTTTCTATATAATTCTCTACTCTCATATTTTCTTTACAGTTTTATGAACTGAAATTTGTAATGAGAAAAAATATTCTAAAAGATTATGTTTGATAGATCCAATCTACAATAACTATAAACACCTCCATAATCTGAAAAATAAACTCTAGGGACAATAGTAGTCCATAAAAGTTTTCTTGATAGATGAAACTCATCTTTTCCATTTTTTATTGCAATTGTCTATCTTTATTTCTTCTTGTTTATTTTCATTGCACAAAGTCCTCTGCAGCCACAAACAAAATGTATTTGAGAATTGTGAAAGAATTTCGAAAGCATATTCATAAGTGGTGATGGCACTGGTAGTTCAACAAAAAGAATCCCAGGAGCACATCCCCTCAAAGATAACACCAAGCTAGGCCGTCCAGACATACTCCAATTCGCAGTCAGAGGATTTTTGTTGTTGTTGTTGCTTTTGCATATTTTAGAGGTACTAAGAAATCCTGGTGACAGAAAAATAACTTACTAACGTTAATACAAGTTTCTCCTCAAACTTATGTTACCGTTGAACCTTTTTTATTATAGAATAGACACCTGAAGCCATTATCCAGGACAACCCAATTTAGGGATCACAAATTTTACTTTATTTTATTATTTTGAGAAAGTCTTCCTATGCTGCTATGGAGTTAAGATGAATTAATATATCACCTAAGCTGTCTTTACACCTTGGCCTGACTGATTCGGAAGGCTTAAGATTGGGTGCAAGATTGAAATATGTGAGATGAGTATCCTCAATAAAGCCTTGTTTCCTATTTCTTCTGCCCATCAGTTTCTGTTATTAAATTTTAAAGTTAGCATGCCAAGTAGTGGGTTTCATGATTGTAGCATTAGAAATGTGTCTATGTTCCAAAAACGACCACACAATCCAAAGCGTATTGGCCAGGCAACGCTTACTTGTGCAGAAGGAAGCATAGCCATGCGGTCAGGCAGCAGAGCTCACAAGCAGGGAGCCTGCTGGGCTTTTAATTCCCAAGGCTTTCCTGCGAGTCAGTCTTTCCCCACAACCTCGAGCTATTGGCTAAAATATAAAAATGACACAATTTTGGGCTGGAGAGATGGCTCAGCGGTTAAGTGCTTGCCTGTGAAGCTTAAGGACCATGGTTCAAGGCTCGATTCCCCAGGACCCACATTAGCCAGATGCACAAGGAGGTGCACACGTCTGGAGTTCCTTTGCAGTGGTTGGAGGCCCTGGCTTTCCTCTCTCTCTCTCTCTCTCTCTCTCTCTCTTTTTGCCTCTTTCTCTCTCTGTCACTCTCAAATAATTAAACAAATAAACAATTTTTTTTAAATGACACAATTTCCATGGGAGATCTAAAGAAGTGGAAGATTGAGGGACATTTTACCAAATGCAGAAATAGAAGCTCTGGATTCTATGATTGTTGACTCTTTGGGTCTCAAGGATTAACACTTTCCACCTTACTGATGGCCACACTGTGGTTCTCATGCATGGCTGACTCAGGTAGGAAGGCTTACCATGGGAGGGTGTCCTTCCAGCACTGAGTTTCTATAGCTTCTTAACCCTTTGATATAGAAGACAACCTCTCTCTCTCTCTCTCTCTCTCTCTCTCTCTCTCTCTCTCTCTCTCTCCTCACAGTATTTTCTTGCATATGTTGCATTAGGCATTGTTCTTATTCATCCCCAGACCCACTAACCCAACTAACCCCCACCCCATTCTTACTTGTCCATTTGCTGACCCTAAGATAGTCTCCCTTCTTCTAATATCAGGAAATTGAGACACAAGAGTAAATTGCCCCATGCACAGCCATCCAGACACATTTTAACAAAAAGGCTCATAGAGCAAATGCAGTGCTCAAGATTCTGAGTCAAGCTGTTTTCTCTTCCTCCCAAAAATATGCACATTTTTGTGTAAACAGGATGTGGCTCATTCTTCTAATCTCACTATATGTAAGTTGTCAGATTCACCTAGTGATTCAACATCAATAACCGACACAGACCTTGAACCATTGTACCGGATAACAAAGACTTTTTGAATATATTTTATATTAAAATATTATGGTAATGAATATGATAATCAAAACTATAATATTGCATATGCAAATCTGAGTGTATGAGAGAATTCTCAATAGTGTATCTGATTAAAGATTACAGAATTATTTTAAAGTGTCTTTATGTGCCTGGTAGTTTTGTAATAAAAGTTTATGTCTTCCATCATAGAAAAGTAGCCTCACTCAGCGAGCTCAGTTGATATATGAAATATAAACTTCAAGCTACAGATGGAGCATTGTTAGGACACGGGATCCTGGCCTTTGTCCAGATGTGGACTTCGAGAATTATAGGAAGATAGGAGAAGAAAAAGACAAGGATTCTCAGAGAATGAGCATATGTAGCCCAGAATCCAGGGATAATTAGCACCTGATATAAGTGAGGATAGTCATCGCCAAGACACATGAGCTTTGTTCCATAAACACTTAATACTGCCCAGTCACTGTAACAGGCACCAGCAAAGTTACTGAGGAGAGAAACCCTCCCCTGCTTAAGGGAAGCCAAGGTTCTTACTGTTAGAACATAGACTTGATCACTTTAAGAGGCCCTGCTACAAGAGTTGAGATGACCTTGAATTTCAACTTCATTGTCATCCAGATGCTTCCTTCTTCACCTTCTCAACCCCTTACCCTGCCATGAACACTGAAACAGCCCCCTTCCCCTTGGAGAACTTGAAGGACTAGAGCCTTGTCTTCCTCACACTCTCTCCTCCATTACTTCCTTAGCTTCTCTTCTTGCAGGAAACTGAGTCACACAGAGATAGAGTGAAGAAATGGAATTTTTTTATGTCAGCATGCACCCAGGGGAATAACTTCCAACACCTGAGTCCTGAGCTCTGATGGCTCAGAGGTTTTATAGACAGTATGGCAGATAGTCTGACATCATCTTGAATTTGTTAAACTATTGTAGATGGGTTACAAGTTTCTAAGGTTACATTATTTGGGGGCAGAAACAGAAAACTCCATAGCAATAAATCACTGATAAGAAAGCACAAATGTAGAACAGAAAACTGTGTGTTCAGATGTGCTCCTGCCTATGGATGCATTAACCAGATAACATACAAGCAGGGTGAAGCTACATACACAGAAAGGAGATTCACACTCATGCTCTCCCTGGTTTAAACAATAGAAGCTTGTGTTTTAGAATGTCACAGGGGTCTGGTTTCTTTCTACAATTTCTTCTACCACACTCTCAAATAGTCTGTGCCCAGATATGTACCTCTTTCCCCCAGAAACTCGTGCAAAGGACCAGCTTGCTTTGTTGCTTGGACTTCTGAGCCCCTCCCTCTCTTGCTGGCTTCGAAGCCCGCTATGTCATCTATGTTATGGTGCCTACATCTTTGCAAATAAAGCTGGAATTCTAAAAGAGCAGTTGTCTAACTGACCCTCATGAAACAGGCATTTGCCCACTACCTGTCTCCCTCTTCTATCTATCACTTAAAGGGAGACAGACAGTAAATACTTGCATGGCACCCACTACAAATGTGATGTGATTTATAGAGGGATTTGGGAGAATTTGGGGCTAAGGTGTAGAATAGGCATAATAATTGTCAATCAGAGCTAATCTACAAGAATTGGGAACTGTCAATCACAGCTAATCCAGGAGTCCTGGGAAGTCTCTTTGGAGAGGTGACATTTGAGATGAGTCTGATGGGATTGTGGTTAATGGAGTCAGGCAGAACATAAACATAATGTGAAGCCAAGGAAGAATTCTTCACTCTCCTACAGGGAAACTTATTGGAAGGTAGAGCACTCCCAAAAAGGCAGGTAGAGTGAGCAAGGGGCGTGTTCATGAAGGACCATTCAAGATGGCTCACATAGCCCTGCTCATACCGAGCAAGCACTCTACTGCTAGCTATACATACCCCAGCCCTATGGGGACAGTTTTAAGGGAAGATTTGATTATACTCTGAAGAGGAGTCATATGTGAGCCAAGGACAGTCACTATACAGTCTTATTGTGAACTTGGAGGCAACAGAAGTCAGCGTAGTGATCAGCTTCGAGAGCTGCCTCCAGCTCTGCTTTTCACAGTTCTCACCTCTCTGGCAGCTTCTCTGACTTTTCAGTCCATTTCCCAAGGTTGTGTCTGCCCCAGAGTCACCATTCTGTTCATGCTTCTTGTCAACTCATGGGGATCAGACATCTTCTTAAGGAGCACACTTCACCTTTTCCCGCCCACATAACCACATGTGAGAGGATGGACGATGTGCAGTACTTTCATCTCTCATTTTCTAGTGGGTTTGTGCCCTTTTCCCTACTTTCTGGACTCACACATGATGAAAGAGGAGTTTCCATTTTGTCTTTGGACTCAACTATGCCATGATCTTTACTTAACTGAACACCTAAATGTTAGCATTAAAAATACTTACAGAAGTAACTTCAAGTTTCTGGATTTTTTTAGGGGTAAGACTGAGCATAGCTTCCTCATCAACAAGTCATAGGATGCCACCACTTTACAAGGTACCAAGAAACTTCCAGAGATACCATTCCCAAGCAATTTATGTTTTTAAGACTTAGTAAAGCTCTTTAATGCTCACAATGACAAATCCTATGAGATTATATTTCAGTTTCTAATCTAGATTATATCTTTCATTTCTTGAAAGAATATTGAAAAGTTGTTTTTATATTGACCTATCGGACAGTTAACACAGTTGCTACAATTCTGTTTGGTTTTATTTCCTGAGTCGGTCAATTAGCCAGCTAATTTGAACTTAGGGTTCTGGGGGCACAGATAAGAAATGTCTGGGCATGGTTATAGGAAACACAATGCTAAACAAGTATCACAATGAAAGACATTAATTTGGAAACACAGTTTTTCTTTATAGACATTTTTAGTTCCCAAGAAGAGACTGAACCTCAAAGGGGAAGGAAAGGGCAAGGAACAGCATCCAAAGTTGTCATCTGACCTCCACACATGTGCCCACCTGTGCTCACACACGAGTCCTCACATGCACATGCACAAGCATTCAACGCATTCCCGCATAAAGAAAAAAAAAATCAGTTCTCCACAAGTCCTTGAAAAATTTGATCACAAACATAAGCAGCAGTGTGCTTTTGCATAAACCTACTCTAATTTGGCTCAATATATCATGTCATAAAGAAAATCACACCCAGAATATTTTAATACCTGGGTTGTGAATTCAATAGACATGAATTTAAATGTCCAACAGATGCTATGAATAGACATAACTGCTAATGTGTATTTCAAAAAGTTACACAATGCCATTAGATTGTTTTGGGGGTTTTGTCAAAGGGAAACATTTCTATGCATTTGCTAATTTAACTTGAATCTTCCTAAAACATGAAAAACTGGAAAAGCATGTTACTGGGTTTTTGTCTCCAAAGGTAATATTCACTGTTGTTCCCTGGAACAATATGGACATTTCCCTAAGGATGTTATCATAGAAGCCACTTGTTTTAATTCTGCAAACAACTGATAAAATACAACTAGAACCAGTTCTTCATCCAGAGGTTTGTCCTTTTGTGTGTGTTGCTTAAAATTTTTAAAGCATATTTTCAAATAAGAAATGATGGCACTTACAATTGTTGGTTTACCATGTCAAGTTTATCTTGCATATAAAATCCAAGCATTTCTCACATAGTAGAATTTTTGTACATATTACATAAGATAATATCACTCAGTGGAATTTGGAGTACATGGTCTGTTTGTCATTCTTTTCTGTGGAATCTAGGAACTCGATAATATTTTACTTCCTATTCTGTCATTCTTTTTAATATTTTTTGTTCATTTTTATTTATTTATTTGAGAGTGACAGAGAGAGAGGGAGAGAAAGAGACAGATAAAGAGAATGGGCATGCCAGGGCTTCCAGCCACTGCAAACGAACTCCAGATGTGTGCTCCCCCTTGTGCATCTGGCTAACATGGGTCCTGGGGAATCGAGCCTTGAACCAGGGTCCTTAGGCTTCAAAGGCAAGTGCTTAACCACTAAGCCATTTCTCCAAAACTCTATTCTGTTATTTAATAGGCTAGTTTGAACTTAGGCTACTGGAAGTATATATAGGAGGTACTAAATACTAACAAGTGATAATAAATGTGAAGATTTGGTGTTCTGCTAACATTTCCTGTGCTCCTTATGAAAGTTAATTTTTTCAACTTGATTGGATTAAGAAAGGCCTATGAGGTCAGGGAAGCCCAGTTCTGGGTGTGTCTGTGAAGACATTCCCTGAGACACTTAGACTGGCTGACCTAACGAATGTGTTAATCCATTGAAAGACTCAAAATATGAATGGGATATTGGGAGTTGGTAGAACTGTAGAAGGTGAAAAGTGGGCCTTATTGAAAGAAACAGGTCACGGGGAGCCTGTCCTCTGGGCTATGTCTCACCCTGATCCCTTCCTGGTACTTTTCTCTCAGCATCCTGACTGTCATGATGTGAGCTGCTCTAACCTGCTGCACCTTCTCCTTAGTAATGGGATGAATCCTCTGAAACTCCAAAAAAATACGTAATCTCCCCTTACTGAACTTGTTTTCTTGAGCCTTTGGTCATAGTAACTCACATATTTGACTAATATATTTCCTATATAGAAAGTTATACTTTAATTCTTTCTGACCAAGTCTCCTCATGATAGTAACTGCCTCATTTCCAATACATTCCATTCAGCCACCTCAATCACCTGGCGCACCCACCAAGTTATTGCTAGGTATTTGAAATAAGATCAAGACAATGAGTGTATGTGACTCCAAGAAAGTTTGAAATACTAAAGGTATCTTCTATTTATTTTTGTTTTTCGAGGTAGGGTCTCGCTCTAGCCCAGGCTGACCTGGAATTCACTATGTAATCTCAGGGTGGCCTTGAACTCATAGCGATCCTCCTACCTCTGCCTCCCGAGTGCTGAGATTAAAGGTGTGCGCCACCACGCCCAGCTAAAGGTATCTTTTATTGCATGTGTGTATGACATGTGTGTTCATGTGTAAAGATACAGGTGCACACATGCCATGGCACACATGTGAAGCTGAGAAGACATCCTTAGGTATGTATCTTCACTGTCCATCTTTTCTGAGGCAGGGTCTCTCTGCACAGGCCAGTGAGCTTCAGGATTCTTCTGTGACTAGCTCCCTGCTTGCCACAGATGAGCTGGGATTATAGACACTCATGTCCCGTGCCAGCTTCACATGGCTTCTGTGGATACAAACTTGGGTCTTCAGGCTTGCACAGCAAGTGCTCTTTACCCATTGAGCCCATCTCCTCAGCCCCAAGATAGCTTAGATTTTAAGATTTCTTGATTGTTTAAAATGTGTTTAAATTTCTAATTTATACAAATTTTAAGAGAGTTTTAAAAGGGCAAGAATGTAGAGAGGAAAAATCATGACATGGAGAATTTATCTCAAAGATCTTATCAAGAAATCTATCCTGAATGTATATTTTTCTGAGCTAGACAAGCCTGTTTGTTATAAATCCTTTTGCTGTCATCTATTTCAGCTTATTTCATCACCCCAGCCCTGGGTGGGACAGCGCACGTGTGCTACCGTGTCGATGTAGGCTTCATACATTGGCCCTCAAACAATTTCCTGGCACACAATTCCTAAGACCCAAAGCATTTCAGCAGTGATAAGAGGAGCTTTTTTGAAGTAGTTTGGTAACTGGCTGCTGAGCGTTCTTCCATATGTCCAGAACTGGGGCTGCTCTCCCGAAACCAAGGCATGGTGAAAGGATCAGAACTGTCCGTCCCATACTAAAACTTCCAGGGAGGATAAAGAGACCAAGTCTCTGATTGACAGTGATGCCATCAATCATACATATGAACTGAAAGTTCTGTTGAAAACATACTGTACTTCCAGAGCTTCCGGATCGTTCCAAAAGCGTTGCAGCGCTTCCAGCCACTGCAAACAGAGGTTCCCAGAGAAACGGAACTTCTAGAGAGGAGATGGATGCTCCCCAGCCTTCCCACATGCTGTGACCTAGCACTGGGCTTTGCATCTGAGCCCTTTGTAACACATTTGTAAACGAGTACACATAGCAATTTTGTCTTTCTAGGTCTGTTAGGCACTAGAAATTTGAGACAAATGTGTGCTGCTTCAAAGAGACAGCAAAGAGTATTCCTATTTACAGCCAACCTTTCAGAAGCAGAAGTCACAGCCTGAGGGTTATCAATCCATATATGAAATGGGGACAGACTTGGAAGACTAAATTCTTAATCTGGGAGATCTGAGGCCAGCTCCTGATAGACAGGGCGACACTTGAATTCAGTGAGAGGCCATTCCAGATAGTGTTGGCTGTAGTTTCTTTGTTACTGGTGGGGGGACCCCCATCCAGTTGATATTGCAAGTGTTACGTAATTCTCTGTGGAATAGTGTTCTTACTGAGGAGTAGGTGAGGCAACCATCGTAGTAGCAGTGTCATTTGCACATAGATAATTTATTATCCCAAGGTGTGGCAGTATTAGAATTTTCAACATGACTTATTTTTAATAAGTTTAACATACACTCAATAATTCAAGAAAGGGCATAAAATTATTAACTTTCTATAGTCTACTTTTGTAATTGGTTAAAAAAAAACCTCAGTAACATATTTTAATTAATGTAATTTAGCTGCCAGATATTTTTATCAAGATAAAATTCAATGGTTATTTGTTTGCCCGTTTTTTTTTTATTTTGTTTTCGTTTATTTTCATTTATGTATTTGAGAGCAACAGACAGAGAGAGAAAGAGGCAGAGAGAGAGAAAATGGGTGCACCAGGGCCTCCAGCCACTGTAAACGAACTCCAGACGTGTGCACCCCCTTGTGCATCTAGCTAACATGGGACCTGGGGAATCGAGCCTTGTACCAGGATCCTTAGGCTTCACAGGCAAGTGCTTAATCACTAAGCCATCTCTCCAGCCCTGTTTGCCTGGTTTTTAAAGCAAGCTCTTAATCTAGCCTAGGCTGATCTGCAACTCACTCTGTAGCCCAAGCTAGCCTTGAACTCATGGCAATCCTCCCACCTCAGCATCCTGAGTGCTGGGATTACAGGTGTGAGCTATCACACCAGGCTAAAAATTCCATATTTTAAAAATATTCTATAGTTACATAGTAGATAGATGATGAATTTGATAGATAGATAGATAGATAGATAGATAGATAGATAGATAGATAGATAGATGAAAGAGACAGACAGATGAGATAGATGGATGGATGATGGATGGATGGGCAGTAGATGGATCAATAGGTAGATACCAATAGAAATAAGTAAGTGGAAAACTGAGGACAATACTTAGTTTCAAAACTTATTTTTTCTTTCCTTCTTTTTTCTTTTTTCTATCATATATTTGCTAAAGAATAAAGGGGAGGAATAGGTCAAATGAAATTGCTATGACTGCTTTCACTACTTTGTTGGTACAGTGGTGAAGGAGAAGGAAGAAAACAGATGAATTTTTGGAATGTGTCAAAACTAGGTAATAGTCATTTCATTTTTTCCCCCAATTTGGGTTGATTTGGAAAGAAAACTACTACAAACATTTAGGAACAGTTTTTTTTTTATTTTATTTTGGTTAATCTTTATTTATTTATTTGAGAGCAACAGACAGACAGAGAAAGAGGCAGAGAGAGAGAGAATGGGCGCGCCAGCGCTTCCAGCCACTACAAACAAACTCCAGACGCGTGCATCCCCTTGTACATTTGGCTCACGTGGGTCCAGGGGAATCAAATCGGGGTCCTTAGGCTTCACAGGCAAGCGCTTAACCGCTAAGCCATCTCTCCAGCCTGAGAACAGGGTTTTTGTTTGCTGTTAATGTGTATTGGTAAGTGGCGTTTTTCTCTTGTGTATTCGTATGTAGAGCTCATAAGTGTTGTAATGTAACATGAGTTTGTTTTAGTTTATATAAAGTTTGGTTTTTTTTGTTTTAAAGTTTGTTTTAGTTTATATAAAGCTAATGGTTTTCCAAAGTGTCTCTGTCTTTGCATTTTGCACTTTCAGCAATATGTGAGAGTTGTAGTTGTCTATCTTCTGAACTAGCACCTATTATTGTGAGTTATTTAAAAGTGACTGTTATCTGGGGCTGGAGAGATGGCTTAGCGGTTCAGCGCTTGCCTGTAAAGCCTAAGGACCCCGGTTCAAGGCTGAATTCCCAAGGTCCCACGTAAGTCAGATGCACAAGGGGGCGCATGCGTCTGCAGTTTGTTTGCAGTGGCTGGAAGCCCTGGCACGCCCATTCTCTCTCTCTCCCTCTATCTGTCTTTCTCTCTGTGTCTGTCGCTCTCAAATAAATAAATAAAAAATGAACAAAAAATATTTTTTAAAAAAGTGACTGTTATCTGTTCTAAAAGATACACTGTGACATTTTATGATGATCGTAATATTGCAATTTGCTTTTATCCCCCCCTTTTCCTTATCTCTTTTTTAAAACAAGGTGTCAATATGTATCCCAGGCTGGTCTCAGACTTCAATTCTCCTGTCTCAATTTCTCAGATGTCAGAGCATATATGTAAAGAAGATATGGCAATGTTGAAAATATCCCATTCTTAACTTGGACAAGAGTTACACAACCAAATCTATTTCTCAAAACTTATGAACCTGTGCATGTAAGAAATAAGCACCTTGAGGGCTGGAGAGATAACTCAATCAGTAAAGTGCTGGTCTTGTAAGTATGAGGACTTAAGCTCGATCCCCAGGACCCACCCATATTTCAAAAAGTAGAGCATGTGTCCCACAGTTGGTAATCCAAGTGCTGAGGAGGTAGAGGCAGGTGGATGCCTAAGGCTTCATGAACAGTCAATTTGGCCCATTTAATGAGTCTCAGGTCAACGAGAGAAACTGTTTCCAAAAAACTGTGGACATCACCTGAAAAACATAACTCCTGAAGTTGTCCACTGAACTCAACAAGAATGCACACATGTGTGCATGTACATCCACATCAAGAACACTCACAAAAACACATATGTGCCTCTCTTCATCAATTAACTTGATTTTTATAGAACTCAGTGTATGAATTAAATGTCAGATCAGATATAAACATGAGGAAGTTCATAGCTAGAAGATAGTTAAAAACATGGACAATATAAAAATGAAAATTAAATTGAAAAATATAAGAAAACAGAAAAATCTTATATTTAGTAAAAATTCAAAAAGACGAGACAGAGGAGGGTTCAATACAGAGAAATATTACATTTTCAATGGCAAAAAGAAGTAAATACAGAAAAAGTACATTTATATAGAAATTTTTAAAAAGAAAAAGAAATCTGAGTAAGCTAATTGTTTTGCTCAAAATATAGTGAAATGTAAAGTATCCAAAAAACAAGAGAAAATCTAAAAATCTGGTAGAAATAAAAGAATGTGTACAGAGAAAAAAATGAATGATGAGTTATGTTTTCATTAGTAAATATATGCCAGAAAAACCTTCAACATAACTTTTATACCTAATAAAAATGTCACACAAATGGCAAGAGACAAAATGAGGGAAACTCTTACTGTGAAAGAATTTCAATGGTTTGATTGACTAAGAAAGAAGGAAAACAAGATCAAAATATTAAAACTTTTTAAACAGAGACTGATATTTTGACACATCCATAAAGACATAGTAAGAGATAATAAAGTGTGAGAGGCTGTTTGATTATTCACTATGTCATTCACTTCAGACTTAAAAAATACAATCAATCAAAACAAGTTATTTGAAGGGGATAAGAAGTATATAGTCATGTTTCAAAAGCAAGAGGAATGGAAAAAAATATCTTATGTCCTATCTCATAGTAAGATAATTATGGTTGGTAGCATCTAATTTTATATTTCAAACTAGCCAGTAGAAGAATTTAAATGTCTCCAACACAAAGAAATGACCCATATTTGAGGTGATGAATATGCCAGTTACCTTGATTCTGCTCATAACACATTCTGTACAAGAACTGCAATATCACAAGGCTCCCATAAAGAGGGACAGTTATCATATTGATTAAAAATTTTTAATAAATGAAGCTGGGTGTGGTGGTGCACGCCTTTTTTCCCAGCACTCGGGAGGCAGAGGTAGGAGGATTGCCATGAGTTCAAGGCCACCCTGAGACTATATAGTGAATTCGAGGTCAGCCTGAGCTAGAGCGAGACCCTACCTCAAAAAAATGAAAAATAAATAAGTGAATAAATAAAAATAGTGGGTAAGATGTCAGCATAGGAGTCATGCCAAACCAGCTGAGCAGTTCCAGTATAACCCCAGGCTTCCTGCGCTCTCCCATCCCAAACCTCCAGAGCACACGTTCGGCCCCCTGGGTCATGGCAGCAGCACAGTACCAGCTCCGCAGAGCAACACAGAGGGAGGGGGGCTTGCAGACTGGATCAAAAGGCACAGTTCTCTGTTTGTTGCCTCCAGAAAACTCATCTCCCAATAAAGCATAGACACTGTCTTAGGGTGAAAAGATGGAAAACAGTATTTCAAGCAAACAGGCCTAGGAAACAAGCAGGGGTTGCTATCCTAATATCTGACAGGATAGACTTGAAACTGACATTAATGAGGAAAGATAAAGAAGATCACTTTGCACTGATTAAAGGCACACTCCCGCAGGAGGACATTACAGTCCTAAACATATGTGCACCTAACATGGGGGCTCCCAGTTTCATCACACAAACAGTATTAGACCTAAGATCACAGATAGCACCAAATGCAATCGTAGTGGGTGACTTCAATACCCCATTCTCATCAATTGTAATCCTGGCAAAAAGTACACAGAGACATTTGATTAAATGGTGTCATGGAACAAATGGACCTAAAAGATATCTACAGAACATTCTATGCAAACACTGCAGAATACACATTTTTCTCAGCAGCACATGGAACATTCTCTAAAATAGATCATATATTAGGACACAAAGCAAATCTTAACAAATAGAGGAAAATTGAAATAATCCCTTGTACTCTATCTGACCACAGTGGGATTAACCTACAAATAAGCAACAAGAAAACCTACAGAGAATACACAAATTCATGGAGACTAAACAGTACACAGTTGAATGATGCATGAGTCATTGAAGAAATCAAAAAGGAATCAACAAATTCATTGAACCAAATGATGATGAGAACACAACATACCAAAACCTTTGGGACACAATGAAGGCAGTCCTAAGAGGGAACTTTATAGCTCTAAGTGTCTATATTAAGAAATTAGAAAGTTCACAAGTAAACAACTTAATGCTTCACCTTAAGGCCTTGGAAAGAGAAGAACAAGGCAAATCAAAAATCAGTATATGGGATGAAATAATAAAAGATTAGGGCAGAAATTAATGAAATAGAAATTTAAAAAATAACCCAAAAAATCAATTAAACAAAAGGTTGGTTCTGTGAAAGGATAAACAAGATTGATAAACGCTTAGCAAATCTGATCAGAAGAAAGAGAGAAGAGACAAAAATTGACAAAATTAGAGATGAAAAAGGCACAATTACAACAGATACCAAAGACATTCAGAAAATCATAAGGACATATTTTAAGAATATATACTCCTATAAGTTTGAAAATCTGAAAGAAATATATGATTTCCTTGATGCATATGACCTACCAAAATTAAATCAAGATGAGATAAACCATTTAAATAGACCTATAACAAGTATGGAGATCCAATCATTTATAAAAAGTCTCCCAACTAAATAAGTCCAGGCCCACATGGATTCCCTGGTGAATTTTACCAGAACTTTATGGAATAACTAATGCCACTGCTGCTCAAACTTTTCCATAAAATAGAGAAGAAAAAAATTCCTCTTATGAAGCCAGAATCACCCTCCTACCAAAACCACACAAAGACAGAACAAAAAGAAAATTACAGACCCATTTCCCTCATGAACATAGATGCAAAAATTCTCAAGAAAACACTGGCAAACAGAATACAAGAAGATATCAAAAGATCGGTCACCTCAACCAAGTAGGCTTCATCCCAGAGATGCAGAGATAGTTCAACGTATGCAAATCAATAAATGTAATGCACTACATAGATGGGCTAAGGACAATAATCATCTCAATAGATGCAGAAAAGGCATTTAACAAAATCCAACATCCCTTTATGGTAAAAGTCCTACAGAAACTGAGAATAGAAGGAACATATAGCAACATAATAAAGGCTATCTATGATGAACCTACAGCCAATATAATACTAAATGGGGAAAAAATTGAAGCTTTTCCACTAAAATCAGGAACAAGACAAGGGTGTCCACCACTGTCCCCATTCTTATTGAATATAGACACTCATAAAAGGGATGCAAATTGGAAAGGAAGAGATCAAGTTATCATTATTTACATCAACAGTATGAAAGGAACTGTCTCCGGAAAGGTTGAGTGTATGCTCAAGGAACCTGTCTCCTTCATTCTCTCATTCCATGAAGATGCTCAGCACCAGCACGTGGTACCTCCGATATACATAGTGGATCATCCCCACTGACTTCACTGACCCACAAGTATATCTTCTGCAGAAACACTCTGACAGACTCATCTGCAAATTTGCCTTACTGATTTTGTAGGTGGTTCTCAATCTAGTCGTGTTGTTTATCCAAACTAACCACCACCCTTCATGAAAGCAGAGGGAGTTTTCACTGCTGTTTTCTTCCATTGCTTCTCCACCATCGAGACCAGTGTGTAGTGTATCGCCCATCTCACATGTTTCCTTGTACTCCTTCAGGCTGCCTGCAGCAACACTCCAGCAGCCTGCATTCAGGCCCTGCACTCACACCATATCTTCCCTTGCAGATACCCACTCCAGACTGCCCATGTTCTACCTTTAGGCTCTTACTGTATAGCCATGTCTGCAAGTCATTCCCATGCTTGACTAAAAACCCACACACAGGAGTTGAGATGGGACATAGCGGGCCTCACCCAATGGGCCACAAGACATAACCAAAAATGACAAAGAAATGTCTGCCTGTGAGAAAAACCATGATAACAGGGAACAAATAAAGGTGCAGCATGCAGGGGAATGTGGGGCTGTTCCCTTTCCTTTCTTCTTGCCCCGACAACTACTTGCTTGTACAAATCCTCCTTCTGGACATCTGGAGTTAGCCCGGTACTAGGGTGATACTGTTGCCAAGTCATAGAGGGTGTCTTTTTTGCTTATTCTTAAGAGCCAGCAAGTGATGAATCTGTCACATAACTTCCCATCACCAATCACCTGATTCTACCCCTGACTCACACCATCAACGCTCTGAACTGATTTTTCATCTTTTGAATCCAGTGCCATAATCCCCAGTCATGCCTCAGACTAAGTGATTAACTGCAGTAACTATGTGATAGGTGTGACTACAGTGAACATGAGCCACATTATTGGAGTCAAAGTGACCCAGATTTGGATCCCAATGGTACCATTTCCTACATACTGTTTCATGTAGTCTTTTCAATACTTCATTTCTTCAGATATATAAAGGAAAAGATATACCTGACACTTGCCTTGTGGTAACAACAAACTAACACAATATAGTATGAAATAGTTGCCGGTAAGAGATGCAGAGAAAGCCATAATGCATTGATTACTATTCACAACAGAGTAAGGTACTGATAAATAATTTGAAAAAGAGAGATCCAAGGTGTGGTATTAAGGAGAATTTTCATACTGGTGAGTATAGATTTGAGTTGAGAAGAACTGAAAGCAATCTTTTATAATGCTGTAGAATAAATACTTTCATGCTATACCTACCCCTAGCAGGGCAAGTGAGGTAATAACAAAAAAGTGACAAAATGCACGTATGAGTGTGTGTGTGTGTATGTGTGTGTTTATATAATACTATGAAACATTCTATCAAATGCTATCTCATTGCAGGATCCCAGCAACTTAGATTGTATTATTTCACATTCCAGATTCTTAAAGCATTTAAGAAATGAAAAAAATTAAAAGTAAGTTGACCACAAACCAAATGAATTTCTGTAAATTATATAGCATATATTATATGTTATATTGTAGATATAATTATATACATCATATATTATATGCATTATATAATATATAACATGTAATATATCACATATTATATGTATTATAATTATGTATTATATATATTACATAATATATATAATAGATAACGTTATATATTATATGTCATCTGTATGTTGTCATAATTCAGGCAATGCTGCTGTTCAGCACTGGGGCCCTAGATCAAATAGGAAAGCTAGATGAGCACCAGCATGCATCTCTTTCTGCTTCCTGATCAGGGATGCAACATGGCCAGCTGCCGGACACGCTCACTGCCACAGCTGCAATTGCTCTTACCACCGCAATTTCCCCATCACAACTGTGGACCCTCAACCCAGGAGCGGAAATAAACCCCTACTTTTGAAAGTCACTGCTGTGGATTGACTGTAAATAGTCTCATAGCCTCTGGTATTCTTGACAAAGCTTCCTATTTTGTCCCCAGCAGGTGGAGCCCTGCTGGAGGCAGCAAGTCCCTGAGGGGTGGATCTCGAGTCCAGCCTGAAGAGTGTTCCGAGGTAGCTTGAAACTGGCTGCGCTTTGTCTCTCCGATATGGTTGTCTGAGGAAGTGCGACAGCTTCTTTCTCCTTGAACAAGCTGCTCCTCAAAACTGTAAGCCTGAAGTAAACCCTTTCCTCCGATAAGCTGCCTCTAATCAGGTGTCGTGTTCCAGCAAGGAGAGGGCAAGTGCAACAGTCACTTTTAATCAAGTGTTTGTCGCAGCAGCAAGAAAAGTGACTAATCACCTGGATTTGGCCTAGAAGCTGTATCTGTCACTTCTGCTCAGAATCTATAGTATTGTGGGCACAGTTAAATGAATGGGTGACATGGCGCCAGGACACGTGCTCAGGCGGCATACAAATTTGCCAGCCCTCCCTTTGTGATATGAATGACAGCATGTCAGTCAGATGGACACTCAGCCATCTAGCCTGGAAGGGACAAAGATAGAGCCAGCTCTCTAACCAAGGGACCAGCACACCAAAGTGTGTCCCACTACTTCACTGTTTTAGTCTCTTTGCAGATATAAGTGGTTGGGTGAGAATTCATTGCAAAGCACAAACAGGAAAATACATTGCATACATTCCCACCACAGTCAGTTCTACTTACAAACTATGGCATTTTGCTTTTAATAAAAAAGCAAAGTCACATTACCATCACTTGTACAGATTCTAATAAAAATCTAATATATATGTATATGTATCTAGCTAATTTGAAGACATGAATGATACCAGACATGGCACTTTTCATTATAATAGCTTATAATACATCTTTAATGTGCACGTCAAGGAAAAAGAGGAAAAACTTATGTAAAATGAGATCAACCAATTTTTGAATTGGTTTTGGCTTCTCATTTTGATCTCTCCTTGTGCCTGAACATTTTATTTGAAATGAATAAATTAATGTCCAAACAGACAGTAGAAAGATAAAATACAATGATTGTGATCTTGTTTATTGGTGTGCTAAAATTTATTAAGAAAATGTCATTGTGGCCAGGCATGATGGTGTTCACTGGAGAGGCTGAGGCAGGAAACATGAGAGTTCAAGAGTAGTTTGAACCACATAGTGACACCCTGTCTCAGATTTATATATATATGGTTTATCCAATGGAAACTAAATCCATGATTATAGTAAACTTAAAATTATATTTTATGTCAAATAGAACCATTCAGATTTTCAGCTAGATTTTTTTAAGATAAAAATCACATGTATTCTGTTTTAGAACATGTCTTTCTTTGAAGTTCCCTTCTAACCAATAAGGTTAGTGTTATGAAAGAAGACACATCTACTTATTTAGATAGTGCTCACATACATTTAGACTTTCTAAGTATGTTTGCATATCCATGCTCCTTCCTCAGCCATCAATTGTTTCCATAGAGTCTTTGGAAAGCAGGGGATTTGCATAATGGTAGTATGGGCCACTTGTGTAGCATAAATATATAAATATATTGCTAACTAAACATTATATACACACAAAACATATACATAACACTAAGTCTTGCTTATACAAGAGCTAAAGTAAAGACAATGCCTTCTGGCTTAGCTCAGAAAATGTAATTTCTGGAATGAATCATGCTTTTTCCCCCCTTATATCCTTTCAAGTTGAGCCCCACACAGACAATAAGATGAAACTTTCACATACATACACACACACTAAACACTAACCACACCATGCAAAACTAACTGAAGCCCAAAGCAATAAATGCTAAATAGTCAGACATCATAATATGGAGAAGTGATTGTTTTTTTGTTTATGTTTTGGGGTTTTTTATGTAAGATACTCCATTTCCAACATTCATCAGTGCAAGAGAGGAGCTTCCCTTAATGTTATGGATGGTAACTAGATCCTTTTTAGCCTTCCAAAGCCTGCCTGGGCATGGTAATGTTGCCATTACTAGGAAGAGTTTAGAGTTCTAAAGACTGAGACTGTCTTTTGCTTATTACCCTAAGGAAATTAATCTCCAAGCAATGATCTTTGGGTTCTCTTAAACTTAGATTTAAACTTGTTAGTATGTTAAAGAAAATACAGGGTGTGAAAGAACAGAGAAAGCAATTTCCTAATACAGTAAGTCTTCGCATAAAAGAAAATTGAACAGGGCTAGAGAGAAGTGGTTAAGGTGTTTATTTGCAAAGTCTAGTGACCCAGGTTGGATTCCCCAATGACCACAAAAAGGCAGATGCACAAAGTGGCACATGCACCTAGAGTTTGCTTACAGAAGCCAGATGCCCTTGTGTCCCCATTCATTCTCTCTCCTTCCCCCCCCCCACTCTCTCCTTCTCTCTCCTCTTTCCTTTCAAACAAATAAATAACATTTTAAGAAAAAATTATCAGTAGTACAGAAGGGAAGGTTTATGGTATGATATTATTTTTAACATACCTCTTTTTTAATTTCTTGTTTCTAAAATTATTTCCTGTTAACAATAAGAACTGCAGTGGAGAACAGTCCAAAACCTTTGCCATAATGTTCTTTTTGTCTTTCATCCTCTATGTTTCAAACTTTCTGAAGTTGTCTATGCTTATAAGGAAATTATACATTCACACCAATTTATCTTTCAACATCACTAGTTACTAGGTGATAAATATGCTATTTTCAAATTAGTAGGACATTTTATGCACTAAAAATTCCAACAGGAATGTAATTTTCACTCACATATATGAACTCGAACACTTCTTCAAACTCCTGCTTATGAAATTGTATAGACACATATTACTAAGTAAAAACCATACAAAAAACATTTTCTGAGAAGATAATTAAAACTTCAAAGGACTAATAAAGCTTACCACTCCTCAAAAGTGTTTTTATGAGGAAAAGAATAGAATTACCTAGAAAGTCCTTGAAAAGTCCTAATTATCATCCTAGTGTAACTTATAACTTACCAAACTATTAATTTTTATTAACTCTATTTCAGGTTTAATAATAAAGTCTTGTGGTAGTTATAACATAAGCTATCAATCCTGCACATTTTTAAATTAATTATTTATTTATTAGAGAGAGAGGTAGTTAGAAAAAGAATGGGTGTTCCAGGGCCTCCTACCACTGCAAATGAACTCCAGACACATTCACCACTCTGCGCAACTGACTTTACGTGAGTAGTGGCGAATCGAACCCAGGAAAGGCTTTGCAAGCAGTACCTTGAACTGCTGAGCCATCACTCCAGCCCTAATCCTGTACAAGTTTAATCTACATTACTTTAACAAATTACAAGGCAATTGCCAAGATTCCTAATCTTGATATGTTGTTTTCCTTCATCTTATATTTGGATAATGTCTTCTATTTATACTATCTTTCCTTAAAGAACAAAACCATTATTAGCTTATTATTGCTAAACTCCTACCAAAAGAACTGCTTTTCAAATTTTATTTTTATTTTTGGACTCCATTAAAATGCTTCTAAAGTATACATGGATTGGCTTTGAGGAGAGGTAATTATGATATTAAATTTTATTGAAATTTCACCAGTCCTGATTTGTGTACAGCCCTGTGCTCTGAGTTCCCACGAAGCAGTAAAACGTTTAAAATACTGTCTGTGCAAATGCAAAATTTATGAATTCACACATCTCTGGTTGATTTATGTGAAATAATAATGCACTATTTAATGCTTAAACATGGCTAGAAGCAATGCTAGGCTATCAAGATGTACAATGGAATAATAGATTTATAAGACGGATAACCTTCTTGCCCGGGGAAGCTTGTTTAAAGGTGTTGTACAGATATATTAAACTATATGTAATTTTATACTAACTTAATGCTGTAGGCCCATACTGCGAGCAATAAAAGATTACAGCCATGGCATTTGCAATAATAAAATGATCTGGCTATTCAACATAAGGTATCTGAGGACTGAAAAGATAAGGAACTTGTTTAAAACTTTTGTGTCTTTCATTCATCGCTCATTACAAAATATTTCTTTTTCTTTTATGTGAACAACATAAATCCGTGGCCCCGTGGTTGTCTCCCCGTGGTTGTACAGCTGAGGGAAAGTTTTCCAAGAGGACCTGCACTGCATGGTTTCAGGAAGCCTCCAAGCACATTTACTTATCACCTAACTTGCCTCGAAAATTCATTGAAGGCTTATTAAGATAAACTATAGACCAGTTATAATGTTTTCTGTTGTTCTGCTCTGTTTCTGTGTAAGTATGTTTTTTTATTCAGAAAGGAAGCTGCTTACTCATCTGAGTGTTTCTTTTTTTTGGTTACTGTATGGCAAACATGGAGATGCATTAGGTCAACTTTTATACTCATGTGAATTAAAAGATATAAAACATTTAATTATTATTATATTAATTATTCTGAAGATAGTGGTCCCAGCATAGAATGCATATTTATGTTTTTAAGAGTTTAATCTTCTCCCATGTAGTGTGGCTGAATAAATGAAAAAAAACATCTATCTACAATGAAGATATTAATCAGGTAATCAACACATTTAATGTATTTCTGTTTACACTATACTTTTAACTAAGTTAACACATGTCTTCATTTATCTATATGCTGAAAAAAATAATTTACTAGTATGATTTTACTTGCAAAAATATTTTTATGAGAAAACTATTTTGTTCTAAGTAATGCAAAATTTTAATAAAATTCTTTTCAAAAGTACTACGTTTTTATACAAAATGAAACTTTAATGCAATTGATTTTATATTGATTAACAAGAGTTGTACATCAGAAGAGCTATGACAGGATGGAAACATCTGAATGGAAATAAAAATTAGCCCTGTATTTTGAATTTGCACTTCAAAAGTCTTAAAATTCAGATGACATTTCCAAAATACTCATAAAATCTCTTCTGCTAGCTTCCAAAACATCATTGTGTGTTTAGGACTATACTGCCTTAAATATAAGACTGTTTTCAAGGCTTGACAAGGGTATCAGTTATATGAATTTCAGATATGTTTGCTTGGAAATAATCCAATTGTATATTTACCATTAAATGTCCATCTCCGTTTCAATGCACACAGGTTCTAAAACCAAAATTTCAACAGCAGGAGTTTAACAACTTTTATTCTCTTTTCATACACAGAATGGAAACATGTATAATTAAGAAATATCTTCATGCTTAAATAGCATCTATGTGAGGCAGTAATTGTGGAATGATTTTCAACATTGTCCTTAAGAGATGGATAAAATGTGACAGCCCACTGAAAACCTTGTGAAAGCTATTTGGTCAGCTTGACTCTGAAAAGAACACATTGTAGATTGAGTCCATGGTAACCAGTTTCCTGCTAACAGCTTCGGTCCCCTTTGCAGGGGTGTAACCGACTTCAATGCTTGCAAACAGCTCATTGCTGTTCCGACTACAAAATGAGATGAGAGAACAGGAACTGAGTTACTAGTCAACCCCATTACAAAAAGGATACAAATACATTCTTATTCAGAAAAACATGAATATATAAACAAAAGCTACAAACTTTTATCAGTAGAAAACATATTAAATTTTGCTTCTAAAACTAATATTTGCTTGAATATTTTGGATTGACGTTAGGACAACTCATTTCATGTCTCTGTTCAGATGACATTGATAAAAATACCACTGCTGCCTCCTCCCGCCTTTCCCACTCACATGATTTTCGATTTCATCCTCTCTCACTTTTTATAGCACTTCTAGTATGCAGAAGGTCTGAACTTCTATATAGTCCTTTGTTTCTCTGCTTCTTGCCCCTCCCCTAACTGAAATGCAAGCTTGAGCTGAAGATATACTTAAAGTGACATTGTCTGACATCATATGATGCCCTGGGTTCAATCTCCAGTATCGCAAAATATAATAGAAAACAAAACAAAATAAAAATGTAGGCTCTGTAGGTACAGGAACTGCATGTATAATTAATATAATATAATGCAATATAATATAATATATATAAATGTGTAATATAATAAATATAATATATCCCTCCCCTAGGACCACATTTGGCACCTGGTAACCTTCAATTAATAAGTAGCCATTGCTTGAATAATTCATCTCGCCCACCAAATCTTGAGTCTTGAGCAACTCGTTCAATTCCTCCACATTTCATTCTCACCATAATTTCTAGAATGATTAGACAAAATAATATAATTTAGACAATTGTTAATTTCCCAAACAACACTGCCCAGTTGCCATATTTTTCCATTTTTATTGATTTACATTCGTCTTCAGTTGCAGAGTGATTGTGCCAAGTAGCGATTTATTATTCTCCAAGTCCAAATCCACCACCCTCCATCGCCCTGCCTTGTGATCCTGCAGCTGGACCCTCAGAGCATCTACGCATGTAATTCTAAGCTCCGCCAGTAGAGGGAGAAAGAGGGGCACTAGAGGAGAAAACTGCTGTGGGCCCTCTATTCACTGTGCAGAAAGGGTGCTTTCTAGCCTCTCTCTCCCTCTCTCTCTCTCTCTCTCTCTCTCCCTCCCCTCCCCTCTCCTCTCCTCTCTCTCTCATCAGCCAGCATGCAGGACGCTGGTGGTGCTCGATGACCCCTCGTGCTTCAACTGTTGCCCTCCAGATAGCATCCTACAAAGTTCTTCTGCTGAAGAGCCCACATCCCAGAAAGGCCAGTGGGTACCCATCATGCATTTCCCAGGAGGGCCCTACCTGCTCTTCTGGCTGATTTTCCCCATACATTCTGCGCCATCCCAGCAAAAGGTTTCCTCTACCAGTCAGCTGCGTGGCCCGCTCTGGAAGATCAGGAAGGAGGGCCGCAGACAGCTCCACCGCTCTTGGGGCACCTGCCTGAATTTCAGCTCTTCCCGTATTAAGAATTCTCTTCCTCCTTCTCCCCCTCTCCCCTCTATCTCTCTCCTGTCTAACTCTTATATATTAGTTATCTTTTTCCTCAATTTCTTAGTGGACACTGACCTGTAACCCCCACTTCCAGCTTGGGCCTACAATCCACAATGAGCTTTAGATCAGAGAAACCTACAAGGTTTCCCAAAACAATGACAGACTTCTGTCAGAGTAATTGATGACCCACCAAAGGCCAGTGGTAAGACCCTATTGCTGAAGACTCCATACGCAGCTGACACGTAAAATGGAATGACATGGCTGGAAGCCAGGAGAGAGTCAGTCCCCAGACAGTCAGCGTGTCTAGTGCCAGAAGGCGCTACATAGGCGACTGGGGGAAGTGACCAAGATCTGTCCAAGCAACACATTGTTTAACCTAATTAGCAACAAATAACCGGATGTGATGCCCACACAAGTGCAATAGTGGTACACAGCCATGGTGAGGAATCAATTGCTCTTGATTTGGCTAACTGATCCACTCAGTGGTACTAGACCCTTAGCTGGAGCTGGGAAACAAGTCAGAACCATACCCAAACACAAGCCCACTCTACAATATCAAGCTACCATCAATCACGGGGTATAAGAGGGCCTACACCTATCAAACTGTCTATTAAAAAAGTAAGTGTTATCTCAATTTTCTGGGTGCTAACTTACTCTCCGTTGGAGAATCTGCTTCTCTTTTCCAGATAGATGCAGATCCTAAGAAGAGATCTGCCCCAACATACCTCAGAAGGGGCCCAACTGAAACTAAGGACAACTGGCGAAATAAGCAAGGGTGATGTTTTCCTGTGAACTGGATACCAGCACAAAGGGGAAGGAGATCAATGCAGAGAAAAATCAACTCCTACCAAATCAGAGAGCCAGAGCCTCAGAGGCCCCCAACACCTCAGCACTGAAGCAGACCAAAAATGAACCCAACATGGCTCAGGGAAATCTTGTGGAAGAGGGGGCGGAAAGAATGTCAGAGTTACATGTTGGGTCATGATTTTCAGAGACATTTATCATACTAATAACTGGGGGCTAACTCCACAATGCACAACCCATTTTCAATAACAAGGAGGGTCTAATGGGAGGGGCTAGATCACAGATGAGCCTAAATAATGGTACCAAAATGCCTGTATTTACTGAAAAGAAAACTAATAAATTAAATTAAAAAAAAAAAAGAATTCTCTTAACTACTTTCCAATTGACCCCTGCTTTCTGGTTTCTAATTCTTTTCTGGTGGTGTGTGTGTTGTATCGGTTGGTTTATTTTCTTCAGCCTCAGTCTGTAATTCAAGCAGCCCTGGAACTTTCTATGTAGCTCTGGCTAAGAAATCTCCATGGAGCCCAGGCTGGTCTAAAACTTTTGATTTTCCTCCCTTAGCCTCCTGATGTCAGAGCTGCAGGAGTGAGCCGCCGCAGCCGGCTTTCACAGTTAGTATAGGTTATTTTATTTGATACCGTTGACTTTTCTTTTTCATTTACTTATTTACACCGCAGTACTGGACATTGGACGCAGGGCCTCCTGTGTGACAGGCAGGTGCTGTACACGTAAGCTATATCCCTACTCCCCAGCTGCCCAGTATTTTTTAAAACCTTTTTGTTTAAACTTTGAGAAAGGCTTTCATTAAGCTGCCAAGGCTGCCCTTGAACTCACTCTATTGCTCAGGACAGCCTTGACCTTGTGATCTTTCTGCCTCACCCTGACAAGTCACTGAGATTGCAGCTCTACATCCCAGAATCAGGACTTAATAATCCTTTTCTCCTTTTACTTTTTAAACTTTCTTTAATATTTTTTTGGTTACTTTGTGCCGATCTGGGATCCATTCTTGCTTTAAAAAATACTTTTAAATTGCCAATGTTCATACATTGTATATCATATATTTTGACAACACCCCCCTCCCATTATGTTCTCTTATCCCCTTTCTTCGTCCTCTTCTACTGAACCCCTTCTTCTCTCCAACGAGTCCCTCGTCTAGTTTGATGTCTTCTTTGCTATTCTCTACTCCATGACAGAATGGTGACATGCCCAGGACTGCTCAGGTCTTATGCAGCGACTGGGAGGTCACGAATGTAGCAGCCACGTCACGTCTGGAAGATAGAATTCCAAAGAGCTCCTGCTTTGTTTCTGCCTCCACTCCTTCAGTGTTCCCAGGTCTTTGGAGCAATGACGGTGGTGTCTCATTTAACACTGAGTACTCACTAGTCACTTATTCTCAGCACTTTGATGAGCGTTGAGTCTTCCCAGAAGTCTCTGCCATCTGCAAAAAAGGTGAAGGTGAGAGCATCACTACTCTACAGGCAGAAGCATAAACATTTAAAGGGGCAATTTGCTGGACACAACATACCCACTTAGCCACACAACAGGAGAAGCGTCCCTCCTAGGGCTTTCCCAGCCACAGGCTTGTGACTAAGTTTTTGGTACCAGGTATGAATTCCTTCTCCTGGAGAGGGCCTCGACTCAAGCAGCGAATGGTCAGTTACCCTCATGACAGACATGCCGCTATTGCACGTCTTGACTGGCTGGTCAGGTGTGTAGCTCACAGGGTCCACTACTGGGTGAGACTATTGATAACTTATCTCCAGAAAATACTTGATAACTTAAAGAGTAACAATCCTTAAAAAAAAAAATTGAGCCAGGCGTGGTAGTGCACTCATTGGGAGGATTACTGTGAGTCTGAGGCCAGCCTGGGTCTAGAGAATGAGCACCACGTCAGCCTGTGCTGGAGGGAGACCCTGCTTCAAAAACAATTTTGTTCATACTGTGTTTTATGTTTCATGGGTAGACCTTGAATATATAGTGATTTTTAATTTTTAAAAAATTAATTCATACACTACTATATTATGCTAATGTTTGTATTTGTTCCATTAAAGCCTGGTTTCATGTAATTTTGAGACTTTTTTGTTTTTGGTTTTTCAAGGTAGGGTCTCACTCTGGCTCACTCTGACCTGGAATTCACTATGTAGTCTCAGGGTGGCCTCCATCTCACAGCAGTACCCCCACCTCTGCCTCCCAACTGCTGGGATTAAAGGCGTGCACCACCACACCTGACTTTGAGACATTTTTAATTACTTAAAGTGTCAAAGAAAAGCCTAAAGTCTAACACATATTTCTCTTAGTTTCTATGTCCATATATGGGCATTGATTTTCAAGATATTCTTTTTTTTTTCATAAGCAAGGGAAATGGAATTTTAAGAAGTGGGGCCAGGAAGATGGCTAAGCAGTTAAGGTGCTTGCTTGCAAATCATGCCTATCTAGGCACAATCCTAAGCCACCCACAATAAGATGGATGCAAAAAATGTCACAAGGTGGGGCTGGAGCTATGGCTTAGTGGTTAAGCACTTGCCTGTGAAGCCTGACGATCCTGGTTCAAGGCTCCATTCCCCAGTACCCACGTAAGGCAGATGCACAGGGTGCCACATGCATCTGGAGGTCCTTTGCAGTGCCTGGAAGCCATGGTGCACACATTCTGTCTCTCTCCCTACCTATCCCTCTCTCAAAATATATAAAAAATATATAAAAATATTTTTAAATCTCTTTTGTAAAAATGTCACAAGCAACTGGTATTTATTTGCAGTGGTGGGAGGCCCTGGCATGCCCCATCCCAACCACACACACATGCCAATTAAACAAAATAAAAATTTAAAAACTCACAAATCTTCAGATTCCAATTTTTTTTTATAACAGGATAAAGACTAATCCTTAAATGTCTCCATGTAGATTATAGCGTGCTCCTCATGCAGGCAAGTCTGTGAACAAGCCTTCAACTCCACACTCTTCCAGAGACAGTGGCTTGAACAGGATGATGTGGCTGCATTGCATTTGGAACATGGCTGGCCCTTCAGTGCACTGTCTGGGACGGTTTATTGCATAGTGCAAAACCTGCAACAACTCTTTCCACTGCATAATGCATGTAATTCCCATGAGTCCTCTCACCTAACATCCAGTAGCTGCGTATAACCCTTGATGCGTACCAGCCTCATTCCTTCTCTGATCTTGAAGGCGCACGGTGCTACCTGACAAAACCTCCACACACCCTGTTGCATTTTCCAGCAGCTATTCACATGTGTGCTTCAGTCTTCTTAATAATCATAGTCAGAAATTAGAAACATGGGTGTAAACATCATCTGTAACTTCCAAAAAAAGAAGAAAGAAGAAAAGACTGAAGCATTTTTCATAATTTATTGGATGTTATGCTTTCTGTTTTCCCTGCTACTTATTAAATATTTTGAAAGTGTTATCCCTACAGGGGAAAAGAAGTAGGGCAATGTTAGGAACAAATTCCCACATTACACCCTATTGTGCATTGTAAGCAAGATATCTGGGAAAATCAGCAGGAAGTATTACAAAAGAGCAGTTTTTAAGACTGGAAACATGTGCCCTTGGAGGCTGTTCGCGCTTTGGTGAGACCCGCGTTTGCACTGTCAGGTGCTCATCGCCCTTCTTCATCCATAAGCATGCTGCTCTTTCCGTCCCCAGGCCCAAAGCCCTCATTCTACAGGCCAGGAAAGGAAGAGCTACACAGGTCAAGTCCAGGGTTATGTGGCAAATTGCCCGACCTCGCTTCATGTACTAAGAACTGCGGCCCTGGTCATGGAGATCAGCACAGAGGCGCTGTGCTGCTAGTAGACTTCAAACTTCTTAAATCTTCAAGGAGCACGTCACCTCCCTTGCAGCCATAAGTGACCACAAGACAATGAGATAAACTGGAGTTTTGTATGTGAATGCTGAGAGCTGTCGTTACCCATATAAAGTGTGCACCTTTGTAGCATCTGAATGTTTCTTACCTGTGTCATTAAAACTGAACGTCCGGGCTGGAGAGATGGCTTAGCAGTTAAGCACTTGCCTGTGAAGCCTAAGGACCCCGTTCAAGGCTTGATAGCTAGGACCTACGTTAGCCAGATGCACAAGGGGGCGCACATGTCTGGAATTCTTTTACAGTGGCTGGAGGCCCTGGCGCCGCCATTCTTTCCTTCCCTTTCTCCCTCTCCCTCCCTCCCTCTCTCTCTCTCTCTCTCTCTCTCTCTCTCTCAAATAAATAAAAAAATGAACAAAAATAGTAAAAAAAAAAAACAAAAAAAAACTAACAGTCTATCATCCTAACAGCAATGTTCGAAGGTGATGGAAGGAAAGAGTCTGGACACCCTGCAGCCACCCATTGCCAAGCCTTGTACTGCTAATCTCAAGAAAGCTGTATCTTAACCCAGGTATGGGGGCACACACCTTTAATCCCTGCACTCAGGAGGCAGAGGTAGGAGGATTTCCAAGCGTTCAAGTCCACCCTGAGACTACATAGTGAATTTCAGGTCAGACTGGGCTGGATGCAAAACCCTGCCTAAAAATGCTAACAACAACAACAACAAAAAGCAGTATCTTATTTAAGCAGCCAGTAGTAGGCACACTCTACAAATTCTCACATAAATGAATGTGTAAGGGCTAATTCTAACCTTAATCCTTCACTTTTCTGCGCTCAAGAAAACAACAGAAACATTCTCCACATCCTTGTTACACACTGAGTCCTTGATGCTCGAAATGGAGGACACTGACCAGCAGCAATGGCTTCAAGCAGAAGTTCAGCAGAAACCTAGAACCTTTCCACAGCATCGAACCCCAGTGTCACCAGCGTTCTGGAGTGATGCCTCCCCACATTAAAGTCTGAAGAGTCCTTCTTTAACGTAACTCAGACTTCTACCTGCCGCAGCAGACCATGGACAAATGCTACAGATCATCATGGTATTGACAACTTTGTTATAGGAACTTCCTGTTAAGACCAACATGTAGCGTGATCCCTGCAAAGATATCCGCATTCTGTTTTAGGTGTTATAGGCATGTGTAGGTATCTATTCATCATGATGTATAAACATATATATATATGTATGTATATATGTGTGTATGTGTATGTGTATGTATATATAGGTGTATATATACATATATGTATGTATATACATATACATATATATTATATTTTGATTTTTAGAGGTATGGTCTCAGGCTGACCTGGAATTCACTATGTAGTATCAGGGTGTCCTTGAACTCAAGGTGATCCTCCTACCTCTGCCTCCCAAATGCTGGGATTAAAGGCATGAACCACCACGCGTAGCTCAAGGTGTATATTTTTTAATATTTTTTATTTTTTATTTATTTATTTGTGACAAAGAAAAAGGCAGATAGAGAGAAAGACAAATGAACATGCCAGGGCCTCCAGTCACTACAAATGAACTCCAGACACATGCACCACCTTGCGCATCTGACTTACGTGGGTCTTGGGAAATTGAACCTGGATCCTTTGGCTTTGCAGGGAAGCACCTTAATGACTGTGCCATCTCTTCAGCCCAATGTGTATATTTTATACTTAAGAATAGTCAAAAAAAAACTATTGTAAACATAATTTTTCTCTCTTTCTAGAAGCCTTGGGAACATCAAATGTCAATGATTAGTTTTAATATGAGGAAATATTTATGTTTTATTTTTGTCTTTGTATAATAGTGCTTTGCAAAAAAAAAAAAGAAGTGGGCACACATTAATTCAGAGGCTTGTTTCTTTTTTTAACATTTTATTTTATTTATTTGAGAAAAAGAGGCACATAGAGAGAATGGGCACACCCAGGCCTTCAGCCCCAGCCAAAGAACACCAGAAGCATGCGCCCCCTTGTGCATCTGACTTACATGGGTCATGGGATTCAAACCAGGATCCTTTGGCTTTGAAGACCAGCACCCTAATCACTAAACCATCCCTTCAGCCCCAGAGATTTGTTTCTGAATCCCTCTTGGAATTTATCCCACATGCTGTGGTTTCTTTGTGCAGAAGGAAACAAATACCATGCACAAAAGCATGGTATGTCTCCAAGATGTCAGAGAGGTTTCGCCTGGGTCATTCAGCACACCAGAGGTAGAAGCAGTCGGTCTTCTATACCAAATCTCCTTCTCTCAGAAAAAAATTTAAAGAGAAATTACATGGGCTGGAGAGATGGCTTAGCAGTTAAGGTGCTTGCCTGCAAAGCTTAAGGCTCAATTCACCAACATAAGCCAGAGGCACAAGGTGGCACATGCCTCTGGAGTTCATTTGCAGTGGCTAGAGGCCCTAGGGCATCCATTTTCTCTCTCTAATAAATAAATAATTTTTTTTTTAAATACACAACTTCAGGGCTGGAGAGATGGCTGAGCAGTTAAGTGCTTGCCTATGAAGCCTAAGGACCTTGGTTCAAGGCTTGATTCCCCAGGACCCACATTAGCCAGATGCATAAGAAGGTGCACACATCTGGAGTTCATTTTCAGTGGCTGGAGGCCCTGGTGTGCCCATTCTTTCTCTCTCTATCTGCCTCTTTCTCTCTCTGTCTGTCACTTTCAAATAAATAAATAAAATACACAACCTTGAGTCTGTAGATATTCTTCTAAAGGCTCTTTAGATTTAAGGGTTTGAAGTTGTATTGTGTCTATTTTGAATGAATAACTGTAAGTGTAAGAAAAGGATTCTTGTTGGGTGTAAAAATCAGTAAAATTAAGTTGTTCAGCAACATTATTTAAGTTTTCTATCCTATAGTTTTTCTATTTGTTCTATAGTTATGAGAAGATATGTTGAAATTATTCACAACATTTAATTTTCTTCTCGAAGTGTTATCATTTTTTTCTTCAATTATTTTTCTTCATTTTATCTGGGGGTACTGGAATGAATGCTAGAGGCTGGGCCCTGCTAGGCAGAGCTGTTTCATGAAGAAGTTTGTAGCTTCTATTCATTTATTTTGAAATCCAAACCTTGATTAGCAGCATGTAACTTTGTGCATAAATGTTAGATTATTCAGAAATCTACTCCGACTGAGCTCAATAGGGCACAGGGAGCTTGCCTCTGACTAGTAATGTGAGTTGCATTTGTTCTACTCTTAGAAGTTATTCATTGCTATATTGTGAGGCTTTTCTTGAGGAGATGTAAACAAGTGTCCATTGACTCCAGATAGGGCACTGGTGACCCTCCAAAGACACAATCCCACCCCAGCCTCGCTTGGGCAGCCGATAAGCTTTGAAGGGCTGGGACAGGCACGTGGACCACCTGGCAGCCGGCAGCCCAGGGTGTCAGCGTGAGTAACAGCTCACAGACGCTTTGTATGCGACTCCACTGCAGGGCCACCTTGCCCAGCAACCACCTTCCACGTAAAAGACCTTGGAAAAGGCCCTCCCTAGTCAGAACTTTCCAAGTTTCCTGAGCCCCGTTTCTCTCTCCCTTTGGGTCTTAGAAGGTTTTCTTCTCCCTCAAAGTGAGAATGCCTTCATTTGGAGTAAATCATATTCTATAGTCTTTGAAGGTGACTTCTTAGAGGTGACAAATGATCGGTTCTTGATTTCTGTATTAGAATTGACATTAACTGTATTAGTAAGGATTTTCTAGAGGAATAGCACTAGAATTGGTATTAAAAAGGGAATTTATTGGATTAGCTTGCAGCAGTCCGACAATGGCAGTCTGCAGGCCTGAGAGTCCAGGGCCCTGGGAGCTGCTCAGTCCACGAGGTGCAGACCTCAGCAGGCCCAATGCAACGCAAGGCCTGGGGCTTTCTAGGGAGCCGCTGGCCTTCAGTCCCCTCTGGAAGGCTGATGAGCCTTGCTCTAATGCTGAAAGATGCCTGAACAGGGCAGATCATGTATGAGTGAATGGGGGGCGAGGAACGGCCAGGTGAAAGGTGTGCATCACTGAGGAGACAGGAAGCCAGTGGGAGTGTCCCCGTGTCCTCTCAGAGCTTCCCTGTGCATCACTGAGGAGACAGGAAGCCAGTGGGAGTGTCCCCGTGTCCTCTCACAGCTTCCCTGTGCATCACTGAGGAGACAGGAAGCCAGTGGGAGTGTCCCCGTGTCCTCTCAGAACCTCCCTGTGCAGAGCGCACCGCCCTCACTCTGGAGGAAGGACTTCCTCCTTCAGCCAGTCCCTCTGGGAAGCAACTTCAAAGACTGCCCAAGGGGAGTGCCTGTGGATTCCTAATTTGTTCAAGGTGACAACAGAACTTAACAATTGCAGTCACCTTTTAATACAGTATTTCAGTCACTCACACACATTGCAGTGAAATAAACAAAGTAATAGAACATGTTCTAAATTTATCCATGCATTTACTATTTTCGGTGTCCGTGTTTTTTTGAATGGATCCAGATTCCCAGGTACTGACATGGTATAGATCTGAGGACTACGGATTCTGGCTCTTTTGTGTCTGAAAAATAACCTTATTGTTTGAAAAACTATTTCTACTATAGAGGGAATTTTAAATAACTCTTTTGTCTAGTGCCAGGCTCCTATCATCTGCCTTGTGGTGCTTCTAATAAGAAATGGGCCATTATTCTTTTTCTTTTTCCTTTACACATATATAAAGCTTCAATTTTTTTCCTTGCCTAGTTATAATATTTTATCACTGGTTTTAAGCAATTTGCTTTGGAGAAGTTTTCTTTACTTGTCTCGTTTAAGTGGTTTGTTTGTCTTCTTGCATCAGATTTATGATTTTCATTATTTTTGGAAGTTATTCAGATTTTTTATAGGGGAGACTTGCTTCACGGGGGAGTGTAAATTTGTCCAGTAACTTCATGCTGCCTGGAAGTAAATATCTTCAACTTCTTTATATAAAAAGTATATAGAGATGAATTCAAATCTAATCTTTCCTATGTACTGTTGAGCCATTTCTCTCTTTGCAGCAGGGGAGGAAGGACTTTGATGCAGGGTCTCACTGCAGCCCAGGCTGGTCTAGATCACACTCCGCAGCTCAACCTGGCCTCAGACTCACTGTGATCCTCCAACCTCAGCCTCTGAAGTGCTGGGATTAAAGGTATGAGTCACCATTACTGGCTGCTTTTATGATCTTTATTTCCTGCAGGTTTTATCCCCTAGTATCAACAATAAGCCAAAGGCATAAAGTGATGCATGTGTATGGAGTTTACAGTAGCAAGAAGCCACCTTTAATCAATGATTATCTCCCCAGCCCAAATTAAACAATTTTTTTCAAGGTAAAGTCTTACTCTAACCCAGGCTTTCCTGCAACTCTCTGTAGTCCCAGACTGTCCTTGAACTCATAGCAATCCTCTTACTCTAAAGGCATATGTTATAAACCAGGCGTGGTGGCGCACGCCTTTAATCCCAGCACTCAGGAGGCAGAGGCAGGAGGATTGCTGTGAGTTCGAGGCCACCCTGAGACTCCATAGTGAATTCTAGGTCAGCTTGGGCTAGAGTGAGACACTACCTCGAAAAACAAACCAAAAATAAATAAATAAATAAATAAATAAAGGCATATGCTACCAAGCCCAGCTCAAAAATGTGTGTGTGTGTATTTTGTAAAGAACTTATGATCAAGTATTTGTTTCTCTGAACTTTTCACCTCTTCCCCTTTGAAAATGATGGAAACAACATCTTAGAAATTCAGTCTTATTTCTGCAGGAGGCTACTGCACACGGGAAAGCTTATACCTCGCACCCTAAGCGTCCACTTCACAGCCGGACAGACGCTCCCCTCAGTGGACAGCTCCCTTCCTGCTTGTGTTCCAGTCACCGACTCCTGGAGGAAAAGTTCGCCTTACTAAATTTGGGTAGACATTTACAGCAAATGGAAACTATATATAACTCTTACTTGGTAGTTCTATCTTTTAAAAATTAATTAGACTGCTGTCTGGTTACATTCCAAAATGTATCACCCCTTTATGACTAAGAATTCTTCACTTGTTTCTTAGGGAACAATCCTGAACTCAGAGAAAGAAGGAATAGATGGAATACTGAGAGGTAACGGCTGATTAAAATCCTGTTTTGTTTTTGTTTTGTTTTTTTGAGGTAGGGTCTCACTGTAGCTCAGGCTGACCGGGAAATCACTCTGCAGTCTCAGGGTGGCCTCCAAATCATGGCGATCCTCCTACCTCTGCCTCCCAAGTGCTGGGATTAAAGGCGTGCACCAGCACACCCCCACAAGAACAAGGTCTAAAATACTTAACAGTATTTAGCCTGAGCTACAGTGAGACCCTACCTCAAAAAGCAAAACAAAATAAAAGAAAAGAAAAGAACCTCATTATGGGGAAAATCTTGCATGCAAGTGTGTGTGTTAAAACATTGAATAATGCAGCAAAAAAAAATGTAAGATTTTTATGTTTTCATTTATCAGTTAAAATACACTTAAGTTTTAAAGGTAATAAAGTACTGATTGTGTTTTTACTTTTGGAAGAAAGTACTCTCAATTGACATCTTGGATGTACTTCAAATAACAAACAGTTAACAGTGGAGTTTTTTTTTATGCATGCGCCTAGTAGAGTAATAACTTTGGGGCTAGAGGGATGGTTTAGTGATGAAGGCAATTGCCTGCAAAGCAAAGAATCCAGCTTCGATTCCCCAGCACCCACGTAAGCCAGATGCACAAGGTGGAGCATGTGTCTGGAGTTCATTTGCAGCAGATAGAGGCCCTGGCACACCCATATTCTTTCTCTTTCTCTTTCTCCCCCCCCCTCTCTCTCTTTCTCTCCCTCTCTCTATCAAATAAATAAATAAAATAAATATTAAAAACAAAAACAAAAAAGAACTGTGATTGTGTACTGATGAAACGTTGCAGATTCAGAACCAATTTATTTAAAAAATGAAGCAATAAGTTTGCTAGAAGACCCATGAGAACTTCTATGTGCACTGAAGAAAGCATGTTGAAGCTACAGAGCATGAAAATCTTTTATAATAAAAAGATATAAGTCTAACAGAAATAAAAGTCAATGCAAAAATTACAGGCTCAGATAAAAAAAAAAAATCACTTTTTTTGCCTCTGGAAAGCACCACAAGGTCAAATTAAGTGTTTAGAGTGCTACCACCTATGGCAATGACAATATTGCAATATTAGAGAAATGAGATTTAATATAGGTCTCACTGCTTTTCAACAAGCATAACCACATGGAGATGGGCTGCACAGCTGGAATAACCAATCAGAATTGTTCCAAGTTTGCGTCACGATGTCCCTTCCTTTACATTTCCACATCCTTACTCAAAGAATGCAGGCTTCCACGGAAAGACTGGGTTTTCAGCACAGGCAGCTGACAGCCGGAGGGTGTTCACGCTCAGCTCCTAGGGGAAGAGTCTCTGCCTGGACTGTGTCCTTAGGCAGCTCAGGGTTATTCAAAGTTATGCCTGCCACAAAGGACAAATAAAACAGCCAAACAATTAGTAATGACACACAAATAAGAGGATGAAGCAATATACAATTACACCAGTGATAAAATTAACAGAACTCGAATATGACAATAGGCCACCATGCATATCAAGTTGCCAACACTTTTCAGTAGCAGGTCCTTACTGTGTGCGCCCTGCGTCAGGGAGTCTGTCCGGAGCTGTAGGTCTGGCCTTGGATCAGTCCCCATCACAGTACTACAGGACGTGAGCTATCGGTTTTTCAAGGTAGGGTCTCACTCTAGTCCAGGCTGACCAGGAATTCACTACGTAGTGTCAGGGTAGACTTGAACTCACAGTGATTCTCCTACTTCTAGCTCCCGAGTGCTGGGATTAAAGGCGTGCGCCACCACGCCCAGTTGTGCTATTATTTTGATACTTATTTTTCAGCTACGGGAAGTGATGGTAAGATCTCAAATATCTTGCTTAAGATTACACCACAGCAGTGGCAGAACTAGGAGCAAGAAGGCTGAAAATCATCAATCTACCCCTGTCAAAACCAGACACACACACACACACACACACAAAAGTCAAAATTTCTGGACAAGTAATTTAGTAATATTATGTCAGAAATGCTCATGGTAAACAATTTCCAAAAACTGTCCCAACGATATAATCAAGACTTTTTTTTTTTTTTTTTGCTCAAATGTCTTCTATGGGAACTTATGACAAGATTAACTATGCTAATGAAAAGAGTGTAAAAATTCTAAAAATAAATGCAAAGGGGAAGGAGACCAACACGGAGAAAAATCAGCTCCTAGCAAATCAGAGAGCCAGAGCCTCAGAGGCCCCCAACACCTCAGCACTGAAGCAGACCAAAAATGAACCCAACATGGCTCAGGGAAAATTTGTGGAAGAGGGGGCGGAAGGAATGTCAGAGTCACATGTTGGGTCATGATATGCAGAGACATTTATCGTACCAATAACTGTGGGCTAACTCCACAATGCACGATCCATTTACATCCACAAGGAGGGTCCAAGGGGAGGGGGTAGATCATGGATGAGCCTAAACAATGGTACCAAACTGCCTGTATTTGCTGAAAAGAAAACTAATAAATTAAATTTTTAAAAATAATAATAATAAAATAAATAAATAAATAAAATGAAATGAAAAAAAACAATAAAACTTGACAAAAATTAAAAAAATAAAAATAAATATGGCCCATCACATGATAAGACGTCTTACATTCATGAAAAATCTTAAAGAACACTTGAAACTGAGGAAATGTTTAGGATTTTATACTTAGTCAAAAAAAAAAATAAATAAAAACCAGCATACATGTCTCCTTCGAACTACACACACACACAGAGAAGAAAGTACATTAATTGAAAGCTAATGCTCACATCTCAACAGAAGGATTGCAAGTCATTTTCGTATCTTTATTTTTAATTTTTGGATTACCAAATTTTATAAAATAGCTTAGATTGCTTTCATAGGGAAAAATGTTTCTATCTTACCTTATAACTTAATCTTTGTGATAAAAATATTGAAATACACACAGAACACCCAAAATATGTTCTTGTGTACCTAAAAGTCCTCAGCTAAGTCTACGTAAATGATTTCTAAGTCCTCATGTCAAGCCGGGCTGAAATGGCGATGGTGAAGCAGCTGTGGGAGGGACAAGCATCCCGGCACATCTTGGCCAGGCTTCTCCCGCCAGCCATCTCCTGCTCGATGGCACTTCAGAGCTGAGAGGAAAAAGCTTCAGGTTTCTCTCAGGGCGGGAGGTCAAGGGTCTTCCTCTCGGGCCTCTCACTGTGGACAGAAATGGCTTATAGTAGACGCAAGATTAGGTCATGGTAATTTAATGAAACCTTGGTTGTATTTCAGACAGGTTTAAGATGACCCTATAAACATTTTACTCTTCTTGTAAAGATTATTACAATCATCCAAAAGGCTTTTTGTTGTTGGTGGTGGTGGTGGTTAGTGTGTGTGTGTGTGTGTGTGTGTGTGTGTGTGTGTGTGTTTCTTTACTTGTCCATTCACCTTGGCATTAGTGTATAGAATCACTATGGTTTCTTGACCAAACCTCTTGGGTAATACATAAACAAACACACAAAAAAAATTATATACCTTTGTAAGGCAGCTGAGAATCCAGTACATTTCATATGCCTTCAGGATTCCTCACTGATAAAATCAACTCAAGAAAAAGTGCTAAGCAATGCAGTCATGGGAGCTATGCATTTCCATATGTGTTGCATGTAATATGGTAAATATAGTATAACAAATACTTTAATGGAATATAACTGTAATTACCAAAGCACCAATCCTGAAAATATACTCTAATTTCAACTTGTCAGCCACTTTGCACAAGTTTTGAGACAGAGGTTGATGTAATGATCCTGTCTAGTCCCTCTAAGAATCCTACAATGTACATTAAAGAGGTACCCTAACTTCAAAACGTTTAGGGGTTGGAGTGGTGGGTTGATGTTATAACAAGCCTCTACGTAACACTGACTATGTGTCAGACATGATTCCAGAACTATTAACAGGTATTAACTCATGTAAGCTTTCCAATCACCATATGAATAAAAGGATACTTCAAGTCCATGCAGCTTGATGTAAGAACCCATGCTTTAAACCACTAAGGATATCAACAAGTCTAAAATAATAATCCAGTGTAGGCTCTTCTGGACGGCTAAATGCTACCATGTTAGAGTCTTGAAATGGGCTCTGAAACATGGTGTTTGGCAATACCTCTAATGTCTTGGTAACATGTAACCTTAGTGTTCTGCACAGGACATGTTTCACAGTTCATCAGTCTACCAGATGCTTGTTTGAGGGAACTGTGTCTCTTTAGTTAGGGTCTGTTTCACTATATCCTGAGACAAAAGGAATGGGAGTGTTTTGTGTTTTCATATAAGACAGGACACAGGCTAGAGCTGATAGCAAGACCTGCCTCCCCAGCTCCTGGAAAAGTCAGTGATGTGTATGTCAGTCTAATCATTTCAGGCCACCGTGGTCCTGGCGGCTTCTGCCACTTCTGCCTTTTGAGCTGTCCCTTGTATTGATTTCACAAAGTTCCCCCAGAGCCTGTGCAAAGCACGGATTTATGCCCCAGCAGCTTGAAAAGAGTCTTGGCTTTAGCTCCTGAGTTTGACGGGCGTAGTTGTGGAGCACCACCTGAGTTCTGGATGTTACTTTTTCTGGCAGAATCTGCACCTTGCCTAGAACCCTGGATAGCTTTGTTAATCACAGAAGTTGTAGAAAGTGAATTTTAGAGACCTACTTGAGTTCCTTTCCTATGTACAGGAACATCACCAAACTCATACAATGAATGGTAAGATGGAGTCTGCTCTTCTCAGCACGCTGCTCTTTATTGTGTCTCTTATCACATCCGCGTTCAGAGAAACAAACCACCTGAGTTATACGTACCCAAGGTTTGCGATGCACATATTTTTATTCACTGGTTAAACCTTATAAGATGTATTTCTTTGCATGATATCTTAGAAAACCATTGCTTTATTCAATAGTAGTTGAACGTTTATTAAGCAAAATCTTAATAATAAATACTTCCGTCTTAATCATTAGTTATGTCTTTTTTGTGAAAGCGGAGTTTTCTGTCACTGGAGTTCCTAAAGAACTTACAGACACACTGTCAATTTTCCAAGACTTCTAGCTGCAGGGTAACCATAAAAGATTTCCAGGGTTTGTTTTGCTTTCCTAAACTCCAAATGCTGGAAAAAATAAGAAATGCAAGGCTCGCTCCTATTCTTTACATTAGGTTTTCTAATGTAAAAATTTCCAATTTCTATTTGATACTGTTTACATTTTATTTCTAGCACTAAAATGAGAATAAAACCTAGTCTTCCCAGATGCAAAACCTGAAAATTAAAAATGAAGGATTCTTGAAGAAGGAGCGCTCACCCACTTCATGTTTACTTTATAGTTAAGTAAGGCAAACCTCAAACAGAAGCTTCAGAAAAGACAACACACACACACACACACACACACACCTGACATAACTTCTGCATTCCACTGTCATCAGAAATGGAAAACTTAGCTGTCTTCAGGGCAAGTAGGATGAGCTTCCCAGTTACTCATCGGGGTTTCAGCGTGGCATCCTGACAAGTGTCTATCTACTCTCCAATATACAAAACAGCTCTGCAAGTAAAAACCAGTTCAAAGACACTCTGCAGAAAGTCACTTCACTATCTTGACACACACATTACTTAAGCACTGGATTAGAGCCTCCATTTCAGGAAGATGTTACAGTGAAAGGTCTGTGCTCTTTTTCCAGAACATCTTTGGGTTCAGAGCTTGAATTAAGTTTAATTACATGTTAAAAAAAAAAAAACAGTTGTCATGGTTTTGGGTTGTTACTGTTTGTGCTTCTTTCTATGTCAAATAGGATAATTATAATATGAAGAGTGAAGTATATTCCACTGTGAAAAGGAAAGGAGGGATGTGTGATTAATCCTTGAACCATGAAGGTTATAAAAGATGTTGTTATGGTGTCCATATTTAACAAATTTTAATAAAAGATTTAAATGGATCCAATTCAAGGCATATTACAACACCAAAGGTTGTGTGCTTGCTGAAGTGGGGATTGACCTGTTGAGCTTGTGAAACAAAGGACTTTCTTTCATCCCACACAGTTCCTTTTGTTTCAGTCTTTTCTTACTGAATGTTTGTTTATATTATTTGAAATGCACATATCTTTCTAAACCATTTTCTACCTTCCTGAATTCACCTGAAAAATTGCTTACTTTGAAAATGAGATGGCCTTATTATTCAATATTTTTGTTTCCCATATGTTTATGAGAATCATATATATGAGTATTATTTCCTAATATGTCAGCATGCTAATAGAGGAGACTAATATTAATTCTAGGTGCCTAATGTTATTGTTTCATGATTTTCACATTTCTTGTTTATGTAGTAACTGTGCCTCTGTTCTCAGTTCCTGTTAATTCATCCATGATTTTTTTAATTATAGGGGCACTAAGAAGTTACTTTTCTGAAATGAGCATTATATTTTGGGCAGAGTGACAATCTTGTGAAATACTGACTCATTATTGCCCCTTAAGTAGTTTAGAATTAGACAAAAACAAATACTCAAGTTCATTAAGATGATTTGAGATTTCTTGATATTGACTTTTTTATATAAATACTATCTCTGTTTTCAGCTACACATTTAGGTAATTATTAGATGAGACAAAGGGATTTTTAAAAAACAGTAACAACTCCAAGTTTATAAATGTTATAGACAGGACAGTACACATAGCATGTTCCCAGTTCACTGGGGATGTGTGTGGCCAGTTCTCCCTGTTTGCCTTTTGTTTGAATTATTTGGGAGGAATATTTTTGAATTACAATAAAAGCATATGAAGCTACTTCTTTTTTTGTTTTTGTTTTTGTTTTTTTGAGGTAGGGTCTCACTCTAGCCCAGGCTGACCTGCAATTCACTATGGAGTCTCAGGGTGGCCTTAAACTCATGGCAATCCTCCTACCTCTGCCTTCTAAGTGCTGGGATTAAGCACCACCACACCAGGCTTGAAGCTACTTTTTAACAACAGCAGCAACTTAAAACGCTTCATGTATGGGGTAACAGTAGAAATATTTCTTAAAAAAAAAACTATGATATTCCTTGCTTCCCTCAGATTTACTTTCTCCAAACCCAAACTGCCCCAGTCCATGTCTCCAGACTCAAACTTTGGCTTTTGTATTAGAAATGGCTGCTTCAGCCTCTCATGTTCTTGGTTTCATTCCCCACATCTAAAAGTAGAACAAAGTCTTGAGAAATGCAAAGAAGTTGATCAATAGGTATAATGTTACAATGACATAGGCAGAACGAGTTCCCATACTCTATGATACAGTAGAGTGGATATAGTTAACAGCAAAACACTATCTCAAGATAACTAGAAGATTTTGAATATACGCAACATAAAAAAATGATGATTACTTAAAGTGCATATGTGAATTACCCTTATTAGATCTCTACACAATGTATACATGAATAAAAATAATGCATTCTACCCAATAAATATGTGCCATTTTTATGAGTCAATCAGGAAATATTAAAGGCAAAAAAGGCTCTTCCAGTTTCCATTGACCTGCCTAACTCCTGATCATGTCAGATTTAGTACAGGGGTCCTCTGCTACAGCAAGACCTCCCCCAGGAGGGTACTCTGCTCCTACAGGTTCTCACAAGGCCGCACATCTCTCCCAGCCACTACATAAGCTCTTTAAACAGAGTGCCTGACTCACAGCGCCACACATCACATGTTTACTTTTGGAACAGGTATTAATAATGTTAAAGCTGAACCTTAACTAAAAAAAAAAGAAGGCGGTTTGTTCTTTTTTTAAAGCATTTTTTTAGAGATGGTGACCGGCTATGTTGCTCAGGTTAACCTTGAACTTATAAGCTCAAGTGATCCTCTTGTCTCAGCTTCCCAAGTAGCTGGGACACCAAACCCAGCTTTAACCTTCAAATTCCAGATGATTGACATTATGCTAAGCATTTATTATACCTTATTTTCTTTAATACAGTTGATCTTGATGGGTACTCTCCAGGATCCACCAACATTGCTGGAAATTTCTTAGAAATGCATGCTTTTGGATCTACCCCATATGAATCAGAAACTCTGGGGTTGGGTCTCTGCAATCTGTATTTCAATAAGCTCTCTGGATGACTGTGATGCCAGCTAACATTTTAGAAATACCGCTTTAATTAAAACATAAATTTTGTCCCCTAAAAGAGTTGTTTTATAAAAATAAATCAATGTGAAAATGAGACTGTGCCTTCTAAACAAGTCAAAAAGATTCCTATACCCCGTCTAGGATTAGCCGGCAGGCTTTTCTAATACAAAATGAAAAAAAAAGTTATTCTTTAACTTTCATTGCTTTGCTTTAGTCGTCGTATGCTAATTAAAGTTGCTGAGAACAAGCTGGAAACATCATTATACAATAAGTTTTTTGTTCATTAGTGTTTCTAAAATCCATCCCAAGTCTATTGTCCACATAGAGTGTTGTTGTAGTGCGTAAATGATGCACAATTACATGCTTGCTATATTGTACAAATTCTAAACTCACTGGCACTGCTCAGTAGCAATGAAGCAATTAACATTCCAAGCCTGAAGTGGTGTTGTACAAGGAAGGCTTAAAACTTATCAGTGGTTTTCTATTTTCCCTAATGCTGATTACAAGCCTGTATTGTTTCATCTTCCTCCCAATGGTAGGAGAGGCTTTTGAAGACCTGTCAGTTTCACAGCATTTTATTTGGAACAAATATGTTGAAAAGAAGATTGTGTTTTGTTGAAGAATTATGTCCAACTATGTATTGCTATATATCAAACTATCCCAAAACTTACAACAAACAAAGCATTACTTTGCTCACAAATCAGTAGTTTAACCAGGGCTCAACAAGTAGTATGCATCTCTACCAGTTCCGTATGATAAGAGGAGCTGGCCTCAAAATAGGGAGAGCTCTTCCAAGAAGTGCTGTTTCTGAGACTGGCACCTGCCCCGGAGGGCTGGAGCTCAGGGGAACCCTCAGTTTTGTCATCCAGGTTTCCCCATGGCACAGCTTTAGTTTCCACTCTGTACATAGTTAACATTCCAGGAGACGAAAGCAAAGCTCCCCAGAGCCAAAGGCCTCAGTCAGAAAGCCCACATAGTATCACTTCCTTGGTGAAATGAGCAGGGTACAGTGAGAAGCCACATGGATTCAAGGACAGAGCACACAGAGCCCCATTGCTTCTTGGGAAAAATATCTCAAAGATCCTGTAGCCATTTTTCATTTGCCACAGATTACGTATTCACTTGAAGGAAGACAGACCTTCAGCTAAAATTATTTCCAGCCTTCTTTGGCTATCTGTTTTACTTTTAGGCCCTTTATAAAAATGTTCCTGATACAAGAATTTAATCCAACAAAATTAAGGAAAAAATTAAGAGTAAATATGTTCAAGAATTTAAAAAATGCAGTTGAAATGTATTTGTATCACTTTTGCTAAAACTAGGTCCATAGTAGAACAACAAATGACCAGCTCACAACATGCTGTATGCTAATCCTTGTTCTATAAAATCTAGGTGAATGCAGATCATCCTGGGTCCAGTGGGTAAAATGCTTAGCATTCAATTATCATAAACATAACTAGGAACAATTCAAACCAAATAGAACATGTCCAATTATCAACACAAAAAATACATATTTTTCTATGCATGCTCAATAATAGTTGCTAATTTGTTTTTATTTTCCTTTTTCTTCATTGAATTACCCAGAAAAAGAACTCTTCACTGTTCCATTCCACTTGACCTGTAAGGTACAAACTAAGTCAGGGTGATACTTCAGACAAACCACAAATATTGCCAGACAACCCAGCAAGCACAGGGGTAATCACCTTCCAATTTAGAAAAAAAAAAAAAAAAGAGAGAGAAATACAACAGTCCAACAGTTGTTAAGTATTAAAACGTAAGCAATTACTTCAGAAAAAATATACCATTGTTTGCTGCCAGAAGCTTGCATTTACCAGTAAATAAATCAAAATGATTTCCTCATATCAGAATCAAACATGTATACCCTGAAAAATAAGGTTGGCTTTCTGGGGGTTCTTCTCTTGATTTTCAAGTGCATCAATGAGGTTTTGACTCAAGATAAGGAATATAGGCACAAATCCACAGTCTGAAAGAAACTTATAACTTGAAAAGTAATTTCAAGGAGTAAATGAATGAAAAGAAATGAGAGATACATCCATAATCTTACAAAGTGGCATTTGAGAGCTGTATATCACTCTAACTACTAAGTTGTTGAGTGGTAATTAATTTGAAGGGGTAACATTTGCTGGACGCCCAGCAACATGGCTCAGATGTAGTCGACTGCTTCCCTCTTCTGGCCAAAGATGGAGAGAAGTTTGATTTTTACTTTACTATTTATCTGAGCAGAATTGACTTCCCATCATCCTCAAAATCATGTCTGAAACAATGAAAATTTACCACACATCCAATAAGTAAAATAAAATCCTTTATAATTCCAAAAGCATATGTTAAAATATCTAGGAAGTGTTGTGGGTGGAAGTTCTCATTGGTCAGAACCATTAAGTGTGGAAATAATTAACACCCGTTTTCCAAACTGCCTTCAGAAAGGAGTCATGGGCAGTTAATATATTTTGATTGTCAACTAAAATTATCTATGGATAGTGGAATGAATATTGATGGTTCTTATGGGGAAGAATGAGAAATTATAAAAATAAAAACTGCAGCAATTTCTTCTGGAGATTCTACAACGAAATGCAGTTCCTCTTCACAATCTCCCCAGTGGTACAAGTCTTACAAAAAGAAATGAAGAGATTAAATTATCAGATCCAGAGACTCAAAAACACTTATCTTAATTGGTATCAGCTAAATAATTTAAATCTCCCTATGGATCTTTCATATTTGGATCTACCACTACTCCCAAATTATATCACACAAAATGTCAAGAAAAAATAAACTGTTACAAAAAAACTTTGATCAAATGAAATTTGACTAATTCGTTCAATCATAAACTATATGCATAACAGCCATGTTTATAGATAACATGCCATTTGGTATTTTAGCCAAAGATTACGAGCACAAGGGAGTAGAAATAGCACAGACCAGGACAAGCAGAAGGAAATAATCTAGAGGAAGCAGATTTAGAGCAATAAGTTCTGGACCTGTGGAGATGGCTCAACAGCTAAAGGTAGTCTCTTGCAAAGCCTGCTGACCCAAGTTCAGATCCTCAGCGCCCAGGTAAAGCTCAACAATGAGAAGCAGAGCCGAGAGAACCAGAAACTTCCTCAACAGACTCGCTTGCGATGGCACAAAATCCTCCCTCAAAGAAGGTGGTGCACAGGCGACTCCTCTCATCTCTACACGTGCGCCCACCCACACACATGCACACACATAAACAAATAAAGATCCCATAAAAAGAATACTAATTCTACTAAAATCAAGTTTCAGGACACATGTACCTTGAAATATTGATGACTGTGGTGGTTTGATTCAGGTGTCCCCCATAAACTTAGGTGTTCTGAATGCTAGGTTCCCAGCTGATGGAGATTTGGGAATTAATGCCTCCTGGAGGGAGTGTATTGTTGGGGTGGGCTTATGGGCTTTATAGCCAGTTCCCCCTTGCTAGTGTTTGGCACACCCTCCTGTTGCTATGGTCCACCTTATATTGGCCAGGGGGTGATGTCCACCCTCTGCTCATGCCATCGTTTTCCCCTGCCATCGTGAAGCTTCCCCTCGAGCCTGTAAGCCAAAACAAATCTCTTTTTCCCAGAAGCTACTCTTGTTGGGTGATTTCTACCAGCAATGTGAACCGGACTGCAACAATGACAAATATGAAGTAACTAAAATAATTAAATCTAAGAATATCTGAGAACAAAGACAATCAAAATTTGAATCCTTCTATTTCATACTGGATTATTAAAAATCCAGTCAAAAGTCTGGAGGGATTGCTTAGTGGTTAAGGCAGTTGCCTGCAAAGCCTAAGGACCCAAATTTAATTCCCCAGCACCCATGTAAGCCAGATGTGCAAGGTGTCATATGCAACTGGAGTTCGTTTGCAGTGACTAGAGGCCCTAGCATGCCCATTCCTCCCCCAAATAAATAAATTAATAAGACATTTATAAAGGTCCAACCAAAGCCTTCACAAAGAGAATATGCAAGTAAATTATTGAAAATCAACAAAGTTAAGTTGCAGTAATATTCAGCAAATATGAATAAGGAGTCAAATATACATAGGTCAACATAATGTCTTCTAAATTTCTTTGAAACACTGCTGATAACCCGGGGCTCCTCGCTAAGTTGTCACAATATCCAGGCGACACCACAGGGGAAAGAGTGAGTCAAGCATGAAAGCTGCGTTCACCCCTCGCTGACAACCTGGCCCGGGGGAGGGCGGTAGACACTGAGGACACTCAAAATGTGCCGCAGAAGAAACACAGAAGTTGGTGAGAGGGCAACACTCAAGCAGACTTACACACGCCAGGCTCGGGAAACGTTGTGGAAGAGGGAATGAGAAGACTGTAAGAGCCACAGGTTGGGAAGGAGGCACTGTCCCCACCCCCGACACACACACAGTGACTGACTGACACATTCATAACCCACAACCCCATGGTGAACACCAGCCTCTGCGCAATGGGGGTGGGGAGGAGGGGAGTGAGACCAACACAGGATTTGTCATACGACAAATTTTCTAATTAATAAAAAAAAAAAAGTCAGAAGTGAGATGAGGGCTGTGCAATTAATGCAACTTTTTCTTTTCCTTGATTGCTCAAAATGCAGTTAAGGAAAACCATCCTGAAAATCATCAGCGCAGAATCGCCCCCACAGAGCCTTAGAGGTGGATGGCACTCCCAGGGTATCACATGGCTCACATGGTTGTGACGGACACTCCTGCCAACCAGTGCCATGTTCCAAAACACAGTAGCACACATGCCACCAGAACTTGCAAAGCAGTAGTTGGAAACCCAGATATAAATATCTAATGTCTAAAATATGCTGAATTTGGACCTAGAGAGCTTCCTTGGAGAGGGTTGTGTGTTCTCACCCTAAGAGAAAAGGTTGATATTTCACTCCTGACTTCCAGGGAGGCACGGGTCCATGAGTCATTGGAAGCCTGGGAGTTATAGTGATTTAACTCTGATGTAAGCTTCAGACTCAATGCCTACTTACCTACCTTGATGGCAGGTAGAAGAACCCATCCTTCATTAGGAGTGATCTAGCTTCCCGACTCTGTCCAGGCAAAGAATGTATGAGGTTTTCTGGATCCAACATGCGTCAGATGGACTCCATCCAAGATGGAGTGTGAGTTAAGCATGTCTTACACCATGCCTATATAGACCCTCCTGGAAGAAATAGACCACGAGAGAAAGAACTAATGCATACAGCTATGAACATGTACAGTTTGTATGACCTGGGACTCCCAGACAAAAGATAGCTGGTCTGAGAAGCCACTAGGCAGAGGTGACTCTGTGCAGAAAGGTGACCATGTTGCGAAACAGAGAAGGCATGTTGAAGGAAATACAAGTTGGAGATGTCTAGTGAGACAAGATATGGAAAAGCAGCTTCCAAAATGAATTCATTAAAGTAAAAGGAAGAAACCAGTGTATACCCTGGAGGCTCAATGAATGTGCTATTGACCTAGCAGGGTATGTATTTTCTTTCTGTGAATTTGTTTCCCCACTATACTCTCTGGTTCCCTCTGTTGTGCCTGACTTTGAGCACCAGGAAACCAGTCAACACTTATAGCACCTGGTTGCATCACTTTCTGCTCACAGGACAGCAGCTCACCGTGAGTCCTGTGGTGAACTATTACTCACCACAGGAAGATCATGGGCTGAATCATACATTTATCATCACTGTAAGTGTTCACTTAAAATATCATTGTGAACTTTTCACTTTTATGATAAGAGTGGGTTTGTTCCATTTAATTTAATTTTGAGGCCTTCTTTGATTTTGTTTCAAGCCCAGATTTCCTTGTTACTTAGTTTCTTTTTATTTGATCTGAGTCTCTGTACCTTCAAGGCATTCATATCTGCCATTGTAAATATTGCATGAATCTTAGCTGGGTCATCTTCTGTGTTTCCATCTATGCATCTTTGGTATTTATTTACTATTTTGCTTTATTCATAAGCAGTATTTGCCTCTCTTTTTTGTCTTGAACAGATTCTTTTTCTGTTTTCCATTCAACTAGTGGTTAACTTTCTGATTTTTCTAGCTATCCTAACCTGCTCTTCTAGTTGAGAAAACTCCCCTCTATCCAGTTCAGCCTTTGCAAATCTTTGTCCAGTCTAGAATTTACTTTAAAGCAGCATTACTTCTTTCTTTTTTAAAATATTTATTTACTTATTTGTAAATAGAGAGAGAGAGAGAGAGAGAGAGAGAGAGATGCTAGGGCCTCCTGCCACTGCAGAGGAACTCCAGATGCATGTGCCACCTGGTACATCTGGCTTTATGTGGGTACTGGGGAATCAAACTCAAGCCTTCAGTTTTCACAAGGCAAGAACCTTTCTGAAGCTTTAATAAACTTTTGCACATGCCTTTTTTGGTGAAATTATGCTGATTGAACCAATTCCATGTGCGTTGACTTGATCTTCATACCATGACCATGACACCGAGCTCCTATTTCTTGTCACTTGGAAAAAATAGATTTGCAAAACTGTAAATTACCTTTATACCAGAAATCCAGTGGGCTTGTTGTAAAAGACATGTTAAATTGACAGCATTTATTCAATACTTAAATACTGTTGCAGGCAATTCAGTTAGATTGGTGTGAACAGATATGTTTTTACATTTTATTGACAACCTTCATTCATATACACAATGTATTCTGATCTTTATTGATAGCCTTCAGTCATATCCAGAAGGTGCCCTTATTATAATCCCCTCCTGATGTTTTAAAAATTCATTTGTAAAGATGTAATTATATACCATAGATTTCACCACCTAAAGTATACAATTCAGTGATATTTATTTTGGTTTTATGACAGGGTCTTATGTAGCCCAGATTGGCTTCTGATGCACTATGTAGCTTGGTTTTATGAGAGGGTCTCATTTAGTCCAGGATGGCCTCTGATGCATTATGTATCAAAGGATGATTTTGAATTCATGATCTTCCTGCCTCCATCCTCCCAAGTGCTGAGCTCACAGACAAGTACACTACTAAAATCTCTGTTGGTAGCAAGGAGAGAACACTGATAATTTAGCGACTGTTTATAAAACATCTGTGTGTTTGTGGAAAAGTAATTAATAAAATTATATCAGGGCTCTCCAGAGGAAGAGAATGGATAGAATGAGCACGTATCATAAAGTGGATTTGTTAGACTGGCTTATGGATTCATGATGGTCAGTCCAACAATGGCTGGCTTTGATGACCTGGCAGCTGCTGGGTCCATGCAGCTGGACGCCTCAGCATTATCCATCTACACGGAAGGCCTGGTGGATTCCAGGAGAGCTGCTTGTCTTCTGTCCTCATTGGAAGGCTGATGAAGGTTCCAATGTCTGAAGTTAGCAACAAAAGGGTAGATATTCACAACAGCAAGACCCATGGACAGCCAGGCAAAAAGCCCTGTGTCCCCCCAAGCATCTTTAGCGCCCACCACAGAAAGGACCACTCACTATGGAGGAAGAATTCCTCCCTCAGTTAATCCTTCCTGCAAATATCCTTAGAGATCCACCCAGGAGGCATGTCTCTCAATCCATTCCTAATCTGATCAGTGGAGTGTAACTATTGCAGAGACATTTCATATTCAAATCACACATCTTTATATTTATAAATGAAATTCTTACCAAAGATATAATCAATGAATATTTTTTCTTTTTTTAAATTTTATATCTATTTTATTAATTAGTTTTGAACTCAGCAAATACAGTCAGTTTGGTGCCATTATTAGGCTCATCCGTGACCTACCCCCTCCCCTTGACCCCTCCTTTTTGAGGTATAAGGGTCATGCATTCTGGAGTTAGCCCACAGTTATGGGGAGAATAAATGTCTCTGCGTATCATGACCCAACACGTGGCTCTGACATTCTTTCCGTCCCCTCCTCTGTGAAATTTCCCTGAGCCATGTTGGGTTCATATTTGGTCGGCTTCAGTGATGAGATGTTGGGGGCCTCTGGGTCTCTGGATCTCTGATTTGGTAGGAGTTGCATTTTTCTCTGTGTTGATCTCCTTCACCCTTGTGCTGGTACCCAGTTCACCAAGAAAACAGCACCCTTGCTTGTTTTGCCAATTATTCTTAGTTTCAGCAGGGACCCTTTTGAGGTATGATGGGGTGGCTCTCTCCTTAGGATCTACATCTATCTGAAAAAGAGAAGCAGATTCTCCAACGGAGAGTAAGTTAGCACCAGACAAATGAGATAACCCTTACTTTTACTTTTTTATAGAGAATTTAATAGGTGTAGACCCTTTTGTAGCCCATGATTGATGGTAGCTTGATAGTGGAGGATGGGCTTATGTTTGGATATGGTTCTGACTTGTTTCCAAGCTCCAGCTATGGGTCCCATACCACTGAGGGGATCGGTTAGCTGAATGGAGAACAGTTGATTCTCCACCATGGCTGTGTGCCACTATTGCACTTGGGTGGGCATCACGACAGGTTATTTGCTGCTAAGCAGTTAGACCATGAGTTGTTTGGACCAATATCGGTCAATGAATATTTTTGAAGAATTGTAATTTCCTCATTTAGTGGTCTCAGCATCCTTGCTAACACTCAATTAAACTGTTCTTTGGCTAAATGAAGAGATTATGTCCATCAGAAAGTTTTCTAAATGTCTATATTTAATTCCCTTTGATCCATGCTGCTTTTACTCCTGCTTACAGTATCTGCTTTGTTGGGCTGAAGAGAAGGCTTATCAGTTAAGGCACTTTCCTGCAAAGCCCCCTCTGTCGTAAATAAATAAATAAATATTTTTCAAAAGAGAATCTTCCCTTTAACAGATGGTGGCAAATACCCATCAGAAAGACAAGAGAAAGCCAAGGGCCTAGCACAAGACAAGTCATCTCTATCATGTATTCCAGGCCACAGAAAACATCACAGAGGAAGAGACAGATTAAATAGGAGCGCTGCTCTCACTGCTAACCTGAGAACCTCCTACAGAGAGAGGGCAGTAGACACTGGAGAGACTCAAAACTCATCAAAGCAGAAAATCAGGGTTGCTGAGAGCTCAACACTAAAGGAGATTTATAACACAGCCTCCAAGACTCAAGGAACAGTGTAGAAGTGGGGGCAGAAATGATACAAGAGCCGCAGGGCAAGAAGGTGTACTGTGAGGCAGTGCCCCTCCCCCAACACACACACACACAGGGACTGACTGCTGCATTCACAACCCTACAGTTATTACTGATGATCATGCTGAGGAGGGCCTCAGTGGAATAGAGTCAGGGAGAATGGACATAAGAGGATGACCTAATGAGAATACAACCAATTTGCAGTATGTTTATATATTAAAATTCCTAATACTATTTAAATAAAAAAGAAAATCAGGGCTGGAGGGATTGCTTGTGGTTATGGCACTTGGCTACAAAGCCAAAGGACCCTGGTTTGATTCCCCTGGACCTACGTTAGCCAGATGTATAAGGGGGCACATGTGTCTGGAGTTCGTTTGCTTGCTGGAGGCCCCGGTGCACCCATTCTCTCTCACTTTCCCCTCTCTCTCTTTCTCTGTCAAATAAGTAAATAAAAATAAAATATTTTAAAAAATAAAATCAATTACACATATAATATATATTATACAATTTATAACTATATATATAATTATAATTATATACATATGTATATAGTTGATTTTCTTTTTTTTTTACTTCCCTTCTATCAATTCTGTCTCAATGAACACACATCTAACTCTGCCAATACCACAGTCCTAGTTAATAATGTCTTATAATAGATTTCACAGTCAGTCTTTTACTCCTCCAACTTTGTTTTTCTTGGTCAAAATGGTTTGGTCTCTTTAGGGACATTTATTATTTCAGATATGCATTTTAGAATCAGTTTGTCCATTTTTATTTTGACTTACTAACATCTCAAAGAATTTGAAGTTCCATCTGGGAGAATTTAAATCTTAATAGTACTAACTGTTCCAATCCATTTACTAAGGGTTTACTACGGAATTATTTAATGTCCCTCAGCAATGTGTCCTTCTTTTCAGGGTTCAAGTCTTATTTTTTGATATTCTTAAAAGTTGTTTGGCATTATTAATTTGTGGCATGTGTAGGGCCCTATGTGTATGGATGTACCCTTGTACTTGTAACTTGATTTTTCATTGTGCAATATACTAGCTCTAGAAAGTTTGCATAGCTTTCTACATGTGAAATCACATCATCTAGAAATATTTTTACTTTCTCCCTTCCAAATGTGATAACTTGCATTTCTTTATCGTTTCCTAGCTTAATCCTATAGCACAATATTGAATGTGAGAGCTGAGGGTGGCTCTCCAACACTAGCTTACAATTTAAGGGAAATTTTCTACCTTTCACCACCCATAATGATATCAATCAAGAGGGTTTTTTTTAATTTAATTTACATTTCTGGTATAATTTTGCTTGCATTATTACTATAAAAATGTGTTCTGGTTTGCTTGTTTTTTCTGCATTTCTTAAGATGATTGAGTAGTTTCTTCCTTTTATTCTATGAATGAGTTGCTTTAATTGACATTCATATGATGTACCCACTATGTTCTCTTGGAATAAATCCCACATGGTTATCATACATGTGTGTGTGTATATATGTATATATATGTACATATATACATATATACATATATCAGATAATGATGTATCACATATATGTGAGTACATATACATATATACATATATACATACATATATATATATATATATATATATATATATATATATATATATATTTGTGACCTTTGGGAATCTGTTTGCTAGCTTTTCTTCATTAAGTGTAAACTTTATATGTCATGTATTAGTACCGTATTAGGACCATCATTTCCCTCCTCCCTGCCCCCATTCCACTGAAGGCCCTCCTTAGTGAGATTCTTGCTATTTACCATGGAGTTGTGGGTTACGAGTTATAGGAGTAGCAGTCAGTCATTGTGGAGGGGGGCAATGCCCCTGGATATTCCCGCCCACCTTGTTCCTCTTACATTCTTTCTGCCCCTCTTCCACAAAATTCCATGAGCCTTGGTGGGTATTAAGTCCACTTTAGTGTTGAGCTTCCAGCAGCTTCTGGATTTCTGCCTTGGTGCATTTTTAGTCTCCTCGATGTCTGTCTCCTGTTGCACGTGATGCCAGGAAGTCTTTCCTCACCCCTATATCATGGAGATTTTCCTCCTATTTTTTCACGCAGGAGTGTGAGAGTTTCAGGTCTTATACTGAGATATTTAATCCATTTGGAATTGAATGTGTGCGTAGTGAAAGCAGTGGGCGTAGTTTCATCTTACTGCATGTGGCTATCCTATTTGGCCAGCACCATTTGCTGAAGACGATATCTTTTCTCCAGTGTGTGTGTCAGCTCCTTCATCAAAGATCAAGTAGCTGCTGTTACTTTAACAAAGCTGGATCTCCAGTTCTGCTCCACTGGCCTGTATGTCTGCTTTTGTGCCAGCACCGTGCTGTTCTGTTGTCATTGTTGTTGACATTTCCCAGCTCTTTTTTAAGTATGACACCACTTTTTACCTTCGTGGCTAAGACTCAGGTGAAGGATGTGGTTTAGGTTTTGCTCCTGTAATTTAAATACTGTGAAACCTTACACTTTACCCTCCTCGCTTCACTTTCCTCATCTGTAAACTGGAAGCAACTGCAGTATCTACAGCAGAAAGTTTTTAATGAAAAAAAAAAAACTATAAGTTTGAAAATCCCTCAGATACAAATGAAGCTACAGATCTTTTATTATTTTATTATCACAAATATCTGTAAGATTATTCTTCATGTAATGGTTAATATATGGCCTTATTCTGTTGACAAATATGATTCTTTACACTGATTTTTGTTTGTTTTTCTTTCTTTCTTTCTTTCTTTATTTTTTTCTTTTTGGTAGTCTAATCCAAGCTGACCTGGAGCTCAGGCTAGCCTTGAACTTACAGGACTCAGCCTACCTCAGCCTCCCAAATGCTGGGACTCAAGGCATGTGCCACCATGCCTGGTTCTTTACATTGAATTTTGCCTAAAATGAGGAAAAAAATCTTTTAATTTTCATGCATATATTTTTCTCCAGCTGAATAAATCCAACCTCTATTACATTTCTCATTGTTTTCTGTACTTTATTTCTTCTACGTCATGTCTTCAGAGATCGGCATGCTAGTTTTCACCCCTCCTAGACGCCTCTACATTTCTCATTGTTTTCTGTGCCACATTTCCTCTACTTCAGCTATTGAGAGATAGACGTGCTAGCTTTCACTGCTCTCAGTCACCTGGTAGAAACCTCTCATCGCGACCTTTGTCTGCTTCTTCTATTGCATGAAAATGATTTTATTTTTTTAAATTTCCTTCTTTGTTTCTCCACATCTGCAAAATTGCTTTTAATTCTAACTCCAATTCTATCTATAATTACATATTTGGTTATATTGAGATTATTTTGCTTTTAGTTTCATGAGCCTATCTTTATTCTCAACCTAGTCTTGGTCCTTTCAGTCCAGCTTCTTTTTTAATATTTTATTTTATTTATTTACAAGAGAGAGAGAGACAGAGATAGAATGAGAATATGAGCATGCCAGGACCTTCTTCTACTGTAAATAAACTCCAGACAGATGTGCCCCATTGTGCATCTGGCTTTACATGAGTACTGGGGAATCAAACCTAGACTACAACTTTCCAAATAAGCACTTTTAAATGCTGAGCCATCTCCTCGGCCACCATACCTGCTTTTACAAAAATGAAATGTTTTATTGGTAACATTTTTTTCACCTGCTTTGTTTCATGTCAGTTTTATTCTCCTTTTACAGATGGACTATCAGCTTATTTGTATAACTGTGAAGTAAGTTGCTGATATATATGAAGTAAAGCCAAGTCTTCTTAACTTTAAAAAATATTTGTATTTATTTATTTGAGAGAAAGGGGGGCAGGTATAAGGAGAGAGAGAATGGGCATGCTGAAGCCTCCAGCCACTGCAAACAAACTCCGTCCGGCTTCACATGGGTCCTGGGGAATCAAACCCTGGTGTGTTGGCTTTGCCAGCAAGCACCTTCACCACTAAGCCTTCTCTCCAGCCTCAAGTCTTCTGAACTTTTAAATATTTTTTTTTCTGTTTGAACTTTCCAAGACTTGGATTTTTTCCAAGTTTTTCCTGGAGTGTCAATAATATAACATTTAGAGTAACTGAACTGTTTATCCATTCTAAAAGATTGTTTTACTGAGGACATAAGGAAAGAAAATGTTAAGCTATTCAAATGCAATAAATGTATGAAGAAGGTCTTTAAAGGTCAATGTTTCATTGCTACGTGGAAAATATGAATTATATTATAGTATCAAACAAAATGGAAATAAATGGATAATAGTTCATAGAGTAGAAGTACCTCTTGGATGACGGGTACTCAGAGTCTTTCTATCCGTGACGACCACAGCACAGAGAGTAGAAATAACACCAGGTCAATGGCACATGAACTAATGGTGGTTCATATGCTCTGTGCATCTACCTGGTAGGGATGTCTTTTTAATTTTAAACAACAATGTGCTTATCCTCCTCCAATCTTCAAATCTTACGCTTGTCAACACCATAGGCCATAAATCCTATAAGCTAGAATTAATGTTTGCCAGCTAAAATAAAAATTAAATATCTTGGCTACTGTAGTTTTTTTTTTCCTTTATTTTGTGTTATATAAAAAGTATAACAAAAATTTCCAACATTTTAGACGCATAAATGTTTTGGTTATTTCCTCTTATAATCCTCATTCATGCCACTTAGTTATTCAACAAACACCTTAGAGTCCCTTGATTCACTGGAGCCACTTGGCTACATACAAGGAAGCATCCTTTACGTCCTAATGTAAAGAAGGACATGCTGGGTCCCTCTGCTTGGAATTGGAGAAGATACAACAGAGTGATGTTTTTAACCAAATGATGTAATAATGGTAAAAGCTTGACAGAGAAGGATAGAACTTTTCAGTTGCATTATAAAATGCCACTATAAAATGAAGAGTAAGGGACTGGAGAGATGGTTTGGCCATTAAGTCACTATGCTTACTAAGCCTGTCAGCCTGGGTTTGATTCCCCATTTCCCATGGAAAGCCAAGATGCATAAAGCGGCTCATGCATCTGGAGTTTGTAGTCACAAAAGGCCAAGGTGCATTTTTTTTTCTCTCTTTCTCTCTGTCTCTCTCGTGCACTCTTGAATACAAATAGGGCTGGAGAGGCAGCTCAGCAGTTAAGGCACTTGCCTTCAAATCTTAACAGCCTGGGTTTGATTCCCTAGTACTCACATAAAGCCAGATGCACAAAGTGGTGCATGCACACCTGCAGTCTCATGTGCAGTCTCGAGGCCCTGGTATGTCCATTCCCTCTCTCTCTCTCTCTCTCTCTCTCTCTCTCTCTCTCTCTCTCTCTCTCCTCTCTGCTTGCAAATAAATAAATAAAATATAAAACAATCCAACTATTTTTTAATGTATTGTGACAAGCTAAGAGCAGGAAGTTATAGAGAAATAGACAATAAATTTAAACTAAAGTAATTACCCAGCAGCCCCACTAAACTACATGCTCCAAAGGGTATATTAGAAGCTGCTCTGAAGGCGTACATAGATCGGTACATGGTGCTGTGCAGAACAAAGAATTCACACTAAAGCTGGCCTCACAACCTCATTTAATAAGTCACAGAGGCTTCTCTGAAACAGAGCTTTAAGTGAATAAAGATATAAAAGAAGGGCTGGAGAGATGGCTTAGTGGTTAAGCGCTTGCCTGTGAAGCCTAAGGACCCCAGTTCGAGGCTCAGTTCCCCAGGTCCCATGTTAGCCACATGCACAAGGGGGCGCACGCGTCTGGAGTTCGTTTGCAGAGGCTGGAAGCCCTGGCGCGCCCATTCTCTCTCTCTCCCTCTATCTGTCTTTCTCTCTGTGTCTGTCTCTCTCAAATAAATAAATAAATAATTTAAAATAAAAAAATAAAGATATAAAAGAAGTACTAGGATCAAATCAAGGAAATTGTTAAAATAATCATAACTGGGAATTATGAAAAAGAAGACACAATTTGAGTAAATAAATACAACTTCTACACTATTGGTTGGATTTTTAAATGCCTCCCAAGGAATCTACTGCTGTTGTTTGGCTAAACAGATATGTTGTGACCCTCAGTTTTCCCTCTATATATTTATGTCTATGCCTATAGATTAGTGTTGCCCTCATCTTTGGTCAGAGAAGCTCCCATTTGCAGATGGAGGTGACCAGAGTGTTGAGAATAAGTGAGAACTGAGTGTTCTGCTCTAAATGAGACATCTTTACTGTGTCCTCTATGGTTCAGGGAACACTGCAGAAGAGGGGGCAAAAAGAATGTATGGTCCAGAGGATAAAGATGAATGCTTTGGAACAAGCTATCTGACATGAAGTACCCATTGCATTCATGACCTGCACAAGACTGGGACCATCAACATTTCATCATGGATGATGGAAAAGGACAGAAGACAAGAAAGGAGACTAGTTGGAAAGAAGGGGTTCCGTAGAAAAAGGTATGGGGATGGGGGCCAAAAAAGGTAATGGGAGGGGTGACCTAAATATATTAGGTACATATATGAAACTGTCAATAAATTATTAAATAATTATTAAATAATTAAATGGCCCTCAAAGGCCTGTGGTACTACTAAAAGGTGGAAGAGCTTTTAAATGGAAAGAAGTTAGATCATTGAAGGTGTGTCATTAAAGAGGATTGTGGGATACTGGTTTCTTCCTATTCCTCTGCTCACTTCTTCAATGCCCAGAGGTGGGCAGTTTTGTTCCACAGTGCACACCCCACTATGATTGGCTGCCTCATTACAAATCAAAAAGCAATAGGGTTACCAGCAGTCCTTGACCTAAGACCTTAATAACTGTAAACCAAAACACTTATTTTCCTCTTTTCAAGTTAGATATCTTAAGGATTTCCATCACCGCAATAGAAAGCTCACTAATACATTTCAAAGATAGTTTCTAAAATTGTAAACTAATTTCTGAGTTGGCAAGCAGAGTACAAGCAACTAAGGCTGGTCCTGGTGGCACACGCCCATAATCACATAGCCGCAGCACTGGGGGGTGGAAGAAGGACCAGTAGTCCAAGGCCAGCTTCAGCTGCTCAGTGAGATTGATGCCAGCCAAGGCTACAGGAGACCCTGTCTCAAAAAAGTCAAAAGAAGGGCTGGAGGAATGGCTTAGCACTTAAGGCGTTTGCCTACAAAGCCAAAGGACCCAGGTTCAATTCCCCAGGACCTACATTAGCCAGATGTACAAGGGAGCACACACAACTGGAGTTCATTTGCAGTGGCTAGAGGCCCTGGCGTGCCCACATGCCCATTCTCATTCTCCCCCCCCCCCCCTCTCTCTCTCTCTCTCTCTCTCTCTCTCTCTCTCTCTCTCTCTCTCTGTCGAAATAAATAAAAATTAAATATTTTTTTAAATCAAAAGAAAATAGTGAACTAAATGTGAAATCATAATCACAAATGCAGTGATAGATTTTTAAAAATGTATGTAAAAGCGTGTGAGGAAAACAAAAAGTTTGAAACTCAGGAAATGACAAAATCCAGCATATATTGGATAGAGAACCAGAAGAAAGGAGCAAAAAATAAGAAAAGGCATTTTTAAAAATTGTTACTGAGGGTGTTTTTATTTTTTACAATATTTAAAAGAAAACAAGCGTTTCTTAAACTCATTCTAACAAAGTAGATGTAGCAAAAGATGAACAAATATTTATTGTGATAAACAATAATGCACTAAAATGAAGAAAAAAGTGTACACAAATGACTACTTAGAAAACGCCCAGCTGGAGGCCCCTTTACTGCTCCTTGGCCCCAGTGACTGCACTGCGGTGGTCCCCAACACTAAGCGCGGATCTGGACGCTGCCATGTCCACAGTGGCCACCCTGTCCCCCACAGTGCGACTCCTCAGCTTCAGCTCAGAGGTGTGTCAAGAGATTTGTTCCCAGATATGCTGGAACCTGGATCCGCTCTGGCCAAAACAACCCAGCAATTGTCTGCCACCCAGGATGCTGCAAAGACCAGTTTCCAGCAAAGGGTTCCTTCCAGCTTCAGCATCCCTCATTCGTCCTCAGCCCAAGGAGAGCTTGTAGCAGTCCTTCAGAGGCAATGTAGTTAGTTTCTTAAGTGGCACCTGCAGTTCCTTTGTAGTGGCTGGAGGCCTGGGGTGCCAAATCCCCCTTCTCTGTCTCCCTTCATACAAATAAATAAACAAAATATTTTTTAAGTTAATGGGGGGCTGGAGAGTTGGCTTGGTGGATAAGGTGTTTGACTACAAAGCCAAAGGACCTCGATCGGATTCCCCAGGACCCACATTAGCCAAGAAGCACATGTGTCTGGAGTTCCTTTACAGTGGCTGGAAGCCCTGGCACACCCATTTTCTCCCTCCCTCTCTCTCTCCCTCTCTGTCTTTCTTTCTCTCTTACCCTCTTTCTCTCAAATAAATAAAAGTAAAAAAAATTTTAAGTTAATGGTGCAAGCTAGAGAGATGGCTCAGCACATAAAGGAACTTCCTTGCAAAGCTTGATGACCTGGTTTTGATTCCCCAGTAACCACCTAAAGGTAGATATACAAAGTGGTGCATACATTCTGGATTTCACTTGCAGTAGCAGGAGACCCTGGCATAACTATTTCTCTCTCTTTCTCTTCCTCTCTCCCTTTTAAATACATGAACTTAATATTTTTTGAAAGTTAATGATATCTCCTAGTATGTCTTCCCTCTTAACTGACTGCAAGGTTTTCTTCTCCTGTCTGGTGTCTGGCTGAAGCAGACACTGTGTAGCCAGCCACAGACTCCAAATAAGTTGTTCCACTAAGTGGGTGGTGGATGTTTTCCTTGGCTGCTCTCTAGACACTCCTCTTACTTTAGGTTCAACTACCTGTGATTTTCTTTGTGTTCATCTTGCTGATTTAACACTGTCTTAAGTATAAATATTTAGGTATTTCAGTAAATTTGTTCATTTTCAGCCATAATTTGCCCATTATTTCTGCCACATTATATTATCCTATGTCTCCTATTCACTCTGAAATTAAATTATATATATTTCAGACATTTCATATTATATCTACAGTAAGGGGTATGATTGTTCTCTCCTCTCCTCCCCTCTTCCTCTTCCTCTTCTTCCTCCTTTTCCTCCTCCTCCTCCTTCTTGACCTCTCTCTCTGGGGCGGAAGTGCTGGAGACCTAGCACTGCCTCACAAATCTCTGAGCAGCAACACTCTACCCATGAGCTGCATCCTCAGCCCCTGGCTCCATATTTTTATATATAATTAGTGATATTTTTTAGCCTCACTGTTCCCTCTTCCCATTTTGCTTTGCATAAGGACAAGATGAATGAGAAAGCCTTGGAATTCCTTCATTAGTCCCCAGTAGGAAATTCAAACTATTTCCTGTGGGTTTTTTGTTTTTTTTTTCAGACAAGATTGAGAGGCATACTCAGTTCTCCCAAATAGCCTTAACCAGTAAGCCATCTCTCCAGCTCCACAATCTTCTTGAATAGAAACAATATCATTAATATGCGTGTTCTCCCTAAATCAGTGCATAAAGAATGCAGTCCAAATCCAAAATGACTTTCTGTTGTCTTAACTGCTGAAATTACAAGCTGATTTCACAATTTAGTTTCAAGATCAAAAACCCTCAAGTAGACACCAAGTTGGGGGAGTCTTAAGTTGACTTATAGAGCTGGAGACATAGATGTTTCAGTGGTTGAGGCACTTGCCTGCAAAGCCTAAAGACCCAGGTGTGATTCTCCAGTGCCCACGTAAATCCAGATGTACAAGGTGGCTCATGCAGCTACAGGAAAGTCTCAGGTATCATTCCCCAGGCATTTTCCCTTTCTTTTGAGACAAGGTTTCTCATTGATCTGGCATTTCCCAAGTAGGCTGGACTGCTTTAATCACTTCCTTGCATCATTAGTAATCAGTGAAGTAAAAATTGCCCATAATGCAATATTGTTTGATACTCATATCTTAGCAAGAGCATTGAAATTCAGACTAACCGTGTTGGAATATGTAGAGCAACAAAAACTCCCAGATGTTCTTCCTGATTGTACAAACTGGTCCAACCACTTTAGAAGGTACTGTGGCATTCCCTAATAAATCAAACACGTGCCTACCCTGTAAGTGAGAGCTGGGGAAACTCCGGTGCATGAACATCAGGCTGTGTGTACGAGCATGGTGTAGCAGCCTTGCTCAAAACTGAAAGTTCTGAAATGGGCTGTATCATAAAAGCAGGAAGGTCATGAGTTTAAATGAAAAGGAGTTGAATGGATGGGGGATAAGAAAGAGCAATGTTGGGGTGAATAATACCAAAATCTATTCTGTACATTATAAAATTGTTAAAATAAATTTTTTTTAAATACCATTCTGAAATGAGTGCAATATAAGTTGATAGTACAATAGGAAAAATAATGAGTTAACTTTTTATTATGGAACATTACACAGCAGTTTAAATAAATTAACTTTATCTAATTATATAAACATAAATGAATCTCCAAAACATAACACTGAGTAGAATAACTTGTTAGGAAAATTTATACTGTGCTTTTTCATAAGGTAAATGTTATTAGCAGGTAAAACTAAGTCATATATTATATTTATAAATCAGAAAAGTACAAAAAAAAACCCAAGACAAATGCAAACACAGAACCATAGTTCTATCACCATCAACTGTTACAAGGAGGTAGCTCTTCAGGAGGAATGCCAATCCAAGGCTTATCCTAATAGGAATAATACTAAGGCAATATTTTATGTTGACCGGGTAATATATTTGTGCAGGCTTTTTAAAGTTATGACTCTTTACACTGAATGTGAACTTTTATGTATTCTTTTATGTACATAATAAATTTCACAGTAAGAATTAAACCAAATGGGGGTGGTCAAGCAGAAGAGACACTTTGAATAAAAGGCAATAGGGTTTGTGGACACGTATGTGGAAAATGGCATTTCCCAACACCATCCTGATTCTTCACGTTTCCCTTCCCTTCTGAATTCAGATCCATGCAATGCAACCTGCGCGCCTGAAGCATCCGTTACACGACAAGGTCTGGGTGACTTTCCTGGGGTGCGGCTGCGCTCACAGCCCTGTAATGAGACCAGCGGGAGCCGGCAGAAGACGCGCTGTGAAGTCAAGTGCGAGGGGCCTAGGCGCCGAGCACGGACACAGCCCCGCACCAAGTGTGGTGCGGCCCACCAGTACGGGGAACGATTCTGTTCGTGGTCTTGCACAAGAAAGAGATTCTTACTCAGAGTGATTTCCGTGACTTCGTGAAGAGCATTTGGGTGGCTGCATTTCTAGCTTCTAGGTCCTAAGAGAGAAGGCCTGGGCAGGTCTCCTGGTGTTTTTGTAACTCACTTCTCTCATCACTAAAACAAGGATGGTCAATTTGCCTCACAGCCTTGTGAAGATTAAATAACATAGGCAGCCTTCTGTGTGTGCATATTCGAACAAGAGAGGGTGGAAATAAAATTATGTCTGTAGTGAACATGTACAGGTTCATTTTTCCTGCCATTACTCTTTAAATAATATAACAGGGACTATCCAGTGTATTGGTTATCGTAAGTCATCTAGACATGATTTCACATTGCAAGAGGATATGTACAGGTTTTATGCAAATATTATGCCATTATCTGTAAAGAACCTAAACACCTGTGGATTTTGCTATTCAAAAGGGCTCTTGTATCCAATGCCCTATGTATATCATGGGAAGACTGTAATTCCTTTTAATTGTCTAAAAAGGTACCTGCACTTGGAACTCTCCATAAGTGTACAGCTTCCAAACTTACTTAGTTTCAAGTTTGCCAAGTTAAGTGCTTAATTTGATTAGGAGAAAAGGTTATGAAAAATCACAGCTTGTTACTTTTCTCTCAAGTGACAAACTGACTTTGAACAGCTTGAGAGACATAACCCAGTCTCTCTGACATCACAAATTCAGAAGCAGGTGTAAAACTTGCTACATGATGAATTCATAACAGATACTGTGCTGCATTGATGTGAAGTAGGAAAAGAAGAGAAGGCAGCATTACTATAAAACAAGAAAGAGTCAATGTGGGTGTTGGGAAATGCCACAGCTTTTTACTACTGTGTGGGGAAAAAAAATACAACGCAGTCTTTTAAAGGCCAAGTTTAATGGATTCCCAAGGTTATGCTACCATGGGAGAGGAATTAAAATCAGTCATTCCGAAATGTAAAATACCATGGAAGATAAAGTAATAAAGCATGGTATACTTTAAGTGAATAGTCCAATTAGCACAACTCCAGGGAGAACCTAAATCAGAAGGTAACTTTATGCGAGCAGAGCAAGGAGTGCCCATTAGTACTTCCTAAGACTAAGGACCGGAAAGGAAGAAAGGCAGCAACACGTTGTGTCAGAGCAGAACTAATCTCCGGGGAATACCAGTAGTCCAGAGCACACACCTGTGTCGTCATTTGAGAGGCACTTAATGACTCTGCCCAAAATGGAAATAATCCCAGTCCAGAACACCCAGAAGAAATGAAACTACATTTTATTCCCATCAAGAAATCAGATCTACACTGAAGAGTTAGAGCAGCAGAAATCTCGAAGCTGCTTCATTCCGTGGTGCGTTCACAGACACTGACCTGAACTTTATCAAAATAAAGTGTCCTGGAAGAAATGTATGAGCCAACTGGTGCCAGTCGCTGCTGCAAAACTGAAGAAAATATAATTTCTTTTGAAATCGGCATCATAAACACTTCCAGGTGATATGAATATTTTCATCTTTTTATTATTTAAAAACAGGTAATATAAACAAACTAGTCTGTATAAAAATTTATGGCAATATTTTTAAAAGAGTTGGTCTTCTTTTAAAAATAGACATCCATGCAGTTTAAATTTTAAATGTCAAGAGAATTGTGACAGATATTTTTCTATTCTGTAAAAAAGTATATTTTCGCTTTAATGACTGAGAAGAGAATGTAAAAAGCTCTTTCATTTTGGTTTTTCATTATCATTCAGGAGATGATCTACTGTAGTATATCAAAACTAGATCTTCCAAGCCATTATATCTCACCATCTGGTTAACCTTATCAGGAAAGCACTAGAAAACCAATCCCGCACGTTAGAATTTCATCCTTCTGCAGGGCTATCCTGGCCATAAAAACTGGCACAAAACTGAGATAAATTATTACGGAGGCCAGAATGGGCCACATTATGTGTGCATGATTGGATTCAACTGGAAGAGCAGAATGGGCAACAAGCCCGAGTAAGGACGGCTGGGGACAGCAGAGCAAGCGCAGACCAGACAGGTCACTGGACTCACCGTGACCCGCAGCATCAGCAACAACGTAGGAACGCCTAGGAACAAACTCAGTTAGAGTTCTGGAAGATGTGTACACTGAGTCCGCAGGGCTCCCCACTCTAAAGCATCTCACACTCCTCTCTGGATACTTTGGATCGATTCAGATTTGATGCAAACAAACATGATTCCAACCCCACAACTGTGACATGGCTAACACACTCATGTATCATGATGAGAACTCATGAAAACCATGCCACTGGATTTAGATTCAGGCCAGAAGCACTCTGCAAAATACGGGTCTAGGAGACATGCATTTTGGCCTCGAGAATGTATTCAACGGCTGTAGCGGGTTTCACTGGTGTTGTATGATGACCACCCGTGACAGGCTTATGCACTTGCTGACTGTGCGCATGTTAAATCCAAGCAGGAAGAAGTGGCTTTGCAAATAAAATTCTGGTACAAGAACATCATCTGTGATGTAAGGTATTCCAGACATAATGAATGCATAATGTGAGGTGCTAATGTGATGCTCACAGCCACATTTTCCTGGGAGTCATGATCATGTCTGAGGTTTGGGCTTGTGATAACTCAAAACCCACGTCTACATTTCCCTCCACACAATAAACAGCTAGTGTGGTGGCATTCCAGCCACAGAGTATTCCATGGCACTCCCCTCTCGGTGTTTCCTTACATTCCCATCAAAAGCCAAGAACTTTCAACATGCAATACCATGCAAATGTCTTGGGTGCTTTTACTATACATTTATATTGCAAGGTAATCAATAAATTATTATTATTTCAATATTTATTGGAATCGCAGAATAAGAAAGAAGACGGATTACACGAATTCATCTCGTATGATGAATGGGTCTTCTAGCAGAAGGCACACGCTGATGGAGGAGGTCAGTATGCAGACTATATTACTGAATATTTCAACCCTGGCTGTAAATATAGTATCTGTTTCTCTTTGGGACTGTCACACTGAGTGCAGTATAAAAGGCAATAAATTTCAACAGATTAATTAACTCTTTGGTTACTGGGGCTGTGTGTCACCTATCCTGGCACCTAATAAAAATTCCTTTAATGCCAAGACATAAAGAAGGGCCTCTTTGGAAATGAGTTATTAACAGCATTTCGTGAATAGATGGAGAAATTGTAGCCGAGCCATTTAAGTGTCATAAAGTGCAGCAAAGGCTGCTGGAGGCCTCTGAGGGACGCCAGGCAATACCATAACAATCAAATCTGAGATGGAAGAGGGATTGAGCTGTCCACTCAGAATTTTTATATTGTCAAAGAGCAGCGAGGAAATAATGTGATCAAGAAGTGAATTAACCTTGTGTGTGAAAGGGAGGGGATGATCTGATGGAAAGGCAGTAAAGTAAAAATCACTCCATAATGCCGACACTGCAGGAGAGCCGCAGGGGCCCCTCGGGTCTGCAGGCTGTCAGAGAACCCATCCTGCCCTCTAAGTACACTAAACCCATTACCTGTATGCACCCATAATCGGAATACATGTATTCACACTTTCCTACTTCTTCAGGCTCTTCGTGTCATATACCCACAGAGCATTAATTCCTATAAATGCTCTATTGCAGACTCTTGAAACAGCAGGACTATATGAGGTGGGGGAGCAAACATCTAGTGAGAGAGGAAGAAAATGCTGCATTTGTGATACAAGAACATAGACATGTTTCCCACATCACACCTGGCCTGACTGACCACATACTTGGATGTTTTTTGATGAATGCCTAGCTATGGTAATTTTATTGTTCAAAGCAAAGAGTTCCAATAGGCAGAAAATAATAAATAACAAATAATAACCCTCGTTTACTATTAATGCTCAGGTAACTATCGTTTAAAATGTAAATTGTATTTTCTCTCTTGAGGTTAGACCTCAATGTATGAAATTTTTTAGTTTTACTCAAATTTTTTATATTACTCATAACAACACAAGAGAATATAGAAATATGAATAAAGTAACTCAATTATGTTTTGCTGGAGACACAATCTTTAGGCTGAGTTGCTAAGGGGAATCAAACACAGCAATTACTAACAAATGTGTGTCCAGCACAAAACACCTATCACATACTTTGAACATGTCGCATAGATTAACTCAGTTCACATACATGATAACCCTATGAGGTAGGTGCTTACTTATTTATTAAGAAATTAGAGCATAGAGACACTAAGTAATGTGTCAAGCCACACAGCTAATTTAAACCCTTAAAGATGTGTTTCTAGGAGTCTGGGTTCTTGGCCACTGAAGAAATGCTCATGAAAAGATAGTTGATGCCTCTAACATAGAACTTAAGTTACTCCTCCAAAACAATGAATATTATATGTGTACTTCATAATCGTTGAATTGTATAGGACGATGCATACACCATACGTGTTGTTCTCAGGAACTAAATTTCTTTCACTGCCCCTTGTTCTTCCACGTGATCAATCATTCTGTCTGTTGAAGAGCGTTTCCACTAGCCTACCCTCTGATCTGATGCTCTCTCTCCTTTCAGCCACCAAATCCCCTGGAAATAAACTCCCCTGGTTTAACTTTGACAACTTCTTACAACCCTATATCTTCCACTCACTCCCCAGGAACTGCTGGGCTAAATCCAAAGGTCACTTTTATGACTTCATTGTGTTCAACCTTTGGCAAAGAGGACACAATTATCCTCTCCCTGCTTACGAGAGACTTCCCACGGCTCCCTCCTTCATTCCTCCTGCCTCCTGCCTCACTGTTTTCTTCTGACTCCTCCTCCCCCCGTGTCAGGTGCCGAAGTTCTCCTCCGCCCACCTTCGGCATCTCATCCACTCCCTACAGTCCAGTCGTCAATGACATGGGTTCATACATCATGTTTTACTGACCATGCTTACATCTGCGCCTCCTCTTCCCAGTCCATAGATAAATGCCATACTTGTCCCCGTGATATCACTTTAGATGTCTTATAGGACTCTTAAATTGAACAATCCAAAGTGGGACTCACTTCTCCATACGACTGCTAGTCTCTTACACATACACACGTGCACGCATGCGCGCACACACACACATACAAATTAAAACAACACCAACACCAGCAAACTACGTCCATCCAGCCACCATCCACCCACTTGCTTGGTCCCAAAGTCAAGGTCCTCTTTTACTGCCCTCTCTCTTTCTCATGCTCCAGCACCCATCCATCAGCACAAGTCCAAAGCATCTGCTCTGTCCATCTCATCTGCTAGAGACTGGCGGGAGGACAGAAATTTCACCTAGCTCTTGCCGTCTATGCCTTATCTATAAAAGACACACAGGAAGAAATACCTCTTTGGTGTAAGAGGTGACTACAATTGGCGATAGGTCTCTGGTTCTTTGAGGAAATGTAGCTGACCTGGTAAGGACAACCGAACAGAAAGATAGCATTCACCGAGGTTCATGCACCTAATAAGTGACTGGGGCACAGGCTTGATGAACCCTGAAGCTATCCTTCCTCTGAATTCATTATCAAGTGTTTTAGCAGAATGTTCATGGTTTTAAATATTTCAATTGGCTAATCTGTCATTTGAAGCTAAACATCTTTTAACTGATAACATTACCTCTTTTTTTAATTTTTTGTTTATTTTTATTTATTTATTTGAGAGCAACAGAGACAAAGAGGCATAGAGAGAGAGAGAGGAGAATGGGTGCACCAAGGCTTCCAGCCACTGCAAACGAACTCCAGACACATGCGCCCCCTTGTGCATCTGGCTAATGTGGGTCCTGGGGAATTCAGCCTTGAACCAGGGTCCTTCAGTGTCACAGGCAAGTGCTTAACCGCTAAGCCACCTCTCCAGCCCATAACATTACCTCTTTACCAGTTATTTGCATAACGAATTATTTCAAAAGTTAGCTGGCATTGCAGTCAGGCTCACATTGCTGGCAGAAATCACCCAATCAAGAGCAGCTTGTGGGAAAAAATAAAAAAGGTTTATTTTGGCTTACACACTCTAGGGGGAAGCTCCATCATGGAAGGGAAAACAACAGCATGAGCAGAGGGTGGACATCACCCCTGTCCAACATCAGGTGGACAACAGAATCAGAAGAGTGTGCCAAACACTGTCAAGGGGACACTGGCTATAATACCCATAAGCCCGCCCCCAACAATACACTGCCTCCAGCAGGCGTTAATTCCCAAATCTCCATCAGCTAGGAACCTAGTATTCATAACACCTAACTTTATGGAAGACACCTAAATCAAACCACCACAGCTGGTTAAACCAACAACAAATTTGATGCCTTTTACAGTTCCATCAAGTCAGGAATTGAGAACAGTGGGAGAGTGGCTCAGTGATAGAGGACTTGCTTAGCATGCATGAGGTTCTAAATTCAACCACCAACATTGCTTTCAAAAAAATGTAATAAAAACACTAATAGTCTAAATAGGAGTGGATGTAATGCAACTTGGGAATAGAGTATTTGTCTTGCCCTGGGTTTGATCACAAGGTTTGCTAAATACACACACATACACATACACACACACACACACACACACACGCATATACATCTGGCTTGGCTGGGTCCTGGTCTGGGAGGTTGTGGGCATGCTGTGGACCAAGCAAGAGTGAAACAAAGGCTGGTCTGGGGTCAGGGATGCCTTTCAGAACAGGTTGTTTGGTTGACTTATACATACAGCTTGGCTATCTGCTGTTCGCAGCCTTGGCCGTGGGATTCTCCCAGGGCTACCAAGACGCCTATTCCAGGGCAGGGGACTGGACCATGCCCAGCTTGAATCATCCATCAGGAAGACGGAACCTGATTCCTTTGTGACCCCACCTCGGAACTTACACTTCTGCCACATTCTGCTCACAGAGGGAATCTCTAACTCAAACCCAGACTTAGGAGGGCACTGGGCTCTGGCTGAGGTAAGCATCTGTAGACATTTTTAAAGCACAATGTACAGCTTTTCTCACTAATCTCTGTCCCCAATGATCTTCCATATCCTGAAACCTGCTAAGCACTTTTCTACGTCCGTGTCCTCTTATGAGCAACACCTTTCTGGAGGGGACCTCCACCAGCTGACTGTCCCTGAACATCTTTCTAAGGTGGCCTCCCCTCCCCCGTCAGTCTCGTTCATTACCTCTGTATGTTTCACATGAAGGACCTGCTGTGGCTGGTTAACCACCACATACCTATTCCTAACAGTGTCTGGTAGGCACTGGGTACTCAAAAACCTAGTTACTGAATGAATAACAATACCTAGGAATGTGTTCACAAAATGTTTTTAAAGAACTTCAAAGCCATTCACAGGGAAATGTCTAAAATGATAAGGTAGTTAATAAGCTTAATGTGAAAAGTGACATTATAGCTCTCTTTAAAATATTTAAAAGACTATCATGAGGAAAAAGATTAACTTTATTCTTTATAATTCATGGAGCTGAATTAAAATGAATGAGTAAAAATTATGAGAAAACAGAATTTTAGTTGAATCAAAGGAAGACCTTTCTAGTGATGAGAGTTATATTTTAAAAGTCAAAGCAGTCCACTTAGGAAGCAATCTTCCAGTCATCTGAAACACTTAAAGTAAAGACAACCTGCCTGGACCATCAGAAAGAAATTCAACACCAAAGACGAAGTGGATCAAGTGACCCCAGACTCCTTTCTACATTCTAAGACTCTATATAAAGCCTCAATGAAATTTAGGTTTAGAAATTGTAATAATTAGTGGGATATAATAAAAGAAAACTAAAATCCATAAGAAAATAATTCTTTCAATATATTCCTACTTTGAGACCTTCGTATTGCAGAAAATGAAAACTTTAGAAAACATCTGCCTTTAAAAGTAAGTATATTTATTTTAAAATCTAAATATTCTCATATGTTGAAATAATGTACTCATTGAACTTGAGGCCAATGAGTCTTTAATCAATTGCTTTAGTATTATCATTTCTGGGAAAATAGACTGTTAATTTTAATTTCTACCTGCTTAATCAATCTTTTTAAATTGACTGAGAGATTAAGTATTATTTTAAAAAGCAGAAATATGCTTTGATAGGTGGGAAAAAATGATGGGACATCTATGCCCTGGAATATTACACAGTGATAAAGATGAGGAAGAAATGAAACCAGTCCTAGAGGTCTACCCTTATAGCACCCCAGCTACTTTGGAGACTGAGACAGGAGTACAGATTACAAGCTCAAGGCCAGCCTGTTGCAATTCAGTGAGACCCTGCCTCAAAGCAAAAAATAGAGGGCTGAGAAAGTAGCTCAGCAGCAGAGTGCTTGTCTAGCATGCACAAAGCTTTAGGTTCAATTTCTAGCACCATGTAAGGGAGGAAAAGAGGTAGAGAGGGAAGGGAAAGAAAGAGAAGGGGAAATAAAAGAGAAGGGAAGGGAAAGGAAAGGAAAAGAAGGGAAAAGAAAGGAAAAGAAGGGAAAGGAAGGGGAAATAAAAGAGAAGCGAATGGAAGTAAAAAGAGAAGGAAAGGAAAGGAGAGGAGAGGAGAGGAGAGGGGAGGGGAGGGGAGGGGAGGGGAGGGGAGGGGAGGGGAGGGGAGGGGAGGGGAGGGGAGGGGAGGGGAGGGGAGGGGAGGGGAGGGGAGGGGAGGGGAGGGGAGGGGAGAGGAAAGAGGAAAGAGGAAAGAGGAAAGAGGAAAGAGGAAAGAGGAAAGAGGAAAGAGGAAAGAGGAAAGAGGAAAGAGGAAAGAGGAAAGAGGAAAGAAAGAGGAAAGAGGAAAGAGGAAAGAGGAAAGAGGAAAGAGGAAAGAGGAAAGAGGAAAGAGGAAAGAGGAAAGAAAGAGGAAAGAGGAAAGGAAAGGAAAGGAAAGGAAAGGAAAGGAAAGGAAAGGAAAGGAAAGGAAAGGAAAGGAAAGGAAAGGAAAGGAAAGGAAAGGAAAGGAAAGGAAAGGAAAGGAAAGGAAAGGAAAGGAAAGGAAAAAGGAAAGGAAAGGAAAGGAAAGGAAAGGAAAGGAAAGGAAAGGAAAGGAAAGGAAAGGAAAGGAAAGGAAAGGAAAGGAAAGGAAAGGAAAGGAAAGGAAAGGAAAAAGGAAAGGAAAGGAAAGGAAAGGAAAGGAAAGGAAAGGAAAGGAAAGGAAAGGAAAGGAAAGGAAAGGAAAGGAAAGGAAAGGAAAGGAAAGGAAAGGAAAGGAAAGGAAAGGAAAGGAAAGGAAAGGAAAGGAAAGGAAAAGAGGAAAGGAAAGGAAAGGAAAGGAAAGGAAAGGAAAGGAAAGGAAAGGAAAGGAAAGGAAAGGAAAGGAAAGGAAAGGAAAGGGGAAAGGAAAGGAAAGAGGAAAGGAAAGGAAAGGAAAGGAAAGGAAAGGAAAGGAAAGGAAAGGAAAGGAAAGGAAAGGAAAGGAAAGGAAAGGAAAGGAAAAAGGAAAGGAAAGGAAAGGAAAGGAAAGGAAAGGAAAGGAAAGGAAAGGAAAGGAAAGGAAAGGAAAGGAAAGGAAAGGAAAGGAAAGGAAAGGAAAGGAAAGGAAAGGAAAGGAAAGGAAAGGAAAGGAAAGGAAAGGAAAGGAAAGGAAAAAGGGAGCAGAAGGGAAGGGAGAGAGAGAAGGAAGGGAGGAGAAAGAGGAAAGGAAGAAGGGAAGGGGTGAAAGATCCAGACACAAAATGCTAGATGTAAAGAGGAAAACAAAATACATACATACACATACGCACGCATGCACAAACCATACCACATTACAACACATACATACATAGTCATACAAAAAGCATACTCTGAAAGCCTGTGATGAGATCAGACTAAGCCAGCTGAACCACCACCACATCTTGCTTCATTGTGGTACTGATTTGAGGAATGCCAGAGGAGGGGTAGGTATTATTAAAAGATTTACTTAAAAAGAGAGCTTAGCTAATGTTTTTAAGTTCAATAGACCTGTAAGCAATTTAGGAACATGATTATGCCTTCAAAACGAATAATACCATACCAAAAAAACAGAGATAACATACTAATTTTTTTTAATTTTTTTTTTTATTTGAGAGTGACAGACACAGAGAGAAAGACAGATAGAGGGAGAGAGAGAGAATGGGCGCGCCAGGGCTTCCAGCCTCTGCAAACAAAATCCAGACGCGTGCGCCCCCTTGTGCATCTGGCTAACGTGGGACCTGGGGAACCGAGCCTCGAACCGGGGTCCTTAGGCTTCACAGGCAAGCGCTTAACAGCTAAGCCATCTCTCCAGCCAAACATACTAATTTTTTAAATGTTTATGATATGGAAAAGTCAGAGTAGCAACCAGAGATAGGATTCATGATCAAAGAAAATACAATTCACACCAAGCATCTGAGAACAAAGGTTGTGTAAGAAAAAGATGTTTTAATGTGTATTTATATCAGGGTTTTCTATTCTGTTCCATTGATCTACTTGTCAGTTTTTATGCCAGTACCATGCTGTTTTTATTACTATATTTCTGTAGCAAATGTTGAAATGCTGGTAATACTTCCAGCATTATTCTGTTTGCTCAGGGTTAGGCTATGGCTATCCAAGGTGCTTTGTACTCCCATATGAAATAAAAGATTGTCTTTTCTGTTTTCATAAAAAATGGGTTTGAAAATATTGATTGGGATTGCATTGGATCTGTAGATTGCTTTTCATAGTGTGATCAATTCACAATATTAATTCACCCAGCTTATGTGCACAGGAAGTCATTCTAGATTTCTTTCCTCAGTATTTTAAAATTTTCATTGTAGGGGTCTTTTCCTTCCTTGGTTAAGTATATTCCAGAGTATTGTTTAAGAGTACTGCAAATGGAGCCGGGCGCGGTGGCGCACGCCTTTAATCCCAGCACTCGGGAGGCAGAGGTAGGAGGACCGCCATGAGTTCGAGGCCACCCTGAGACACCATAGTGAATTCCAGGTCAGCCTGGGCTAGAGTGAGACCCTACCTCGAAAAACCAAAAAAAAAAAAAAAAAAAAAGAGTATTGCAAATGGGATTAATTTCCTGATGTCTTTCTCAGTGTTTCTTACTGGTATATAAGAAAACCAGTGATTCTTGTGTATTAACTTTGTGTACTGCCACTTTGCTGAGTGTTTAATCAATTCTAGGAATTTCACAGGTTTTGTGTATAGACTCATATCATCTGCAAATGATATTTTAATCTCTTGCTTTCATATTTATGTCCCTTTTATTGCCTCTCTTGTCTTCATGCCCTAGGTAATAATTCAAGCACCATATTGAATAGGGATGGAGAGAGTAGACATTTTTGTGTTGTTGTTGATCTTAGTGGAAACACATTGATTGTTTTATCCATTTTCAATCGATAATTGATGCTGGCTATAGATATGCTATACACAACAATTATTATGTTGAGATATGTTCCCTCCAACCCTAGCCTCTCCGGGGCTTTTATACTTGATGGATGTTGGACTTGGTCACAGGTCTTCTCGGCACTTATTGAGATGATATATGTAATTTCTGCCCTTTAATCTATGTGATATGTTATATTGGCTGTTGTACTTATGTGGACTAGCCCCGCATCTCTAGAATGAAGCCAACATGAGGAGGGTGACTGATATTTTTAAGGTCATCTCAAATTCGGTGGGAGATATTTCATTGTGTTTATTACATATATGATCAGAAACCTTGGTTTATATATATCTTTTGGGATGCCATTGTATCTTTACTTGGTTTTGGTATTAAAGAAATATTGGTTCCATAAAATGAATTTGGAAAAATTCTTTTTTATCTTACAAAATACTTTGAGAAGCTGTTGTTTTAACTCTTCTTTAAAAACCTGTTAGAGTTGTGCACATATATATCCACCTGGATCTGAGCTTTATTTTAGTTGGGTGACTTTTATTACTACTTCAATTGTACAGCTTATTATTATTCTGTTTAAATTATCTCCTTTTGAAAAGTTTAGTTGGTCAAATGAACCTAGAAATTCATTTCTTTGATCTTTTTTAATTTAGTGGAATATAGGTCTTTAAGATATGTTCTTATGATCTAATATTGGTTATGATGTCTCCATTTTCATCTTTCAAGTTATTAATTCATGTCTTTTCTGTCTTTTGGTTAATTTGGCTAAAGTTGTCAACCAGGTTTGTCTTTTAAAAGAACATATCTTTGTTTAAGTTTTTTGTATTTTTGTTTCTATATCATTAATTTATGCACCAATCTTAAGTATATCTTCTCATGTAGTATATTGGGATTTCGCTTACTCTTGCTTTTAAGAGACTTTAAGGTCAATAATTTGAGTTTTCTTTAATTTGTTAGGCAATTAGAGATATAAGCTTTCCTCATACAATTATGTCCCACTGTTTTTGGTAAATTGTATTTTCACTTCCATTCAATTCGAGGAATTTTTAAATTTTCACTTTGATTTCGTCATTGATCCATTCTTTTTTTTAGTTTATTTATTTATTTATTTTTAATTTTTATTAGTATTTTCCATGATTATAAAAAAATATCCCATGGTAATTCCCTACCTCCCCACCCCCACACTTTCCCATTTGAAATTCCATTCTCCATCATATTACCTCCCCATTACAATCATTGTAATTACATATACACAATACCAACCTATTAAGTATCCTCCTCCCTTCCATTCTCTACCCTTTATGTCTCCTTTTTACCTTACTGGCCTATGCTACTAAGTATTTTCATTCTCACGCAGAAGCCCAATCATCTGTAGCTAGGATCCACATATGAGAGAGAACATGTGGCACTTGGCTTTCTGGGCCTGGGTTACCTCACTTAGTATAATCCTTTCCAGGTCCATCCATTTTTCTGCAAATTTCTTAACTTCATTTTTCTTTACCGCTGAGTAGAACTCCATTGTATAAATGTGCCACATCTTCATTATCCACTCATCAGTTGAGGGACATCTAGGCTGGTTCCATTTCGCAGCTATTATAAATTGAGCAGCAATAAACATGATTAAGCACGTACTTCTAAGGAAATGAGATGAGTCCTTCAGATATATGCCTAGGAGTGCTATAGCTGGGTCATATGGTAGATCAATCTTTAGCTGTTTTAGGAACCTCCACACTGATTTCCACAATGGCTGGACCAGATTGCATTCCCACCAGCAGTGCAGAAGGGTTCCTGTTTTTCCACATCCCTGCCAACATTTATGATCATTTGTTTTCATGATAGTGGCCAATCTGACAGGAGTGAGATGGTATCTCAATGTAGTTTTAATCTGCATTTCCCTGATGGCTAGTGACGTGGAACATTTTTTTAGATGCTTATATGCCATTCGTATTTCTTCCTTTGAGAATGCTCTATTTAGCTCCATAGCCCATTTTTTGATTGGCTTGTTGGATTCCTTATTATTTAACTTTTTGAGTTCTTTGTATATCCTAGATATTAATCCTCTATCAGATATATAGCTGGAGAAGATTTTTTCCCATTCTGTAGGTTGCCTCTTTGCTTTTTTCACTGTGTCCTTTGCAGTGCAAAATCATTGTAATTTCATGAGGTCCCAGTGATTAACCTGTGATTTTATTGCCTGAGCAATTGGGGTTGTATTCAGAAAGTCTTTGCCAAGAACAATATGTTGAAGAGTTTCCCCTACTTTTTCCTCTAGCAGTTTCAGTGTTTCAAGTCTGATGTTAAGGTCTTTAATCCATTTGGACTTAATTCTTGTGCATGGCAAGAGAGAAGAATCTATTTTCATCCTTCTGCAGATATATATCCAGTTTTCAAAACACCATTTGCTGAAGAGGCTGTCTCTTCTCCAATGAGTATTTTTGGCATTTTTTATTGAATATCAGGTGGCTATAGCTACTTGGGCTTACATCTGGGTCCTCTATTCTGTTCCACTGATCTACATATCTGTTTTTGTGCCAGTACCATGCTGTTTTTGTTACTATGGCTCTGTAGTATAGGTTAAAATCAGGTATGGTGATAACACCACCCTTATTTTTGTTGCTCAGTATTATTTTACATATTCAAGGGTTTTTGTGATTCCAAATGAATTTTTGGATTGTTTTTTCTATTTCCATGAAGAATGCTTTTGGAAGTTTGATAGGGATTGCATTAAATGTATAGATTGCTTTTGGTAAGATTGCCATTTTCACAATATTGATTCTTCCAAGCCAGGAACAGGGGGTGTTTCTCCACTTTCTGGTGTCTTCTGCAATGTCTTGCAATGTTTTAAAGTTCTCATTGTAGAGATTCTTTTTTTAAAATATTTTTTAACTTTTTTTTTAATATTTATTTATTTATTTATTTGAGAGAGACAGACACAGAGAGAAAGACAGATAGAGGGAGAGAGAGAGAATTGGCACGCCAGGGCTTCCAGCTTCTGCAAACGAACTGCAGACGCGTGGGACCTGGGGAACCGAGCCTCGAACTGGGGTCCTTAGGCTTCACAGGCAAGCGCTTAACCGCTAAGCCATCTCTCCAGCCCTAGAGATTATTTACTTCCTTGGTTAGGTTTATTCCAAGGTACTTTATTTATTTGATGCAATTGTGAATGGGAGTGATTCTCTGATTTCATCCTCTGTGTGTTTGTTGTTAGCATATATGAAGGCTACTGATTTCCGTGTATTTATTTTGTATCCTGCTACATGGCTGTAGGTTTTTATCAGCTCTAACAGCTTGCTAGTAGAGTTTTTAGGCTCCTTTATGTATAGAATCATGTCATCTGCAAATAATGATAACTTGATCTCTTCCTTTCCCATTTGTATCCCTTTTATGTGTGTCTCTTGCCTTATTGCTATGGCTAAGACTTCCAGAACTATATTAAATAAAAGTGGGGACAGTGGAAACCCTTGTCTTGTTCCTGATTTTAGTGGAAAAGCTTCCAGTTTTTCCCCATTTAGTAATATGTTGGCTGTAGGCTTGTCATAAATAGCTTTTATTATATTGAGATATGTTCCTTCTATTCCCAGTCTCTGTAGGACTTTTATCATGGAGGGATGTTGGATTTTGTCAAATGCTTTCTCTGCGTCCAATGAGATGATCATGTGATTTTTGCCCTTCAACCTGTTTATATATTGTATTACATTTATAGATTTGCATATATTGAACCATCCCTGCATCTCTGGGATAAAGCCTACTTGGTCATGGTGAATGATCTTTTTGATATACTCTTGTATTCTGTTTGCCAATATTTTGTTGAGAATTTTTGCATCTATGTTCATGAGGGAGATTGGTCTGTAATTTTCTTTTTTTGTTCTATCTTTGCCTGGTTTTGGTATCAGGGTGATGCTGGATTCATAGGAAGAGTTTGGCAGAATTCCTTCTTTTTCTATTTCCTGGAATAGCTTAAGAAGCAATGGTGTTAGCTCTTGCTTAAAGGTCTGGTAAAATTCAGCAGTGAATCCATCTGGGCCTGGGCTCTTTTTAGTTGGGAGATTATTGATAACTGTTCGGATCTCCATGTTTGTTATAGGTCTATTTAAGTGATTAATCTCATTTTGATTTAATTTAGGTAGGTCATATAAATCAAGGAAATCATCCATTTCTTTCAGATTTTCATATTTTGTAGAGTATATGCTTTTATAGTATGTCCCTATGATTTTTTGAATTTCTCTGGGATCTATTGTGATGTTACCTTGTTCATCTCTAATTTATTAATTTGTGTCTCTTCTCTCTTTCTTTTGGTCAGATTTGCTAAGGGTTTATCAATCTTGTTTATCCTTTCAAAGAACCAGCTCTTTGTTTCATTAATTCTTTGGATTGTTTTTTGTTGTTGTTGTTTCTATTTCATTAATTTCTGCACTAATCTTTATTATTTCTTCCCGCCTACTGATTTTTGGTTTGTCTTGTTCTTCTTTTTCCAAGGCTTTAGGGTGAAGCATTAGGTCGTTTACTTGTGACCTTTCTAATTTCTTAATATAGGCACTTAAGGCTATAAATTTACCTCTTAGACCTTCCTTCATTGTGTCCCAGAGATTTTGATATATTGTGTTCTCATTATCATTTGACTCTATAAATTTTTTTATTTCCTTCTTGATTTCTTCATTAACCTATTCATTATTTAGTAGTGTATTGTTGAGTTTCCATGGTTTTGTGTATGCTCTATAGCCTTTCTTGCTACTGATTTGTAGTTTAATGCCATTGTGGTCAGATAGAATGCAAGGAATTATTTCAATTTTCCTGAATTTGTTAAGATTGGCTTTGTGTCCTAATATATGGTCTATTTTAGAGAATGTTCCATGTGCTGCTGAAAAGAATGTATATTCTGCAGCCTTTGGATGAAATGTCCTGTATATATCTGTTAGGTCCATTCCTTCCATGACCTCATTTAGTCCAGATGCCTGTCTGTTTATTTTTCCCGGGATGACCTGTCAATTGATGAGAGTGGGGTGTTAAAGTCACCCACCACCATTGTGTTTGTGTTATCTGTGACCTTAGTTCTAATAGTGTTTGTTTGATGAATATGGGAGCCCCCATGTTAGGTGCATATATGTTTAGGATTATAATGTCCTCCTGTTGGAGTGTGCCCTTAATCAATATAAAGTGACCTGCCTTATCTTTCTTGACTAACGTTGGACTAAAGTCTACCTTGTCAGATATTAGGATAGCAACCCCTGCTTGTTTTCTAGGCCCATTTGCTGGAGACACCATCTTCCAACCTTTCACCCTAAGATAATGTCTATCCATTGTAGAAAGGTGAGTTTCTTGGAGACAACAAATTGTAGGATCCTGCTTTTTAACCCAGTCTGCAAAACTATGTCTTTTTGTTGGGGCATTGAGGCCGTTGATATTAAGAGATATTATTGAAAGGTGTGTATTTATGTTTGCCATTTTTTTGTGTGTGCGATTCCGGTTCTACCTGTGTTCTCTTGTGTTAACTACTTTTGAGTATTGCTTGTTTTTTCTAGGTTCCTCATATTTGTGTTTTTCCTTTCCTTCAGCATGGAGGATCCTATCAGGTATTATACTCCTTTAACCTGCTTTTGTCATGGAATGTCCTTATTTCTCCGTGTATTTGAATGCATAGCTTTGCAGGATAAAGTAACCTTGATTGACAGTTGTTATCTTTCAGAACTTGGAATATATCACTCCAACCCCTTCTGGGTTTAAAAATTTGTGTTAAATACTCTGCTGTAATCTTGATGGGTTTGCTTTTCTAGGTAACTTGATTTTTCTCTCTAACTGCTTTCAATATTTTTTCTTTGATTTCTGTGTTTGGAAGTTTGATTATAATATGGTGAGGAGAGGTTCTTTCCAGGTTTTGTCTGGCTGGGGTTCTAAAGGCATCCTGTATCTGCATTGGCACCTCTTTCCCAATTTGGGGGAAGTTTTCTTCTATGATTTTGTTGAAGATGCCTACTATGCCTTTTGAGTGGAATTCTTCTCCTTCTACTATGCCCTGAATTCTTATATTGGATCTTTTTATAGTATCCCGAATATCTTGAAATTCCCACTCATACTTTTCTCTAAGTTTGTCTTTCTCTTTGTTGGACTGTATTAGATCTGCCACCTGGTCTTCTAGCTTAGATATTCTGTCCTCTCCTTCATCCATTCTACTGGTGAGATTTTCTACAGAGTTTTTTATTTCATTAACTGTGTTCTTCATTGCTAGTAATTCTGACTGGGTTTTCTTTATTATTTCTATTTCCTTAATTATGCCTTGTATTGCCTTCTTTATTTCATGAAATTGGTGTCCTGCGTCTTCTTTGATTCCTTTTATTTCCTCTTTGACTCCTTTGATTTGTTCTCTGACTTCTTTGAACATATTTACAATCATTCTTTTGAAATCTAACTCGTTCTCACTGGAGGTCATTTCTGATGCATTAATACTTTTAGGTGGATTTATATCGTCTTGCTTTTTAGTGTTTCTTGTGTTATAATGTATATATTTTTGCATCTTGGATTAAGTTAATGCTTGATTTTCTAGCTAGCTGGGTATTCTTAGCTGTATCAATTGATTTGATGTTATATATTTTCAGGGTAGGAGCTTAAGGTGTTAGGTGTGGCTCTAAAGACTCTCGGAGTATCTACAAAAGTTCTCCTAGGGGTTGAGTTTCCCTGCTATGGGAGTATTAAAGTAGGCTGAGTGGAATAAAATACAGGTAGATTCTAAAAGTTAACTAAACACTGTACCCATTCAATCAAAAACAGCCCCAAGTATGTATGCCAGAGTAGTTATTATAACAACCAAATCCTCTATCAACATAGAGGTTAAGATTTCTGGTCTGTTGAGGGACCCAAGTCAGCTTGTGACCAAGTGAGACCCTTCCCTGGTGCAATCCCAGTTACCTTGGATGATTTTGGTCTCAGCAAAGTTGCTGCCTGGTCATCGGGCTGCTGTTCTGATTTCTGGAGCTGGGCACTGGATTTTCCTGCGGGGCAAACTGAGCCTGGCAACTGTGACCCTGCAGATCAGCACCCCCCTGCTGGAACTGCTGCTGCTAAAGCTGCCTCTGCTGGGTCTGTCGCCACTGCTGCTGAAGCTGCTGCTAGGCCCACCACTGCTGCTGCCTCTGCTGCTGCTGTAGCTGCCACTGCTGGAGCCACTGCTGCTGCTGAAGCTGCTGCTGCTGGGTCCACTGCCACTGCTGCCACTGAGGCTGCTTCTGCTGGATCTGCTGCTGCTGCCTCTGAAGCTGCTGCTGCTGGATCTGCTGCTGCTGCCTCTGAAGCTGCTACTGCTGGGTCTTCCACTGCTGCCGCTACTGGATCTGCTGCTGCTGGGGCCACTGTTACTGGTGCCAGAGCCACTGATGTTGCTGCCGTACTCTGCTCCTGCTTGGGTCCCACTGTCAGCTCAAGTTGGCGTGGCTGGGTCCAGGTTCTGCTGCTCTGTTCGCTGGAGCTGGGCTCAGGTGGTGGGGGAGGGGAGGGAGCCGCAGCTGCTCTAATTCTCACGCCTGTTCCACATGTTCTTCTACATCGTGGTCTGCTCTTCCTTTGCTCATTGCCACTCTCCCTTCACGTTTCTTGAGCTGCAGAGAGCATCAGTGTGAGTGGAAAATCCCCACATCTGGCTTTTCCTGTGGCTGGAGCCAAGTCTGGCAGATTTCTGAAGTGCTGCCGCGGTTGGCAGAGATGCTGGGACTGTTTTTGCCAGCCTGTGCAGGCTCTGGATGCTCTGGATCTCTTCTACTTCTCCGCTGCTGCTTCAATGTCCTATACACCTCACTTTTTAGTAAAAGTGTGTATTTTGCTGAGGTTTTTTTTTTTGTCTTCCCCCCCCCCCCCCCCCCCCCAGGCGGCTTTGGTGTGGTACCTACATCTCCATCTTAACTGGAAGTCCATTCTTTATTAAAGTTTTGTTGTGTAATTTCCATGAATTTGTGTATGTTTTGCAATTTCTTTTGCTATTGATTTCCAGCTTAATTCCATTGTGATCTTATAGAATAAAAGTTTTTCTATTTTTTTTATTTTTTTTGTATTTTTCAATATTGTTCTTCTATTGTATATTGTATATTTTTCTATATTGTTTTTTATCCTAATGAACTACTGTGAAGAATGGGGATTCTGTAATGTTTGGGCATAATGTTTTATAAATGTCTATCAAATGTATTTGACCTATGACATCATTTAACTTCCATGTTTCTTGGTGTTTTTACTTTTTGTCCCAGTAATCTGTTGGTAAAAGTAGTATACTGAAGTCACCTTCTAATTTTATGTTGTGATTAATATGTGACTTTGTATCTACTGGTATTTGTTTTATGGAATTGGGTTCACCTGAATTTGGGGCATGTTTGTTTACACATGTAATCTTTCTGATAGATTTTTCCTTTACTCAGTATGATTGTCTTTATTTCTTCTAATTATTTTTAGTGTGAAGTGTATGTTATCAGATGTTAGAGTAGCAATATATGCTTTTTTCATTCAATATAGCCATGTTCCATTTTCTTGAAATATCTTTTCTTATCCTTTTATCCAAAGGAACTGTCTGTCTTTGAAGGTGAAATGTTTCTTAGAGACAGCAAAATGATGAATGATATTTTATAACCCAATCTGTGAGTCTTGCCTTTTTTTTTTTTTTTTTTTTACACTTACATTGTGATTTTATTCAAGAGTTTACTTACAGGCAGTATTTCAGAGTTAGGCTTTTTAAAGTAAATGAAAGTAATTTTACAAAAGTGATACTGGCATAAGAATGTCTTTCTTTTAATTTTTATTTTTATTTATTTATTTGAGAGTGACAGACAGAAACAAAGAGGCAGATAGAGAGAGAGAGAATGGGTGCACCATGGCCTCCAGCCACTTCAAACTCCAGACGCATGCGCCCCCTTGTGCATCTGGCTAACGTGGGTCCTGGAGAATCAAGCTTTGAACCAGGGTCCTTAGGCTTCACAGGCAACCACTTAACCACTAAGCCGTCTCTCCAGCCCAAGAATGTCTTTTGAATAGGAATTGAGACCACTAATATTCAGAGTTACTACTGAAAAGTATGTATCAATTCCCATCATTTTGTTGATTTTGTAGTACTTTGTGTTTTCTTAGTAATCACTTCCTTAACGCCTGACTCAGCATCACTTCTTTTTTCCCCCTATAGCCTATTGAATGTGTTCATCCTTTTGATCAGGCCAAAGTCTTCCATTCAGTAATCTCCATAGTTGGCTTAGTGCTCACAGATTCCTTTAGCCTAATTTTATCATGAAAGTTTTTCTTTCTCTTTCAATTAAGACAGATAGCTGTAACAGGTATATTAGCTAGTTACCAGTATGGAAAACATCACTCCAAGTCCTTCTGGTTTTTAAAGTTTCCATTGAAAAACTCAGCTGTTATTCTGATGGCTTCTCCTTCCAATATGACTTTTTCTCTCTTTCCGTTTTCAATATACTTTCTTTGTTTGGTATACCTAGTGTTCTAACTATAATAGGATGCAAGGACTTTTTTTTGGTACTATATATTTGGTGTTCTGCATGCTTCTTGTAACTGTATGGACATTGTTTTCCTTAGATTTTGTAAATATTCTTATTATTTGCTGAAAATGTTTTCTATTCCTTTGGTATATAATTCTCCTTGATCTATGTCCATAATTCATAGGTTTGTTCTTTGGGTAGTATCTGAAAGATTTCAGATGTTTTGCTCCATTGCTTTACACAGTTGTCATTATCTTCAGTTAATGACCCAGTTATGGTACCTTTTTTCAAGCCCTGATATTCCATCCTTCACATGACTCATTGTATTTGTGAGTCTTTCCAGTGAGTGTTATTTGACTTAAATGTTTCATGTCCAACTTCACCAAGCTTGGTTTTGCTTCAGTATCCTCATCTCTTTAATGAATCTATTTTAATATCTTCAATTAATTTCCTTTGTTTCATTTAGATGTGATTGTATTTTTTAGAATTGATTCAGCAGTTTTTATATTCATTGAATTCATCAAAGAAGATTGTGTCTTCTTTGACTTCTTTGTACATGTTTGTAATTTGTGTGGAATTTTGTTTAAGTCTCATTGGAGGTGATTACTATGGAATCGGTCACTTTGGGAGGAAACATGTTTTCATTTTACTTGGTGTTTGTGTTTGACTTGTACATCTGGAAATCATTAATAGATTTTTTTAAATATGTTTTAGTTTATTTTTTTATTTGTATTTATTTTATTTGAGAGGGTGGGGCATGTAGAGAAAGAGAGAGAGAATGGGCATGCCAGGGCCTTCAGCCTCTACAAAGAAACTCCAGATGCATACTCAACCTTGTGCATCTGGCCTATGTGGGTCCTAGGGAATTAAACCTGGGTCTTTTGGCTTCACAGGCAAGTGCCTTAACTGCTAAGTCATCTCTCCAGCCTGACAGATTATTTTTAATTCAAGTCAAATTTATTCTTTCAGTGGTTGTAGTAGTTTGAATGTGAAATGGGCCCCAGAGCCTCAAGGTTTTGTGGTTAAGCCTCAAACTTAACACCTAGCTGGTGGGGCCTTTAAGAGTTGGAACCTCTCTAGAGGAGATACATCACTGGGGGCAAGCCTTCAGTTCTTACAGTCTAGCACAATTGCCAGTATGAAGTAGCACACACTTGCTGCTCCTCTCAGCTGACATGATGCCCAATTCTCTGTTCTACCATGGTTTCCCCACATGATGAGACCTCTCCTTGACACTGTAAGCTGAAGTAAACCTTGGCCTTCCATAAGCTACTTCTGATCAGGTAAGTTTTTTCTAACAACAAGAAAGTAATTGCTACAGAAAACTGGTACCAAGAAGTAGGGCTGTTATGGCAACAAGCCAGACCATGTGGGTTTTTGATCTTTTGGAACTAATTTGAGGGGAAAGTATGGAAATATGTGGAACTTTGGATTAGAGAAGGCTTGCAGTGCTGTATGCAGAGCTTAATGGACCATTATCATGTGAGTTTGAAAGACCTAAATGCAGAGAGAAATGTTGACTGTGAAAGCATGGCTTATTTGGTTTCAGCGAGGAAAGAAAGAACTTTATTGGGAACTGGGCTAAGGCAGTTTGTGTAATATTCTGGCTGCATTCTAGCCATGCTCTGAGGACTTGGTCAAAGTTGAATTTAGAAGTAATGGGCTATTGCATTTGGTGGAGGGAAGTGTAGAGAACAAGTAGGTGAAAGGTGTAAAGATTGACACACAAAAATGTGAACATGTTCAAGTCCCCAGTCAGAGCCTGCAGATGCTGCTTCAGCTGCAATTGTTTAACTGATGGCCACCTCTGAGGGTGAGCCAGATGCTCTGTACTGGGGCAATAGGAAGAATGCTGATCGTTTCAAAAGAAGGCAGCCTGAAGGAAAAATGCTGAAGGAATTTCCTGTTCCTGAAAGTTGCGCCCTCACCCAGGATTTAAACATTTGGCAGTGTTGCCTGCCCAGTATTAGGTTTGAAAGTATGAAAAATGCAGGGAGGGTTGTAGAGATGGCTTAGCAGTTAAGCAGCTTACCTGTAAAGCCTAAGCACCAAGTTAGATTCCCCATGTAAGCCAGATGCATAAGGTGGCACATGTATCTGGAGTTCATATGCAGTGGTTAGAGGCTCTGGTGCACCTATTTTCTCTCCCCCACCAAAACTATAAATAAATAAAAATATTGCTTTTTAATGCAGAAATACCAGGTCACTGTATTGAAACATGCTTTTCTCAAGGTAGCCAATGAGGTTCAGCAATGTGATGCAGGATCATAGGCCCCACAAAGAGGCCATGGGGACCATGGCATGGAGCTGTGAAACCATTGGTTGCAGTGGACACCCCAGGATATTGCAGATTTCAAGACTATGAGAGGCCCTCCAAGGAAAACGTCTGGCTCACTCAGGTGGATTCCATACAGGAAGCAAGCAGCATAGATGGAGGGGCAGAGCTCTCCCAAACCTATGGAGTCCAGAAGATTACATCCTGAGTCCCAGGTTCTCCTAAGAAAGCTAAAGGATTTGATGTACACCTACTAGTTTTCAATCTTGCTATTGGCCCAATATTTCCTTGCTATTCCCCATCCTCTCTTTTGAATGAGAATGTGTGTACTGTCCCATTGTGTGTTGAAAGTCTGTAACTTGTGTTTTGGTTTTACATGGCACAGTTAAAAGACCGTCTTGAATCTCAGATGGGACTTTGGACTTTCGACTTTTGAAATAGTCTAGGAAAAGATTATGTGGACTTTCAAAGTTGGATTGAATGTATTTTGCATCATGAGCTAGCCATTAGCCTATGGGGAGCCAGGGCAGAATGTGGTAGTTTGAATGTGAAATCTCCCCATAGCCTCAAGTGTTTGATATGGAGCCCTACTTAGTGTCCAGCTGCAGAAGCCTTCATGACATGAAGCCTCCTTAAAACAGTGTGTCACTGACGGCAGGCCTTTTATAGTTTGGGACACAAGGGTCTATTTCCTACCCTTCCTAAGAGTTGAGTGCTGTCTGCAATTACATTCTCCAGAGATAAACTCACTATGAAAAGAGAGCAGCATTTGATTACAAAATGCCACTCCTTAGGCTCCAATGTTAGTAATTGTGAGTAAATGTGGAAAACAAAAGGCAAAAAAAAAGAGATGAAGTAACTAGCGTCAAGTATCAAACTGATGGGTAAGTAGAGGAGGGGAGCCTAGACAAAAGGGAGAAAAAATAGGGTGAGGATATAGAAGTTCTGATTAAATTTTAACTAAGAAAAGAAGTGGAGGGCTGGAGAGATGGCTTAGCATTTAAGGAAATTTCCTGCAAAGACAAAGGACCTGTGTTTTATTCCAGGACCCACACAAGCCAGATGCAGGTGACACATGCATTTGGAATTGTTTAGCAGTGGCTGGAAGCCCTACCATTCCCGTTCTCTCTCTCAAATAAATAAAGAGAAAAAGAAGGGAAAGGTTGTAATCAGATAACACAGAACAGTAGAAGTCTTATCGCTCAAGAATTTGAGTCTGCATGCTAAGCCAGCCTGTGTTCTTTGGGAGAGGATAAATATAGAGCAGAGCTGGAGTGACGGCTCAGCAGTTAAAGGTGCTGGCCTGCAAAACCTAACAGTTTTTGTTCTATTCCCAGTATACACATAAAGCTTGATGCACAAGGCGGTGCATCCACCTGGAGTTTGTTTGAAGCAGCTAAAGGTCATGGCATGCCCAGTCTCTCTGTCTCTCTTTCTCTCTTGCCAAAAAATAAAAAAAAATAAAGATAAAAGAGCACAAAGCAAAACAAAAAGAAAAAGAGAAGGAGATAGAGAAGGGAGAGAAGAAAGGAGAGGAAGGTAAAATATATATATACATGTGCATATACATACACATATGTATGTGGTTGTGTGAGAGAGAGAAAAGTGGGGAATAAAAATGGCCTTCTAAATTGACCCTGGTTATTCTACAAAGAAACAATAGCTATAGGGAGGACGAGTGCAGTGGGACATTAAAACACATGGGATATTAAAACCAGTTGGTCTGAATTTGGATTTCTTAAAACTGTTTATTGACAATCATCATACATATATATACACAATTATCCTTAAACATAATCCCATCCCACTACCTTCTTTTGTCCCCCTCCATTGAACTCCTTCAATTAGTCCCTTTTATATTTTGAAATTATCTCCTTTTTTTTTTTTTTTTTTTGCACTCATTATACAGGCCTTGGATAGACAGCATCAGCCACCGTGAAGTCATGAATGCAATGGCCACTTTGTGCCTGCAGGAAAATGCTCCTCTCACTTTTGATTATGAAGTCTCTCTTTTCAGATGGCAGTCACTACTGGGGAGACTCAAAATTTATTAAAATACTTAGAAGAAGTGACAGTGGAGTGTTCGGTATTGAGAGCTGTCTGTCACAGCCTCCGAGGATCAGAGGCCATGGTGGAAGAGGTGGACAGTGGCGGAAAGAACAGAAGACAAAGAGGGGTAGAAGTGCTCTGAAATTAGGATTTGACTTGTTGCCGTAGTTCTTCTGTACTCCTCTTCCCTCTGAGCCCTGTTTTGGATGATGCTGTGTTTCCACGAGTCAAGGACTTCCCTTTGAGGTCTCCAGATCCACTTCTGTGTGAAGTTCACTCATGGAGATAATTGATTCTGGAAGCTGGGGGTGGCTGAAACAAACAACCCAGCTGTTGGAACTGTGATTTGTTTGGATAGGCAGCTGTTTCTTTATGGTGGCTGGATCGTTCTTAGGAGATTATGTATTGCTCTGGGAGCACTATTTCCTTGTCCACAGTTGGGACACCAATGGCAGTCCCAGGGATGGCACTCGCTGATGGGCCACTGCTCTGAGGGAAATTCCCTGTAGTGGCTGTTGGGGAAGGTCTGCCAATGGTGATGGAGGGAAGGCAGGGGAGGGAGAAGAGGCCCACTTGTGGGAGAAGTTCACTAGGGTAAGTGGACCATGGAGATGGAGGAGCAGCTGGCCAAGCAGGACGATGCTCCTGTTCCTTTTGTTCCTCTAAGAAGAAATGATCACTTGCTCAGTCACAGCTTCTCAGCTGGAAGTTGCTCTAATCACAATGTTTAAAGGAAAAATTTGGGTGTCTTCTTTACCAGCCTGCCCACTAACACAGGGCACCTGAATGACCAGGCTGTAATCATGGTTTCAGTTTGTATGGCTCCTCCCTATTTCACTTCTTGGTAGAAAAGTTCTTCCAGGGAGCCTAGAACTTCTAATCCTGCAGAGAAACAGGAAGCAAAACTTGTGCCATTGAGTTACTGGGAGGCACTGTCAAGAAGAATCAATACTATTTTTATTTCTTGGGTCCCAAACTTCTGTATTCTGGCTATGAGAGTGTACAAGCTCTTGTCCCTCTGCACATAAGTATCCTGAACAATAGTATGTCAATCCGGTTGGAGTTTTGTTCTTTTGTGGAGGAACGCTGCTGATGGTCATTAGACAATGCTCTGTTGGGGCCAACTGCTTCGGATGCTGCAATAGCTGGTAGGACCACTAGGATCCCTTGGTCAAATGCCCATTATGCCACCTCCTTTGCCATGAAGTATTTTCCTTATTCAGTGGCTATATGTCAGAAAATCATTTCTGTAAGTCTATTAGATAATCATGGGGGCAAAGCAAACTCATTTCAAGTGAGGTGTCAATTCTTTAAGAACAAGCTAGTACCCTTTCCGTCCCGATGTAATTACATCCATTTCACAAGACAACAACTTCCATGAGTTTTAATATTGCTTTTCTTCTTTGTCTCCTGCTACATTTTCTACATTCTGATTCCTACACAAAACTTCTAATCTCAAATGCCTAGTTAAGAAGAACCCAAATGAAGAATGTTTCACAAGCCCTCCCAAAATAACATGTTTCCTAACTGTGGCACTCTGAATCATGACAGGTTTTATCACCCATCCTAACACACACACACACACACACACACACACACACACACACACACACAATCTTCCTAAGGAAGTACTTACCTCCTTTCTATATCCAGCTAGCATGTCAAGACTATAGAACAAGGTAACAAGGTAACCCACAGAACTTCATCATACTCAAGACTCCTGTAGGGGTAAATCAGCAGGAAAGTTATCCCAACCCTTGATAAAGGCAGGAAGCATTAAGAAGATACATTTTAAATAAGAGTCCTTAGGCCATAGCAACCAGGTTTCCACTCCTGCTTTGCTGAGAGCCATGGTAACTGTATCCACTTTGCTTCTGTTGGCTATAAGCCTGCTGAGCAGCTGCTGTTCTGGAATCCCAGCATCAATGCCATCCCTGCTTCCCCGGAGGCCTCTGCTGATGCTTCACTTTCATCCACAATGGACCATAGGTAAGAAGTGCCTTAGTCACCGTGAGTGCACTACACACCAAGGGCTTCCAACCACCCTATTGGCCAGCAACAGAATTCAAGTTCTGTAGCAGAATTCTGATTGTCTTCACTCTCAAGCTTTCTTCTTAAATCAGTCCTTTTAGATTTCTACCCTCTAAGCATAACCTATCTACATGAATACAAATCATTTGTAAAATATTACTACTAACAAGCAATGGAGTAAACTGGGGGAAAGATACACCAGAGAGTATTGCTGAAGATGCTGTTGTGGGCCACAAGCCACAACTTCTGGATACACACGAATTACCTATAAAATCATCTTGTTGAGGGGCACTGAATTCGTTATATGAATGGCACGCTTTCTGCATAATTCCACTGAGATTTAAGAAATTGTACATCAACAATTAATCCTAGGCATCTGTTGACTTATCAACACAGGCTCTAAAGCACGCATCATCACTGTGGTAATCTTTTCCTTAGACATTATTACCTAAAAATTACTTGCCATGGGACTTGATTTTGTTAAGTTTTGGGAAAATTTAGCAATTTGACCCTCCACGTGGGTCAAATGTGCGCTCGATGGCGTGTCCACCAAGTTGTGCAATGTTTGCTCCAGCGCACAGTGACGCCGTCTGGCTCCCTCTCTGGCGCCCTGCAAGGCCCCCTCCCAGAAGCAGAACGGTAGCGTCACAAGGTCCCCAGGACCGGGGAAGAGGCGGCACAGACCTGAGAGAACGCGGAGGGCCAGGACGCCGCGGAAAGGCGGGACCTCAGACGGCTCCTCGGTGACCGGGAGCGAAGGACCGGCCCCCGGCGGGCGCGCCCCGCCAGCTCACGCTCAGCGCACGGAGCACGCGCAATCGGGGCCACTCGGGCAGGGGCGGAGCCGATCGCGGAGGGGGCGGGGCCAAGAGGGCGGGGGCGGGGCCAGAGGGCAGGGGCGAGGCCAGCCCGAGTGTGGGCACGCGGAGCATGCGCGAGGGCAGGACGTACACGCAGGCCCGCTCCCAGGCAGGTGGGGGGCGTGGCCTGGCGCCTGCGCACGCGCGCGGAGCTCTGTAGGCGGAAGCGGCGCGCGGGAGCCGGCGATGCGAACCCCTTCCGGGGAGGTGGAGGCGGTGTCGGGCCGCGCGCGCTCGGCGGAGGAGGAAGAGGAAGTGATGGCGCCGGGCAGGGCAGCCGCTCCGAGCGTTTGAGGCGCCGTGCGGGTTGGTGGGTCACCATCACAGGTGACGAGCCCGCTCGGCGGTGCCCGCGAGCCCGGCGCGCTTGTCCCCGGAGCCTGCGCCGGGGACCTCCGCCCTCAGCCAAGGATCCTGCTGGCACGGTGTCCAGGAAGCGGCCTCGTCCCGTCCGCGGCCCCTCTGGGATGACACCACCACCAGGGCTCTTTTAGGCCGTTTTCCGGGCTCTTGGAGAACTCAAGTCTCCAGGTTCCGCAGGACTACATTTGCAGTTAAGAGCCACTTCCGGGTCTGCGTTCATCCGGGCACCGCTGGGCACCCTCACACCTGGCGCTTTGCCGTGAGACTTGATCTTGTCTGGCCGGAAGTTCCCCACGCTTTGCAACAAAACTCTACCTCTCGTCTTTTTTTTTTTCCTCTTCAAAGGATCCATGAAAGTAGAGTATGAATTGATTTAGTGTACTAAGGGAGTTGTATTTCATTCTTTAATCTTGATAGAGAAAGAATGAGTGGGTGCCCCAGGGTCTCTTTCCCTGAAAAGGAGCTCCCAAGCGCATGCACCTCTTTTGTGCATCTGGCTTTAAGTGGGTACTAGGGAATCAAACCCCGGGCCATCAGGCTTTGCAAGCAAGTGTCTTTAGCCACACAACCATTCCTCCGGCCCCAGAGTTTATTTATTTTAATATTGGACATCTGCAGGTTATCAGACATCTGAATTTTAATTAAACTTTGTTAAGTGAATTGAGATACTTTGAGACTTTAGAGAAAGATAAAGCCAACATGTAAATATAATTTAGATAGCATATTTATACTTAATGTATTGATTCAATCCTAATTCTCTAGCCTTCCCCCCTTGGGTTGGGAGAAGAGTAAGTTTTAAAGATGACTTTTTTTTCCCCCCCTGTAACAAAGTGTTTGGAAAGAAATCAGAACTTTATTTCATAATCATACTCTGTAGGCCAAGATTTGTGTCCAGAGTACAGTTAAGGCACAATGACAAGACCCTTTTATTTGTCACATGAGTGTGGAAAAATTATGGATGAAATCTTTTTTTTTTCAGGTTATTCATAAATATATTTTCCTCATAGTCTGGTTCTAGTGGAAACCATTTTGTTTTTCATGTTGGAAAAAGCCAATTTAAGGAACAAGTTGAAATAATGCTTCTTTCAGTAGGTCACTCTTAAGTCAGCATTATCACTGCTTAAGATTTTGGAATGTGCAGTATGTGCTGGAAATACTGTCTTAATTTCAGCATAACTGTTATTTATACCTCAAGGGCTAAGGCTATTTATCAAGACTCCAGGCAGTGAACCACCTGTGATTTATTTCTATTTCAGTTTCAAGGGTTATTGTTAACTTCAAAAGCAAAAAGAAATGTTGGATCAGTTAACTTGAAGACAAATTTTAGTTTCAGGTGTTTTTGTTTTGTTTTTGAGAGATGGTGTTAACTCTGTAGCTTTGGGTGTCATGGAGCTGTCCATGTAGCGCATGCTGACCTCAAACAGCAATCCTCCTGCCTCAAGCGCTGCCGTCCCAGGCGTGGGTTGCCACCGTGGGCCCATGCTTGTCTCTTATCCACCTCCTCACTGCGCCACAAATACTTTGGTTCAATTTCTGTAAAAATGACAGTTAGTATATCATTAATGTTTGAAACAGGAAATGTTTGAAATCAGGGTTCAGAGTCTTGGAATGTGGGGAGCCTTCAGCAGTCGTGCTTTGTGACCATTGTTACAGAGACCACATAGAACGCTCTGCATGCAAAACTTCATAGGGTGGGTTTGTGGCGCTGCTGCATCAAGCAGCAGTGGAAATGAATATGTTGTCCTGCTCATTGTAAATGCCTTGTGAGAAGTGCAGGAGAGAGCAGTCGTGTGGCACACATGTTTAGAAATGGTACTGCTGGAGGAGTTGAACCTTGAACATGTGCCTAGATCCACAGCTTGTGAAGTTGCTGAGGGTGTGGTGTGTGAGGAGTTGTAAAGTGTTGGGAAGCAACAGGGTGTTGAGTACATGGTGTTTACTGAAGCACAGGACAGTCTTTCATTTAATGTTTGTATGTTTGTTTTTTTTCTTTTCATCACAAGCTGTAACATAGGAAAGATAATTGAAGAAACATTTGTAGGGAAGTCTGGGTTGGAGATCAGTTCCATTCTTTCCATTCACATGTCAGGGGGGTGCAGGGGTGAATCAGCTTCAGCACCCCAGACAGACCACCCCTGCAAAATTTTGTAAAAGTTTACTTCCTATGTTCCCCACAAGAATCCACAGTTTGAAGTATGCACAGTTTGAAGCTCAGAGACTCATTTCCCCATCATTCCACAGGTAATGAACATCAAAGCGAGCTCCTGAATCCAGATCTGAAATTCCAGAATACTGGGGACATCGTGCATACAGCTTACGTGTACTGTTGGTTACAGTTCCGTACAGCCTATGCAGTGGGCTTGGCAGTTTGCTAAGTCATAAACATATCACTAGAAGGTGTTGTGGGGAATTTCTTGTCTTCTGGAGAAGTATTTTTCATACCAGTAAAAGCATGCAAGAGATTTTTTTTTAAAGTATTTGTGGTGTTTGTAAATACATCATCATTGTTTATACTAATCTCCCTGCCTTTGTTTTCTCTTTAAGTTTTCAGTTTTGCTGGCAAAGTTTGCAAACACCACCTCAGTTCATTTTTAAACTAGAAAGAAGCAAGGGGGAGAGGGAGTGCTAACAGCCTGTGTGCTTAAGAGCACACCTACACTTGCCTCTGTTCTTACAGTACACTTACACTCACCTGTTCTCTTTTAACACACACACACATTTGCCTGTGTTCCTAAAACACCCTTACACTCACCCGTGTTCTTATAGCACAGTTACGCTTGCCTGTGTACTTAGCACGCTGCACTCACACTCGCCTGTGTGCTCACAGCACGCGCACGCTCACCTGGGCATTTACAGCACGCTCACACTTGCATGATAACTTGTGGCACACTTCGTTGTGGTCATATGGTTTGTGTAATTGCTTATTTCCTTCTCTAGGACTTGACACAGCAGACAAAAGAAAGACTGAACCCCAAAGAGGAAACCGGCAAGATCACTTTACAATCCCTGAATGTGGCAATATATGCACAATGGATCTCAAGTTCAACAGCTCCAGGAAATTCGTCTCCATTACTGTGCCATCCAAAACCCAAACAATGTCTCCACACATCAAGTCAATCGATGACATTGTTGTTCTTGGCATAAATCTCAGCAAATTTAGCAAACTTGCTCAATTTTTCATTTGTGTTGCTGGAGTTTTTATATTTTATCTAATTTATGGATATTTGCAGGTAAAATGTAGCTGTTTATAATGTTAATTGTTGCAGTTGATGTCATTATCAGTATTAATTGTTTTCCCCATGATATTTTTACTTACAGATTGACAATTCATAAATTTAAGTTTGTAGGACAGTAGGAAAAGGCTTTTAAAATGCACTACTGGCCTGGCATAATGGTACACACCTTTAATCCCAGCACTCGGGAGGCAGGGGTAGGAGAAATGCTGTGAGTTTGAAGCCACCCTGAGACTACATAGTGAACTCCACGTCAGCCTGAGCTATAGTGAAACCCTACCTCGAAAAACCAATACACATATATATAGCTGAAAGTAAATGTCAAGATTTTAAGATTTAGGTTTTTTACATTGGGAGGACTGACCATCTTGAAAACAAAGTTATGAAAGTAAAATTTTAAATCCTTAACAAAATGTAGATAATTGTGACCATGTGTTAATTTTAAAAGAGAATGGTTCAAGTATTGGTTGGCATCTGGAAGCAAAATTTTCCAGTAAAATTAAATGACAGCACCAACTCCCTTTGACTGTTCAGGTCCATCTTTAAAAGGGTGCTTTGTTTTTTCAGGATGTGCACACTAGCCTCATGCAATTCTGCTTCAGCCTCCCAGTGCTGGGATTATGGGCATTCGCTGCCACACCCAGTCTGTATAACACACCCAGTATGACAAGAAGAGTGACAAGAACTGACATATTCTTCCCTTGAGGAACCTGCTGTCTTCGGAATCTTGTTGGTTTCCTTCTCTAATCTGTATTAGCCATGATCTTAATTTTCTGTGATTTTTTTTTTTGTTCATACACATTTTTCACAGTACAATGGTTTCTCTCATATTTTCTTTGTAGTTCAAAATAGTTGTGTAACTTCATCAACAGCAAATTCCTAATCTTCAGAAACATGGCTAGTTGGGTGAGAATTCAGGCTAATGTCAGTAGGCATGTTTGAAAGGAATAACATTATTCACCAACTTGATTAGTGAACATTTGTAATTTAAACTATAATGCAATTAAGTCACATAAGGGAGCTTTTGTAATTTAGGAGAAGGGAAGTGATGCATGCTCTTCGTACTGGTAATATTTCTAATAGTCATTGGAAATACTAGTAAGTTGGGGTAACCTTAAATGTCTTTCTCTATTTCATTTTTTAGAAAGGTGAATTATAGAGCTAAGTGTAAATAATGCAGAATTGTGACTTTTTGGCTAGCTCACAAGAATGTGGGGGGAAAAAGATATTGCTGATTTCCTGCTAGAAAATGATTTTTTTAAAAAAAACATGAGATACAGTGCATCACAGTTAGAAATAGGGGTCGGAATTTCTTGTTCAGAAACATTTCTTTCCTTCAGAATACCACTATTACACATAGCTTCAGACCACAGGTATCCATTGCAAAGGAAAGTAAATTAGGAAAGATGAAACCTTAAGTTTCATTAGCTACCCTTTCCCTTTGAATAATTATCAGAGTCTGTACTTTGCAAGCCTGTAAGTTGCACAGACCACTACAAAGCTCTTAGCTTTGCCCTGTGAGAACTCACATTGCTACCAAATCTCACTTGAATATATGTCAGAGTAATCCAAGGACACTACCTGGGATTTGCTAATGTATTATATACAGTTCCCATCAGGCACATAAAGTAGGAGGTTGATTTACTCAGTTTCACTTAAACTTGATAATGTTTGGAATATTTACCAACTTGTTCAAATGACAGTAATTGGTGCACATGCTTTTCATAACATAATGCTATTTTTAGACAGATGAAACATCCCCTAAATAAAATGTTTTATAGAATCTCACACAAGGATGTAGAAGGTAATATATTAACTACATTCCTAGAGCAAAACAGGTCTTAGATGTCAGACTTTGTTAAGATTTTTATGTGAGTTCTTCTTAAATCAGCTACTTTGTTGTTCTGGGAAACCTGATTTTGGTCTTTTTCTTTAGTGAAGAAGCTTGTGGAGGTGTGTTTTACTCCCTTTTCTGTTGATTTGCATGCTTGGGTGGGTAGTGTACATTTTATAGAAGGACTTACACCTTCAAAAAGCCTGTGGTTTTGGATTTTTTTGGGGGGTGCTGGGGGAGGGAGCAGAATATACCTTAGTTTGTTTTAAGCTGTGCTTATAACAACTAGCAGAGAAAGCCAGTCTGCCCCCTTGAACTGACCAGTGTGCCTGTGTTCCTAATAGGAACTGATCTTCTCAGTGGAGGGTTTCAAGCCATACGGCTGGTACCTCACCTTGGTGCAATTCGCACTCTACTCCATGTTTGGCCTCATAGAGCTTCAGCTCACTCAGGACAAAAAGAGGAGGTATGTGCCTTGCTTGTTCTTGAAGCCAAGGATTGCCATGTTACGCATGCATGAACTTTGAATTTCTTGTTGGCATCTAATCATGAATCTTACTAACAACTTACAAAGATGATAAGCCTGTGTCCTTTATGCACTTAACTTAAGTTAGCAAGCTTAGGCTCAATTCAGGGTAAAAACACTCCTTAAAATATGAAAAAGTATTCAGCTGTATATGCTTTTATAAAGTTCACTGAAATAGGCGTGATTATTAAGATTTGAAATGTACACAAAATCAGAAGGATGAGGTGAAATAATCATTAGCTTTATAGGAGTTTTTAAAATGTGAAGCTAATGTCTTATGGGATTTACTAAACTTTTTCATGAAATATCCAGTAGTTAACATTTGCACTTTTTGATCATCGTCATTTGTTGAAGTTAGCAGTCATTCAGAGTAGTGGGTTTCACTGTGGCATCGCCGTACATGACAGTCTCTCCTCCATGCCAGCCTGTCTTATCTAGCCCACTTGCTGGCCCCTTTCCTTATTCTTTTCCTTCCTCCCCAGTTCACTTCCTCCCTTCTCCTTGTCCTCTTTCTGATTTAATTACCTACACCCCATATGTGATGTGTATATGTATGCATGTGTATATATTTTCACATGTATATAAATTTAAACATTTCATATGTGAGAGAACATACGTCGTCATCTTTCCAGTTCTCCCGTACTTTGCTTAAAATACTGATTTTCACTGCATGCATTTTCTTGGAAATGCCGTCATTTCACTTATCTTTACAGCTGGATAAAATTGTATTGTGTATCTACTACATTTCTTTTTCATACACTACATTTCTTTATCGTCTGGGCTGGTTCCATGTGCTAGCTGGTTGGAACAGTAAAACAACAAGTATTCCGGTGCTGTGTTGTCCTTCAGGTGTGTACCTTGAGTGGATAACCAGGAGTGTTGTGTTTGTAGTTTTGTGAGAGAACTATACAGTGACTTCCATACCAGCAGCACCAGTTTCTGTCTACCAGCAGTGCATTTAACTTAAAAAGAATTTTTTAATTATTATTATTTTTTTATTTGAGACAAAGAAAGAGAGAGAATGGGCATGCAAGGCCTCCGGCCACTGCCAACAAAACCAACTCCAGAGCATGGTGCCACCTTGTGCATCTGGTTTCCATGGGACCTAGAGACTCAAACCTGAGTCCTTAGCCTTCTCAGGCAAGCATCTTAACCACTAAGCCATCTGCCCAGCCCTTAAGGATATTCATTCTTACTGGGTTGAGATGGAATCTCAGCTAAGCATACTTAATTTGCATTTCCCTAATGGCTAAGGAGATGTTGGACACTCATGTATTTACTGCTATTTTTATTTCGTCTTGAGAACTGTTGATTCCATTCAAAAGCCCACTTATTGATTGCAGGATTTTGTGTGTGTGTGTGTGTGTGTGTGTGTGTGTGTGTGTGTGTTTACATTTCGGGTTCTCTCTATATTCCAGATATTAAGCTCCATCTGATGTGTGATTGACCAAGCTTTGTTTTCACATTCTGCAGGCTTTGTGTTTACTCCAGTGATGGTGTTCTTTGCTGTGCAGAAGCTTTTTAATTCATGTGATCCCACTTGTCAGTGTGCAGGGTCTTTCCTGTGCTCTTCAGCCTTATTTCCTTGAGACAGTTCTCACTGAACGTGGAGCCAGCACCATTTTGGGTTTAGACTGGCCGACCAACAAGCCCCAGCAGCCCTCCTTCCCCTACCCCTCAGTTCTGGATGGAAGCTCTGGGGTGAGAGGCATGTGTGGCCATTGCCAGCTGGATTAAAGGCATGCACGGTCTTGCTTGGCTCTTATAAGCTATTGTCCTAGAACTTCTGTGGCTCTATCCCAGGGGCTCTGGTAAATTGTGCTTTCATTTTCATTTCAGTGTAGTATTTATTTCCTTCCAATGTCTACAATTACCCACTGCTCATTCACGAGTATATTATCTCTTGGCATATTTTATAGTTTATCTTTTTTTGGTATCTAGTTTTATTTCCACTATGATCTGATAAGATAGAAGAAATTATTTTGATTCTCTTAGATTTATTAAGACTAGTTTTGTGGCCTGTGAGGAGAACAGGGCTTGCGGTCAGAAACATGATTTGGGTTCAGACACTGCTTCTTAACTGTCTGGATGGCTGATGACAACCCAGTATAGTCATGTGTGCTCAAGTACATCAGCCAAATCATACCTTAATATTTTTATTACTGTTTTGTTTTTGTGAGGTTGTTTTGTGAGGGTTGCAGTCTACCCCAGGATGACTTGGAATACACTATGTAGTCTCATGCTGGCCTTTAACCCTCACAGTGATCCCCCTACCTCTGCCTCCCAAGTGCTGGCATTAAAGGAGTGTGCCACTACCACTATGCCGGCTCGTGTGTGTGTGTGTGTGTGTGTGGTATGTTACATGTGTATGTGTTTTCATGGCACCCCATGTGCGTGCCTGCAGCCGGGCATGCTAATCTGTTGTGAATGGAACATGAGGCGGTTTATCCTGTAGCTCTTCCACGCATTCTTACTTGAGCCAGAGTTACTGGAGCTTGGTGCTTCTCACCTGGACAATGCCCTTATCTCTGTTCCTCTTCATGTGACTGGCATAGCAGGAGCCAGTAGCCACACCCAGCTGTTTATGTGGCATCTGAAGATTGAACTTGGGCTTTAAGGCCTCCTGGAGCCCTCATGCTTGGGCAGGAAGTGCTCTTAACCAGTGAGCCATCTCTGCAGCCTGACTTAATTTTTCAAAGGAGAAGGGCTTATTTTACTGCAGCTTTTCCACCATTGCTAATGAAGTAGCAACAGACGTGTTAGATAGAAGCACTAAGACTTGTGGACACAAGCTGAAAAAATGCCTCCAATTTTCTCATTGACCAGTGAGGAAAGATCTTGAGGGCTGAAGTGTTCATGGCCACATGCAGCTACTGCTGCTGTGAGGCGGAACCTTTTGACCTGTGTCCCTGAACTCCAGCATGGTTTTCTCTCTCTTCCTTGCTGCTTTCTAGTCTGTTGTTCCTGTGAGATTGCTGACTTGAATAGACGTTCTGGATAAGTCTGTGATTTATCTGGGATGAGATGTGCCTATGGTGATTTATATCCTTAGTTGGGAGTGTGGTGCTGTCCCCTTCACTGTTGTGGAAGAACAGTGAAGGGTCAGTCACAGGGACAGCGCAGAGATGTGATTATAGTCTCCCGAAGCATACCCGGCACATGGGCATTCCAGATTCTGTCCAGGTGGTCATAAATGTCGATGCCGTATGAGTACTTTAGTTGGAAAGGTCTCACTCAGAGTTGAGAAGCAAAGATGAACTGCATTTGAACTTTTCCAACCAGCCACATTTATCTGCCCACATAAAGATGTCAAGTAATTTTGTTGCTGTTATGCCCAGTTCTCGGCGCCCCCAGTGACCACCAAGGAGAACCAAACACGTATGCAAAGGCAAGGAGCTTTATTTTGGGTTTAAGCTCGGACTCTTGTCTTCACCAAGGCAGTGGATCCGCACAAGAGCGCTGAGCAGCAGGGGGGCAGGTTTTTTATAGGGATTTGAACAAAGAAGTAGGGGAATGGTTACATGATTGGTAGATTTAGGTAGTAACTGCACTTGTATTTTTCTGATAGGCTTAGGATGCTGGGGGCAGAGCTGGTGGACAGGGGGCTAGGGGGATTCCAAGCAGGTTAGGTAACCTTCATTGTGATTGGCTATGTGTGTTTGAGGAGCTTAAGCAACTTGTCTTATGACTATAGAAATGTATGGCATAAGCAGTTTGTGATCTTTTTTCAGTAACTGTTAAATTCTTATTTAAACCTTTCCAGGAAACAGAAACTTAGGCTTACTGGTGACTCTGAAGCCTGTCATGGCGTCCCTCTGGTTCATGAGTCCTTCAGAAACACCAATGCCATGCCTCCAGATGCAAATTAGATCTAAGTGCCTTGCATCTCATCTAAGTACATTGTTGGCATATCATCACACTAGATGAGTTTATTGTTTTAAACCGTTAAATCTCTAGTTGAAGTAAGCATATGCCCACAATAAGGACTTAAAAATTTAAAGATGCCAAATTATTAAATCCCAAGTCAAAATATTTGAGATTATGATGAGAGAACCAACTATTTCATATTAAGGTTGATTAATATAATATTCAGAGAAAATAGAGATAGTTTAAAAATTGTAGTCAGGCCAGGCCTGGTGGTGCATGCCTTTAATCCCAGCACTTAGGAGGCAGAGATAGGAGGATCACCATGAGTTCAAAGCCACCCTGAGACAACATACTGAATTCCAGGTCAGCCTGATCTAGAGTGAGACCCTACCTCAAAAAAAAAAAAAAAAAAAAGTCATGTGAAGTTTTAAAGATCACAAACTTCTACAGAATTCTGTTCAGGTTATTCTAACACAGTGAGTAGGTTATCTTTTCCTAATGCTAGATGAAAACATTGAGAAACAGAACAATAGTGTAGAAGGTAAAACTTCTTTAAAATGTGGGATATAGATAAGTTTTACCATTGTAGAAGCCTGTTTTTTAAATGATTGCTCTTTTGTCTAAATTAAATCAAGATAGTTTTTTCTGCAGTTAAGAAAAAATCTTTAATCAACACTTCTACCTTCATGTAGAATCTCAGTAACTCCATTAGAATACATAGTTGTATTCTTCTATTAGAATAAGCAGTTGCAATTCCTCTGTTAGAAAATAATCACAGTGCCTCTATTAGAATATATAGTTGCAGATATTCTAACAGAATGCATAATTGTAATTCCTCTGTTAGAATAAACAGTTGTAGTTCCTCTCTTAGAGTCCTTAGTTGCAATTCCTTTATTAGAATACACAGTTGCAGCTCCTCTATTAGGAGACACAGTCACAGTTCCTCTATTAGAATGCATAGTTGCAATTCCTCAGCTATGATTGATAAGTAGAATTCTGTTGTGCTTTTTATCAATATTACAAATGAACAGTGTTGCAAGTTAAATAATGATTTTCTTTATGAGAAATATTGACCAGAAGTTAGAAAAGCTCATAGTAAGCACATCATCTTAAAGTGCAATGAATTGGATCCCAAATGAAGATTTCAAAAATTGTCTTTTACAGAATACCAGGAAAAACCTACATGATAATAGCTTTTCTAACTGTGGGTACTATGGGGTTATCAAACACTTCCTTGGGCTACCTGAATTATCCCACCCAAGTCATCTTCAAGTGCTGCAAACTGATTCCTGTTATGCTAGGAGGAGTTTTTATCCAAGGTATAGTAATGATCTACTTTCCATACTCTTTGAAGCAGACAAGTATATTATGACATCTAGCATTAGGAAAAACATTGAAGGCCTAGGGTTTTTAAGGGGCATCCTAGATATTGTAACAATACAATATCTTGTGAAAATAGGGTATTATAAAAATACTGATATTTCTTAGATGTACCTCAATATCTGAGATCCATGATTTGGACTTGGAAAGGAAGGGAAAAGATAACATTTTATGGTACAGTATTTTATTTTATATTCCAGCAATGCTGCATTTGTATTTTGAAGTCCTAATTCAGAAATACCCAGAACCTCCCTCTCTGTGTGCAGTCATTCCTCCAGGCTTTGGAACCTGCATTCCAGCGCTGTGCAGTGGGCACCTCTACCAGAAATGAAGTGTGGTCTGAGTGGACAACTTCGTTCCTGAGTCCACTGACTCACTCATGTCTTAGAGCCCAGCCAGTTTATAAGCTATGTAAAAACATGAGGGAAGGGGAAGGCTGTTACAGGACAGTGTGTGGAACATATTGTCCTTCCTGCCACCTGTCTGGAGGATATTCATGTTTTGATAAGTTCTTATGCAGCCTGATACCATTTTGTGGAGTAGATTGTTGTAAAGGGAAAAGGTGTCAATAGCCTCACACTTACCATTTCAGGATAATAGTGCATGTTCGAAGAAATACCCCTCTCACTCCCTGTTAAAAATCCAGGATGGGCACTTGTCTTTCTTATAAGCCTTACAAAAAGATACACTAGACTTCATCTTTAAATAGGGACTTTGTAAAATGAGTTAATTCTCCTCTGCCTAGAAGTTTGCTTGTCATAGTATTTACAAATGTAAACAGTATGCAGTGTAGCCAGAATCATTAATCTGATTCCTTGGGAAGCTTAAAAAATCTTTTAAAAATTGATAGTCTTTTCTTTATACATGAAAGAGATACTAATTTCTGTAAATTGTTAAAGGTTTTTCAGATATACTTCACTTTTGTGGGTTTTATTTTACCAAAATATGGTCACACTGTACATAGTGAAGTTCCAGTCAGTAGAGGACCGTGGAGATGGAGATGGCTTCGTAAGGTGGCACTCCCTGTGCCGTGAGGACGGTCATAGTCTTGACTATCCTCAGAGATGTCACACAGCAGTGAAATCACCTAAAGAACTTTCTTAGATAAAATAGGGTCTCACTCCTATCTTCAAGGACCTGCTGATGCCTGATAATCCCATCATAAGCCCTTCTGGTTCTCTCTCCTGCTTGATGTAAATGTTCTTTTTCTTTTGGCCATCAGACTTAGGCCACAGACCTCTCTGGTTGGTGGGGCACCCAGCTCTGTCATTAGTCTTAGACCACAGGTCTCTCCCTGCTTGGTGGGGCAGCCCTATCATTAGGCTTAGGCCACAGGTCTCTCTCTTTCTGTCTCTTTCTGTGTGTCTCTGCCCAGTGGGGTACACATTTCTATCATTAGATTGAGACAAAAATCTCTCTCTGCTTGGTAGGACACACAACTATGTCACTAGCCTGAGTAGATATTTGCATAATGAGGAGGTCTCTTTGTTTTCTGTAGGAAAGCGATACAATGTTGCAGATGTGTCTGCTGCTGTGTGTATGAGCCTTGGCCTGATCTGGTTTACACTGGCTGACAGCACAGTTGCACCAAACTTCAATCTGACAGGTAAACAATTGACTGGTATTTCCTAGGCTGTGCAGGCATTTTAGTTTGGCTAAGAAGTTTTAAATTTCTTGTTAAGGGGTTTAAGTGATGTTGTGACATCTGTGGTTCTCCTCTCAAACAAGGCTTTCCAACTGTCCATATAAATTATAAGAAAATGTCACAGCTCTAAAAGTAATCATTTTTATTACATTTACATTTTGATATCCCAGGAGGTGGCTCAGTCAAACCTTCAGCTATCAAACGCATGATAGGTTAATATTTTGTAAATTCAATTGTAAGTATACACATAAGTTATAGGGGAATTGCATTAGTAACCAATTTTATTTTTATTAAAAAGCAAAACACTCTTTGAAACTAGCATATAGTTCAGTGGGTAAGAGAGTTTGTGACCACTGAGTTTGATCCCTACCACCCATGTGAAAAGCTGGTCATGGCCACACACCTGTAATCCCAGTCCTGTGGGGAGCAGAGACGGGAGAACTGCTCGGACTCACTGTTCAGCCAGCCTGACTAACAGCAGCTCCAGGTTAAGTGAGAGAACCTGTCTTGAGCAGGAAGAGCAACAGAAGAGGACACCGACATTCCTCTCTGGCCTCTACGTGGGTGTACAGGGCTTGCACATCGACACACATATTGACAAGCTATACATCCACATACTATACACAGAAAGAAAACACTCTTATGGACAAACTTGCCATTGTTTTAGCTAATGAAAAGCATGCTGCTCTTTAACATTAAGCTCTATAATATTAATAGAGTTTTTTTCTGACGTGATGCTTAAAGTTTCTACCATAAGTTTCCTACATATTTTGCTATGCTAAATTTAGTCAGTTGGGTTTTTCACTGAATGAACTGGAAAGATTGTATTGAGTGAAGTAACACAGACGCAGAAAAGTAAACGTGGCGTATTGTGGATCATAGCTGAGGATCCTCACACATGTGGGGAGCATGAGTAGATGACAGGACACTAGAAAGGAGCTCATGAGAGGGAAAAACAACAAAGAGGCTTCAGAGGGTAAGGGTAGAAAGGACAGCAGATCTTAAGTGAGTGGAAAATCAAAAGGGGGAATGCTGCTAGGGGAAGAAGGTTTTGAAAACAAGATGGGGGGAGGGACCTGGGGAGGACAGTCAACCAAAATTAACTTCATGTAAAAAATAAATAAATAACCAGGCATAGTGGTGCATGCCTTTAATCTCAGCAGAGGTAGTAGGATTGCCATGAGTTCAAGGCCACCCTGAGACTCTATAGTGAATTTCAGGTCAGCCTGGGCTAGAGTGAGACCCTACCTTGAAAAACTAAAAATAATAATAATAATAATAAATTGCTACAGCTAGATTTATATTTTTAAAAGCAGAATAGGTCATATAGTATGTTGAAAACTACAACTAAGATATAAATATTAGAATTCTTTTTATTTTACTAACTGTTCAGAGAATTGTTTGGGGGTACTTTTGTGTTTACTATAACCAGTATTTTCTTTAAGTTGCTGAAAAAAAATTACAGAGAAGATTAAGTACTGTCATCCTAGCTCCCAACCTTACCCTGACAGGAGCATTTAGAAATTCTAGGTCCTGAAAGAATCACAGCAAAGGGGTAGGTGGAGGGGGAGGGGGATCAAACGTGCCAAACTATCCACCAGTACAAAGTGTAATTACTTCTGAGAAAAAGATTCATATAATAAAATTATTTACAGTGGATTGTCTATTCCCGAGTATCACACTTCTCACCACTTGTCATTCTTACAAACCTAGTTTAACTAGCCTGAGCTAATGGTTGTCATCGCAGTCAGTTCTCCCCCTTCAGTCAGCGCTTCTCAGCCTCACGTGGGCAGTGCATGCACGCTCCACCCACGTGAGGCTGAGAAGCCGTGAGCACGTGCACGCTTCGCCCACTTGAGGTAATTGATAAAAAGGCAAGCTGAAAAAATAACTATGAAAGCTAGACAGTTCATAATCAGCTGAGGTGCACATGTGTGTGCAGTAATAAAGAAAGCATGTAACCTTAACCATCAGACTCACCGCCCTTTCCACTTCCTGAGATGCTGAGACTATGACCATAGGCCTGTACGTCCTGCACACGTGCGCACTGTTCCCAGGAGTAAGCAACATGGGGGTCCCTGGCATTGTTAATGCCAGTTGTGCCTATTGGAAAATTTTGTAGTAATATGTTGTCAGAAATGAATATAAGGGCTGGAGAGATGGCTTAGCAGTTAAGGCTCTTGCCTACAAAGCCAAAGCACCTTGGTTTGATTCCCGAGAACCCATGTAAACCAGATGCACAAGGGGACACATGTATCTGGAGTTCGTTACAAGGCTGGGGGCCCTGGCATGCCCATTCTCTCTCTCTACCTACCTATTTCTATATCTATTTCTTTCTCTCTCTCAAATAAAAAAAAAAATATTTTTTTAAAAAAATGAGTATAAAATGATAGAATTGTTTCTGTGAAAACTAAGTTAACTGAAACACTTTGGTTAACAAGTCCACCAAATTTCCAGTTGAAACAACTGAAAATTGGGAAAACTCTTCCAGTTGTTTCCACAAAGCTAAATTTTAGGAGTATTTGTACCCCAAACCCAAGTTGGGAAGTATAGTAACTATAAGTACAGCTGGTTAAAGGAGAAAGTGAACAGTTCCAGTCAGGAGCAATACCCAAAGAAATGACTCTGGGGGATGCCTTCATGTTCATGTTTCAACTAGGCCTTTCAGTAATAGAGATTTCTTTTTGATTTCCTTTTCATCTTCCTTTTTCAAATAGCTGGCTAACTACCATACAAACTTGATCTTCCAAGTTTCTTCTGTACTTGTTTAATGCAATCTTTCCTTCAATCATAGTCTAAAGTAAAAGTAGGACTTCATTTTATGCGGTGCTAAAACACAGTATTGATGATGACATTACTCAGCTTATCAGTGCTCGTGACTTTTTCTGTGTTAATACCATCAACCTGTGTGCTCACTGCCACAAGCTGTGGACACAAATACTCAATTCAGCATTACGGAGTGAGTGGGAGTGAAGATCTGTGTCTGTTTGGAGCCTTCATCAGCTTCGGAAGAGCTGGCTTGTGGTCCCACGTGTGAAGAAGGGGTGGTCTCTTTGTCCCTGCAGGTGTGATGCTCATTTCCCTGGCCCTGTGTGCAGATGCTGTCATCGGAAATGTTCAAGAGAAAGCGATGAAATTGCATAATGCTTCTAACTCTGAAATGGTAAATGCCTCAGCCCTTTTTCTTGACACCTGACAGGCTGGAAAACGATGAACCTAATTTTAGGACTAGTCATAGTACCAGTCGGTGCTGTCTCCTTCTTAATAACACATTCGGATATTATAGTAAGGTTGGACACAAACCTTCCGTCCTTGTTCAGTTTATTTCTCATTGATTTCTATAGTTTTTTAAAAATTACAAAAATGTTGGGTTGGAGAGATGGCTTAGTGGTTAAGCACTTGCCTGTGAAGCGTAAGGACCCCGGTTCAAGGCTCGATTCCCCAGGACCCACGTTAGCCAGATGCACAAGGGGGCGCACGCGTCTGGAGTTTGTTTGCAGAGGCTGGAAGCCCTGGTGCGCCCATTCCCCCCCCCCTCCCGCCTCTGCCTCTTTGTCTGTCACTCTCAAATAAATAAATAAAAATGAAATTTTTTTTAAAAAATTACAAAAATGTTACAAAAAAATTGTTTGATACATCATTTTCTTCCTTTGCTGTATTTGCTCTTTATTTTGGAATTGTATCAGTCCTCGTCCAACTCAAAAGATTCCTTCTATAGCTCCGCATTTGTCCTGGGAATATGCTCTGAGTCATTTGTATTGGTGCCTTCGTCGTCCTGACATGGACTCAGAGTTGAACTTGGACACTCATTTCTGAGTCATGTGCTCGTCACCGCTGGGATTGCCACCTGCCTCCTCTTCCGTTTCGCAGTGTCACTACCAGTCCTACTCTGGGGTGTTCACAGACCCAAATAAACTAGAATCCCATTGCTACTCTGACTGGTATGGCATTGGGTTATAAATTAGTTTAGGGAGAATGGCACCTATATACTTAGTTCTTTCAGTCCCAGATTAAGTTATGACTTTCCTTCTATTCAAATGTTCATTTTAATGTCCACTCTAACTAAAAGTTTTCTTAATAAGTCCATCATGTTTCTATTTAAAGTCATTGTTTCTTCCTTTTGTTGTTGCTGCTAGAAACAATTTTCTTCACATATCTTCTATTTGGTTTTATTTATATGTTGAAACATGTATGTGAAAATTTCTATAACCAACCACTTCACTGATCACATAAATATACTGTATTGAGGATGTAAAGAAATGTTCTTTCCTGTTACTTTCATAGCGCAGAGTGGGACATCTTAACTAACGTTCCACTACATTATCATTATCACTGCTATTTGGGGGTACGCTAAGGATGAGCTTCCGAGGGAATTATGCAATTTTTGGTCATATGGAAACTTCTAGTATAAGCAGTTGCAGTTGTGGCTTTGAAGTAAGACATGGCCTCAGCTTACACACCAGCTGCACTCATTCTCCTTTGGGGAAATTTACTTGGAACTTCAAGCTTTAATTTCTTCATGTGAAAAGTAGGTAATAAGCACCTCATTCAGAAGCTGACTCATGGTTAGGTGTTGAGACATCAGGGGTGACCCACATGTAGCAGGAGCCCAGCCCAGACAAACAGTGGGGGTTTGAGTGAGGATCCAGTTCTGGTACTGTTCGTGAGGACAGGAACAGACTGGATGAAAAAGTTGGTAGAGGCTGGAGAAGTGGCTTAGCTTTAAGGGGATTGCCAGCAAAGCTAAAGGACCCACATTCAATTCCGCAGTATCCATCCACATAAAGCTGGCTGCATAAGGTGGCACATGCATCTGGAGTTCCTTTGCAGTGGCTAGAGACCCTGGCGCAGACACCCATTTCTCTCTCCCTCTCTCTCAAATAAATACATAAACATTTTTTTTAATTGGTAGGAAAATGGGGAAATTCAGCAATAGATAAATCATAGTTTATTTTTATTATATTTTAATATCTTTTAAAACTTAATGTTCAAAGTTTTTTTGTTTTGTATGTAACTTTAAGAATTTTCCTATGCTATATATACTTTTAGAATGATAAAATTAAAATCTGATTTGAGTTCAGTAATTAAACCAGACAAGAAACAAGTGATAGTATAACACCTGTGGAGATCTCTGTCATGGGAATGTTGGGAAGGGTAGGAAGTAGGAAGAACAGAACAGACTCACTCAGCCACTGCAGTCAACCTAGTTTGCAAAAAGTGAGGGAAATAGTAATGTTACTTTAAAAATATTTTGCTTGCACTGGAGACATGGCTTAGCACTTATGGCATTTGTCTGCAAAGCCTAAGGACTCAGGTTTGATTCACTAGGACCCATGTAAACCAGATATATTAGGTGGCACATGCGTCTAGAGTTTGTTTGCAGTGGCTGGAGGTCCTGGGGCGCCCATTTTTTCCCTCCCTCTCTATCTGCCTTTCTGTCTCTCTCCAATAAGTAAATATTTTTTTAATCACTATTAAGCCAGGCATGGTGGCACATGCCTTTAATCCCAGCACTCAGGAGGCAGAGGTAGGAGGATCGCCATTAGTTCGAGGCCACCCTGAGAGTACAGAGTGAATTCCAGGTCAGCCTGGGCTAGAGCAAGACCCTACCTCGGAAAAAAAAAAAAAAAAAAAAAAAAAAAAAACCACTATTATTTTGTTTGTTTTTCCAGGTAGGGTCTCAGTATAGCTCAGGCTGACCTAGAATTCACTATGTAGTCTCAGAGAGGCTCAGACTGTCAGCGATCCTCCTGCCTCTGCCTCTTTTGAGTGCTGGGATTAAAGGCATGCACCACCACACCTGGTTTTAAAATGTGTGTGTGTGTGTGTGTGTGTGTGTGTGTGTGTGTGTATTGCTTTACAAACAAGTAGGTTAATTGTGTAATATATTAAACCCCTCACTACTCCATGTTTGATATAACATAGAGCCTTTCCCTCCTCTGCCCATTCTAGGTCTTGTATTCCTATTCAATTGGGTTTGTGTACATCTTGTTGGGACTGATGTGCACTAGTGGACTGGGCCCTGCCATGGCGTTTTGCTCAGAGGTAAGTTGATCACATGAAAATAAGCGTCTCCCGGTGGCTTCCTCAGTATTCCTCGTTTCCTGGTTCAGAACAGCTCACTGTGGATATTTGATAACTCCTCCAGTATTTCAGATAAGAAATTATCTCAGGCACAAGAGGGTCAGTATTTAATGTTTTAACCTTGCTGTGCCCTGTCATTCAGAAAATTGAGAATTTTTAATTTCGTCTCTTATTTTCACATTAAATCAGAACTGCTCCTTGCTTGACTGCATTGTTGGATGAGCTATCATTGCTCAAGAAGTTAATTAAAACCTTTGGTTTTATTTCACTTGTACAACCCCAGAGTTGGGTTTGCACTTTTCTGAAGGGTGTTTTTACTCATTGCAGAATCCAGTCCGGACATACGGTTACGCGTTCCTGTTCTCCCTCACCGGATACTTTGGGATCTCCTTTGTCCTGGCTTTGATTAAAATTTTTGGTGCCCTTCTTGCCGTGACAGGTAGGTGCCTGGCTTAGATGTGAAATTACATTCACATATTTTCGGATTCTCCTTTTCAGAAGGTCAAGTGGGAAGCCGGACGTGGTGGTGCACGCCTTTAATCCCAGCACTTGGGAGGCAGAGGTAGGTGGATCTCTGTGAGTTCAAGGCCACCCTGAGACTACAAAGTGAGGTCCAGGTCACAGATCAGCCTGGGCTAGAGTGAGACCCTACCTCAAAAAACCAAAAAAAAAAAAAAAAGGCGAGTAGTCCTCAGAGTACCTTAGTCCTCTAGCTCGTTCTTGCTTTATGGTAGTTGGTAAAATTTAAAAAATATGTTTGATCTTAATTTCTTACTTTGCAGTTTCAAGTTTTTGTTTGGGTTTTTCTTTTTTGCAGCGGTGGGGATGGCACCCTGGGATTCCTGCATGCTAAGCAGTTGCTCTACCACTGGGCCACATCCCCATCCCTGTCATTAATTTTAATGTCAAGTAATATGTTTTCCCAAATAGTAATCCTCAAATATATTAGAAGAACTTGCTGTATAATATGTTTGATGAACAATTTAAAAAATATATTATCTTTTTATATTTTTTAATTATTACTAAAATTTCCAGTTTTCTTACACTTAAAATATAGCAAGTGCATTTTAAGCCAAGTGTTTAAGCCCTTTGTGTGTGTGTTTTATAAGCCCAGGTCAGCTCCTGTCTCCACTGTTAGTGAGTGCCCACTGACTGCTGTGTGCCAGGAATGGCATTCTAGGCAGGAGCGTTGTGCTTACTCTGCTCGCGAGCTGAGTGCAGGACAGTGAGGGAGCCAGTGGCTAATCACCGTAACCACTGCCCTGAGCGTGACTGCATAGACAGGGTGTTTTACTGTCATGCCGGAGGTCAGCCAGCACCAGACATATTCTAGATATGATGCTTGCTAAAACTAGGTGCCATTGTTTTTCTATTTTACACATAAAAGCATGAAAGGCTAAGTGAGTTGTGCAGTAGTCAGAGTCAAGGTCCCAGCCAAAGGCTAGTCCCCAATTGCCTCACTCCCTCCTCAGTTTACATGGTGGGTGCCTCCTTGGTCCTCAGTAACCCAGGATGCTTGCCTGCTTGCCATCACCGTCCTGCTAGGCAGCGGATAAAAGGAGCATGAAAATCATGGGCCCTGCCCAGTGTAATCATACATCCGTGGATCCGAAAAGCTTTCATTCTGCCAATTACGCCAACCCTGAGGGTTGATGGGCCTCCATCATACTGTGGCCTCTGCTAAGTAACTATCACATTTGAACTCAACACTTGGTATTAGTAGTCAGTGTGGTTCTCTGCATCCTCCCTAAATAGCTTGTTTCTGTGGGTGGTTGCATTGTTCCTGCATCTTCCACAGATTCTGCCTTTGCAGGACTGTAACAAAGAGAACCAAGGCTGAAGGCACGTTCTGAACCTTTTTTCTACCTACAGTGACAACAGGAAGAAAAGCCATGACCATTGTGCTCTCGTTTATATTCTTTGCTAAGCCATTCACATGTCAGTAAGTACCTGTGAGCCCAACAAAGGATCTCTAGTGTCTGACTTCTAAACACCTTCATTTCCAAGTTTTCATTCACTTTTTGTGGTGTGTTCATTTTAATTTTGATGTGTTTTTCCTAGTGAACCCTGCAAAGAATCCCTTTCCTCTTGACTTCTTAACCTACTGCTGTGTGCTATTGCAAAAATGTTTAGAATTTCTTGTTTTTAATTTATCAATTTATGTATTTAAATTGCCTCTCACCACAGCCCAATAAAAAATGTGGTTTTGTTTCCATTACAACTGGATGTGAGTGGTGTGTATGCCACAGTCCATCTGAATGTGAGTGGAGTGTTTGTTTCAGTGTGACTGGAGGTGGGCGTGTGTGTCCCAGTGTGACTGGAGGTGAGCGTGTGTGTCCCAGTGTGACTGGAGGTGAGTGTGGATGTCCCAGTGTGACTGGAGGTGGGCGTGTGTGTCCCAGTGTGACTGGAGGTGAGTGTGGACGTCCCAGTGTGACTGGAGGTGGGCGCGTTTGTGGCTTTTTGTGAAAGCATTCCCTGATCTTTATACTGTCTAGGATCCTAGACAGTATAAAGATCAGGGAATGCTTTCACAAAAAGCCACAAACTAAATCATTAGAATACAGTTAGTGTTAGTGCAACTTATGTTGGTCTGTTACTGTAGAATTGCAAACCTAAAACTTACCAATGCATAATTATAAAGATAGCTATGAATTTTCATAATTGTACATTACATGTTATTTGTTGTTTCTCTATTACTTTTCTTTCTGCGTATGATAAGTATGCATTCTATAATTTAATAATCCCATCTCTTATCCTTCTGTGTTGTATCTGCAGAGGCAACTAGTTAGAGTGTGAGTTGAATTCAAAACATGGCTTGGGGTAGATTTATGAAGTCAATTTCTTATATCCTATAATCCCCTATTATCTCTGAAGTTTAAATTACTCTCATTTTCTGTAATATTTCTCTGTATGTACTCATCATAAAAGATTTGGAACTTTAATGCTATTATTTTAGGCCTCTAATAGCAGATATTTATTTGATTGAAGAATTATGAACTGAGTATAAAAATGTATTACTAGTAAATTGTTATTTTGTAACTGTTAATATATTTTTTTTCCTGTATTTCTTTCCTTTAGGTATGTATGGTCTGGTTTGTTAGTGGTTCTGGGAATATTTCTTAATGTTTACAGTAAAAACATGGATAAAGTCAGACTACCTTCATTATATGACCTTCTGAACAAATCTGTGGAAGGAAAAAGGTCAAGGACATTAGCACAAACTGTATAGGCACTGATTATCCTATTTAAAATGGAATTTTAAGGGAACAGTCATCAATGAATTAAATTCCTCTCTGAAAGGAACGTAATAAAAGCATCAGATCTGAAGAAGTGCTGCTGGGTGTGGTGGTTCCGTGGGACGTGGTTCCCGGGTGCCGGTCTTTCTTCAGAGCCTCGCTTCCTTCTGAGACAGTCAAGACCCTCAGCCTGGACACCTGGCAGTGAATTGTCAGTGTAAGGACTGCGCTTGCTAGCAGTGTCCAGAATCTCACTGGCAGTGGGCCCTGTGACAAGACTGATTGCACATCCTTGTGATATATCAGACGCTGTGTGGAGGCAGCACTTTGTTCTGTCTTCATTCTGTTTAATGGTGTTATTTAAGTTGATTCTCTGTTATAAGAGTAAACTGATGATTTAACGTTTAGAGAGAATAACATTCATTATAAATAAAGCCATGCTGTAATTTTTTTAAGAGCATGTTAGCGGTATTTTTACGTAGAGCAGTGGAGAGAGGAGTCCGGCTGACCGTGCACCTTCAACATGGTCTTCTCTCTCAGTGCGGAAGCCTTCTGCATGGAAACCATGTCTGAAGGGTTATGAAGAGCACAGACTGGCTCGTGAAGGAAGACCCCCCCCACCTCACACGGGAGCTTGCTCCTCCCCAGAGGTGTCTGAAGAGTGATGATGCCAGAGATGATGTTATTTGCATGTTGGCTTGGTTTTTGTTTTCTTGTTGGGTTTGGTTTTGTTGGGTTTGTTTATTTATTTATTTATTGACAGTTACTTTATATGGAAAAATGTATTTTGGTCATATTCCCCTCTCATCACTCTTACCCCCCCCCACTCTCCATGCCCCTTTCACTGAACCCCTTCCACCCTCTAACCAGTCCCTCAACTATTTTGATACCGCTTTACTTTGGCCTTTCTTTATCACTGTGATAGGCCCCGTGTTGTGCGGGGAATGCGACACCCACTGTGAGGTCGCGAAGTCAGCCTTCCAGAGCACGCTTCTCCATCCCTGGCTTGTACATTCTTTTTGCCACCTCTCCTGCAATGTTCCTGAATATCGGTGGGTGTGACAGAGATGCTTCACTTAATGCTGAGCACTTAACTCTTAATGCTTCTTAGCACTTTGATGAGCTTGAATGTCCCCAGTTGCCACAGCCATCTGCAGAAAGAAGGGGCTCAGGTCAGAAGTGAGGTCAGCACCAGTATATACGCACTTCCCCACCAGTGCCTATGACCTTCCCAATCATAGGCTTTTGACTAGGTTTTCAGTACCAGGCCTGAGTTCCCTCCGTGGAGCAGGCCCTGAATCCAGTTAGTTTGGTTGCTCCATAGTAGTCACACCACCGTTGTGGGTTCGTCTTTCTTAGCTAGCTGATCGTGTCGTTTGTAGGGTTCACTGCTGGTTAACAGTGCTTATGACTTTTCTCCCGAAATGGCCAGCACTGTGGCAACTAACCAGAAGGGAGGAAGCTTCCAGCTCAGAACAAGCTCGATTTCTTAGCATCTGACAATCAGTGTGTATGAAGTCTTCATCAGTAGTGCCTTACATTCTAGTTCTGGTGGGGAACCAAGAGCGTCAGCAACAGCCTTTATTATAGCCTGTGTTTTAGGAGCCTCGTGGGTTTACCTGATGAACAGTCGGCTGGGAGGTGTCCCACCCAAGAGCTGGGATTGTCCTGTAATAATCTACAGCTTAGAATTTATTTTTACTTATCTAACAAGTAGCTATCCATAGGGCTTATTCATATGTTTTTAAGTTTTACTTAAAACTCCCCACCCCATCTTTCTTCCATTCTGTTCCTTGTACCCCCTCCCATTATTCCACTCTCCTTAAGCTCTCCTCCTCATGGCCCCTTTCTAACCAAGGCCTCAAGTACCCTGTCTTACATGCATATTTAAAAGCTCAAGCCGGGTGTGGTGGCACACGCCTTTAATCCCAGCACTGGGGAGGCAGAGATCGGAAGATCGCCATGATTTTGAGGACACCCTGAGACTACATAGTGAATTCCAGGTCAGCCTGAACTAGAGTTAAGACCCTACCTCAAAAACAACAGCAAAAAAAGTTCAATTCTGGGATCTGCGTATGAGAGATCATGTAGTGTTTGTCGCGTTCATGATTTCATTTTTCTTTGCAGCTGAATAAAACTTCCTCTTGTACGTACGTGTACCACATCTTCACTGCCCATCAGCTGATGGGTATTTTGGCTGACTTCTGTTCCCAAGCTGTTGTGAATAGCAGCAAACATGGCTGCGCAAGTGTCCCTGTGGTGATGCTTAGGGTATATATTCTTTCCCAGGAGTGGCATAGCTCGGTCACATGGTACGTCTATTTTCAGGTTTCTGAGGAATCTTCACACTTCATTGGCTCACTATAGTCCAGGTTGGTTTTGAACTCATCATGCTATAGCCTGAGGACCTATGTTCGACTCTCAGGTCCCCTGTAAGGCAAGCGCACAGGGTGATGCATCTTGAGTTCAGTAGCAATGGCTGGAGTCCTGGCATACCAAAACCCCTCCCCCTTCATTAAAAAAAATACAACACGGGCTGGAGAGATGGCTTAGTGGCTAAGTGCTTGCCTGTGAAGCCTAAGGACCCCAGATTGAGGCTTGATTCCCCAAGACCACATGCCAAATGCACAAGGTGGTGCATACATCTGGAGTTTGTTTGCAGTGGCTGGAGGCCCTGACACCCCCATTCTCTCTCTCTCTCTCTCTCTCTCTCTCTCTCTCTCTCTCTCTCTCTCTCAAATAAATAAATAAAAATAAATAAAATTAATATAAAAAGTAATACTAAAAAAATGAGTTACAATTGGGAACATTTACATATATTTGGCCAAGCACTGTTGTACTGTCTGGTAACTTGTTTGATCTCTCAACATCTCTTAGAGTAATCATCATCATCTGTACTTGACAGGAAGCCATGCCAGAGGCCTTGGTGGTCCCCAGCCCATGTAGCTGGTGTTTGAGCTGCCTGTCAAGCAGTCTGGTCACAGACCCCCAACTAGGTGTGTTTGCTCTTCCTCAGGTTAGCCACAAGATTGAGGACCAGATGTAGTGTTGAGTTTCCAGTCACACTACTACTGTGACATGAACGGGTTTCCAATCCAGTTCTGTCCACACTTGAAGGCATATTTTCTGTCCCTTGAGCCCCACTCTTAACATTTAAGCACATTGGTTTCCACAGTTCACGTGAGTACTCTGGTGTGAAGTTGCATCTGCTACGATGTTCATGGGTCAATATCCTGACCTCCCAAAGGGATTTTAGGAAGCAGGGCCTTTGGAAGATGATAAAATTTTGAAGACAGAACTCTCTAGAACGGGATTAGGACCCATATAGGAGCCTAGAAAGGTATTGCTTTCACAACACAGTAATGAAGTAGGAAGTCAGCAATCTGAAACCCAGAAGAGGCCAAGCAAGAACCCTGCTATGCCAGCTCTGTGGGCATGGGCTTCAGCATCCAGAACTGTCAGGAAAATGTGAAGACATTGGGTCAATGATGGTTTGTTACAGCAGCCCAAGACATCACATGATACAGTGTTAAGTAAAAAGTTCATGCAGCGCGTGCATGGTCATAGGTCATTTGATTGGACATTCAAACGTGGATGTATTTGTTTTAGGCAGTGTGTCGACTTGAGATACCCAGTTGTGCTCACCAGTGTCTTACAGTAGGGTAGTCAGTAAATATGTGTGTGTCCTACAAAGAACAATAGCATTAGACCATGTTTTTGGCTTATTATATATAGAAAAAAATGACAGTATAACAACAGAATAATCTTTCCAGCTAATACAGTACGTGGTACCTTACTCAGAATTGAAGAATGGTGCACACAAGTAGTGAAGTAGCAAGAAACTGCAGATCAAAGCAATGGTAAAGGATTGAAATAACGTTGCCAGTGGGGCCAGTGGGCCCTCTGGGTGGAAGAGTACTCACGGGTCTGGGTTTAAGGAGTTCATAAGAAGGAGGGGTCAGGTCTTAGGGGCATCATTTGGATAATGCTCTGGTTTGATTGACAGATTTGGGTTATATAAATTTTCTGTACTGTGCATGTTCTCCCCATGATACATCTGATTTTCATAATATATTTTTATTATAATATAATTAATAATATAATTTTTATAATATTGCCTGCATAGGCATGAGAGAATAGGGGAATTCTCCCTGCAAGTTCATTTAGTGGGCATAGTTTGCCTTACTGTTCATGTACTCAAAACCAGTCCAGACTGAATGGATGCCAGCTGTTCTGATCCTAGGTATATGTACTAGCGTCCTTGACTAGAAGCTGGTCACAAAGAATGGTGTCAAGGGAAGAAGAAACCTGTTTCATGGTTTGGAATGGAGTGTTGTAAAATGAGATGCAGAGGAGGTTCCCAACAAGTGGCTGAGTGCAGCGAGGAAAATTGAAGTGTCCAAGTGTAGCAGTTACCTTCTCTAGTCCCAAAGTTCCAAATCCTTCCATAGTTCTCCCACCAACCAGTTCCAAAAGATTTAAAAACACACGTGGTCAGGCTTATCACAGCGGTGGCCCCACTTCTCAATACCAGTTTTCTGTAGCACTAAACCTTCTCATTGCTGGACAGAACACCTGACCAGAGGCAACTTAGAGAAGGAAAAGGCTGAGAGTTTTGAGGGGCAGTTTCTGACTGGAAAAGCATGGCAGGAGCAGACCACAATCATCACATCAGTGAGTTACACATGCAGACATGAAAATAGGAATGGGGTTCTCTGGGAAGAAGAAAGGTTTCAGTAGGAAAGACAGAGTACACAGGTGGTGAATAAGATCAAAGTACATTATCTGTATGAAAACACAATAAGCATATGGGAATGCATGATACGCATGTGAGACCATATCATATACAGCTATGAATGTCAAAAATAAAAGGGTTGAAGAGGTTGCCCAATGGTTAATGCACTTGCCTGCAAAAGCTAAGGACCCAGGTTTGATTCCCCAGGACCCATGTAAGCCAGATGCACAAGGTGGAGCAGGCATCTGGACTTCATTTGCAGTGGCTGAAGGCCCTGGTGCACCCATCTCTCTATCTCTCTCTCTCTCTAACAAATATATAAAATATTTTTAAAAATAAAACCTTTGCCATTTGCTCCTTATTTTACATTTAGAAGTATTTCATTAAGAAATTTAATATGTAAACATGAGTAATTTCATCATGTTGCTGTCCTTTTAGCCTTATTTTTTTGTTCCTTGTCACCCATCCTCTGAGGACCTTCCTCTTTCTCAGTAGTCTTTCCTCTGTCTTTTTTGTTTGTTTGTTTGTTTGTTTTGTTTTTGTTTTTGTTCTGCTCCTTTTGCTCTCCTCTGTCCTCCATGTCAGAACGCTGATGGGCTCACAGCTGTCCTGCTCCTGTGGGGTCATGAATGTTCCAGTTGGTTCATGTCAGTAGGGAAACACCCCGCCAAATGCCTACACACTTCTTACATTCTTTGCACCCCACTTCTGAGTGTTCTTTGAGCTTCGGATGGTGAGGTAGAAATCTACTGTTGAACTCTCAACAGCCTCTTATTTTCAGCTATGTTTCATTCTAAGTTTCCTCAGTGTCTACCACCATCTGCATGGAGACTGTTCTCTCTGTTCTCTGCCTAACAGCACTGTGCTTCCTTCTTAAGTAAGCCATTAAAAGCTTTCCCTGTTATATATGAGAACAAAGAACCCTGCTTTTTATGAGTCCTTGTTGAATGTCTGTACTTACCCACCAAGCCTACTGTGTTCGCCTTGGATAACAACTCATATAGCAAGTGCAGTTCTATTATAGGACAGAAAATACTGCTCTATTCTTTCCAGGTGAATTCTGTTTAATTTTATCTATTTTCTTAATATTTTATTTTTATTTATTTATTTGAGAGAGGGAAAGAGGTAGTTTGAGTGAGAGAGAGAATGGGCACGCCAGGGCTTTGAGCCACTGCAAACTCCAGAAGCATGCACCACTTTGTGCATCTGGCTTATGTAGGTACTGGGAAATGGAACCGAAGTCCTTTGGCTTTGCAGACCAGTGCCTTAACTGCTAAGCTATCCCCCAGCCCTCTTTTCTTTTCTTTTTCTTTTTTTTTCTTTCTACCTCCCACTCTTTTTTTTTTATTAATAACTTCCATGATTGTAAACAGTATCCCATGGTAATGCCCTCACTCTACCCACTTTCCCCTTTGAAACTCCATTCTCCATCATATCCCTCCCCCTCTCAGTCAGTCTCTCTTTTATGTTGATCTCATGACCTTTTCCTCCTGTTATGATGGTCTTGTGTAGGTAGTGTCAGGTGCTGTGAGGTCATGGATATCCAGGCCATTTTGTATCTGGAGGAGCACGTTGTAAGGAGTCCTACCCTTCCTTTGGCTCTTACTTTCTTTCCGCCACCTCTTCCACAATGGACCCTGAGCCTTGGAAGGTGTGATAGAGAGATTGCAGTGCTGAGCACTCCTCTGTCACTTCTTCCCAGCACCATGATATGCCTTCTGAGTCATCCCAAGGTCACTGCCATCTTAAAAGAGAAGGTTCTCTATCAAAAGTGAGAGTAGCGTTAATATATAGGTATGAATATTAAGAGAAGTGCTTACTGGGCAGTTTGATAAGCATGGTATATACATTTAGCCAGACAACAACCTGATGTTTACACCCTTAGGGCTCAAGACTACCCCTGAGTTAGGTATTCAGTATCAGGGATGTATTCCCTCCCAGGGATCAGGCCTCCAGTCCAATTAGAGGGCAGTTTTTTTCCACCATGTCAGACATGCCACTATGGCCCCCATTGGCTCATTTGGCCTGGCTGGCAAAATATAAGGCTTACAATGTCCACTATTGAGTATCTTCACTGGTGATTTTCTCCCATTGAGCTGCATGCAGAATGGCTTCTTCCAGCTTTCTGTCAGCTGGTCTACATGGAGGAGGTTATCAGCTCAGCTCCAGCAGGATTTTTCAGTGGTCTTGCAGCCCAAGTATGTGGAATCTTCAGCAATAGGTTCTTACCATCTATTCCTGGTGGGAATCCAAGGGCCTCAACAATGGCCTGTAAAGTTTTGGGGGCATTGGGGACCTCCCTGGCCAACAACTCATTGGAAGGTATCTCATTCCTGGCACTGAAAATTTTCTAGTAACAGTCTATGGCTTCTGAGCATTCCATTGTCCAAAAAAGTAGGTTTCCATATGATTTATTTATATCCTCTTAGATTTTGATTAGCCCTCCCTCCACCTTTACTCAAAATCTTCCTCTGATCTCACTTGGTCATTTTCACCCCCACTAATCTGTTCTTTTATTTACAAATATACAATACCATCCTATTATGTATCCCCCTCCCTTCCTTTCTCTTCCCTTTATATCTCTTTTCTACCTTACTGGCCTTTGCTACTGAGTTTTCTTCCTACTCATGCAGAAGCCCAATCATCTGTAGCTGTTCTTGCTATTGATTTGTAATTTGATTCCACTGTGGTCAGAGAGAATGCAAGGAAATATTTCAATTTTCCTGGACTTGTTAAGATTTGCTTTGTGCCCTAATATATGGTCTATTTTAGAGAATGTTCCATGTGCTGCTGAAAAGAATGTACATTCTGCAGCATTTGGATGAAATGTCCTGTATATATCTGTTAAGTCCATTTGTTCTATGACCTCATTTAATCCAGATGCTTCTCTCTTTATTTTTTGCTGGGATGACCTGTCAATTGATGAGAGTGGGTGTAGAAGTCACCTACTACCACTGTGTTTGGTGTTATCTGTGACCTTTGTTCTAATAGTGTTTGTTTGATGAATTTGGGAGCCCCCATGTTAGGTGCATATATGTTTAGGATTGTAACATCCTCCTGTTGGAGTGTGCCCTTAATCAATATAAAGTGACCTTCCTTATCTTTCTTGACTAATGTTGGACTGAAGTCTACCTTGTCAGATATTAGGATAGCAACCCCTGCTTGTTTTCTAGGTCCAGACTGGCCTTGAATTTGCTTTGTAACCCAAGCAGGCCTTGTACTTATAATCCTCTTGACACCAGACCCTTCCTGAGGATCTTGTTAATAAGGATAATTTCAAGTCAGTAGAACTGAGTTTAGGCCTGAGCATCTAGGTCAACAAGCCCCCAGGTATTATTGATGGTGCTTGCCCATGGACCGTATTTTACAGGGCACCAAGCCTTCAGATGTCTTCGAGTATGATGACATCTTAATTGCATAGTTTTCACCTGATTTTTTGTCTTTGCATAGCCTGACCCTATATAACTTCTCTCAGAGACTTTATTAAAACTAAAGATAAATTTTATGTTAGAGTAGCCTGCATAAGTAAAAAGTTCTTTCATCATAGTAGATGTTTGAAAGATTTAATATTCATTACTTTCCCCATAAATGATACCCTTTTTCTAATCTTTACAAGGAGGATAAGCCCAGTTCCTTCCTAGTCATGGGATGTTGCTTTAATTTCATGGGCATAGTGAAATAGTTTATGGTACTTTGTAGTGAAACGTTCGCGTAAGCAGATTTCTGTGTGTGAGTGAACTGTGTACAGGGGTTAAGGAAAGCGGTCTTGACACTAGAGAAAATTCTGACTTTATTACATTAAACTTCTCTGTCCTATGATATACCCAAATTTCTCAACTTATTAGATCATTTTAACAGTTGACAAGATTTAAATAGATAAGTAATACAGATAATCACAGTAGATAGTGATATCAATAAAATTTAGTCCTAGCTGGGAGATGGCTCAGCGGTTAATGTGCTTGCCTGCAAAGCCTAGTGACCCAGGTTCGATTCCTCAGTACCCACACAAAGCCTGATGCACAAAGTGGCACATGCATCTGGGGTTTGTAGCAGCTGGAGGCCCTGGCATGCCCATTCTCTCCCTATCTCTTTCTTTTCTCTTTCTTTTCTCCCTCCCTCCCTCTCTCTCTCTCTCTCTCTGCAAATAAAGTGAAAAAAAAACTTGAGTTTATTCTAGATCATTCACTCTACATCTCTTATTCACATAATACCAGTTACAATGTAAGAAAGAAATAGATCAATTTGATAGACATTGTTTTATTTCTGACTCCACAGTATATAAGCATTTGGGAATTTAAGTGTATATTTCCTTGAAAATGAATATTTTCATACATTCTGAAAAAGTTCATCAATATATATATATCTGAATTTAACTGGGGATGTTACTTTCGTGTGTATAGTCAGGAAATCAGAGCTAGTAATCATTGACTTCTCATTATGCTTTAGATTTTGGTCTGCAATGTGTATGCTAAGCAATGCAAAACCATAAGATTTCAAGACCACAAGGACATTTGGACATTGACCATAGAACCACAGGAGACAGCAAAAATGCCTGCTCTGAAGAAGGCTCTAAAGGGGAGAGCAAAGAGTCTGTACTGTAAAATACACGCCAACCACAGCCAGGTGGAGCCCTGTACTTGCCTCTATTTAATCAAGTAGGAGCGATGGGGGACTCAGAAAAGTGTGCTCCACTCACCATAGCTGCCCGTCTGTCCTGGCCAGGCCTAAGGTCCAGTACTAGTCTGGGTGGTGAGTCTCGGGCTAAAAGTCATGCTTTAAAACTCAGACTTCATTTCGAGGCAACTTACAAACCAGGGAAAACATTATCATTAGCAAATGAGTTTTGGTGTGTTTGTAACTCTGAAGAGTTGTCCGTCCACAAAATTTCAAGGAATAGCACACTGCTCAAGTACTGCCTTTTTTTTTTTTCCTCTCTCTCCATTTCTGCAACCACTATGCACGATGGCATTTATCTCTTTAACTGTTCTTGCACTGTAACTCAGGAGAAAAAGCTCTCTTGGTCCTGGGCTCTTCCTCAGGGTTGTCATCTGCTCATGATCTCCCTCAGATTCCCAGTCTCAGCTAGTGATCTTTCCCTCAGGATACCAATCTCTGTCCCTGATCTCTCCCTCAGGATCTCCATCTCTGCTCCTGATTGCTCACTCAGGATCCACATCACTGTGCGTGATATTTCCCTCCGAGTCCCCATCTCTGTCCCCAGCTCTGCCGCTCCTTTGTGATTCCTTGGCCAGTTCAGCGCCTTCTTTACTGTTCATCTGCCCAGGCTGCTCTGTGCGCCCGCCATCCTGGTGGTGCTGCTGATGCATCAGGTTATTGCATATTCAGACATCGTGTTCCCAGCTGGAATTTGTGTAGATTTCGTGGTTTTGCTCTACGTTACTACTATGTTTCCATATATTTCTGTGTTTCTGATTATTTGAAATTCCTGGACACTCTCTTCTAATCATTCTGTTTCAGAAGGCAGATGTAATTATATATACCTTATTATAACCATTTGCAGCTTCCCTCCAACCTTTCTTAGTGCCTTCTGCAGCATGCAGAAATCTGTCCTGGTTTCCCCAGAACACTTCACTTTGGAATTGTTTTGGCCTGTCCACATCCACGCATCTAGCTCTCTGAACTTTGCTCCTCCTTCCCTCTTCCGTCCCTCCCTCCTCCTTCCCTCCCAGTTGGCTTCTCTTCCCCACTCCCTTCCTCCCTGCCCCTCTGTCTTATTTCTCTCTCCTATTTCATGTTTCTTCTCTCCCTTCCTCCTCCTCCTCTTACTTTCTCCTCGTGTCTCCTACCCTATCAAGGTTTGGTTTGTTGTGGGTTTTTTTATGGGAATGCAATTTTTTTAGAACATTTTAAATCCATGTTTGCAAACATTTATCACAGGGACAACACAATATCCTATGCAGTTCTTACTCTGGTTTCTAGGGTAGGACAGGAAAGAAAAGAATGATTCTTCAGATACTTCCACTTAAACTAACAAAAACAAACAAACAACAATAACCAAAAAAGAAAATAACATGTAAGTGGCTGGACTTCTTGCCTGCAAAGTCTGAGAACCCAGGTTTAATTCCCTAGTACCTTGGGCATCTGGCTTTCATGGCTACTGGGGAATTAAACCTGGGTTCTCAAACTTTGCAGGCAAGCAGTCCAGCCACAGTTGAATCTTTGATTAAAATTATTTTAGAAATATTGTCCATTTACCAATGTAATGTGGTAGAACTCAAATTTATGCAGTAAAATTTGTAATGTTTTACAATTTAAATATGAATTTGATGTAAGAAAAAAAGTGATGGAAATATAAAATTTTCACTCCTAATAATAATCAGAAACTAATGTCCCTATTATGTAAATACATATGCATAATTGTTAGAGGGTAGAGAACTTTCCTTTGCCATGAAGCTTTGATTATTTGAGATGACATGAATCATATGCCTTATGAGAGGTCCAGTTTTATTGTTGTCTAGTGAACTCCAAGGGAACAAAGTCTAGTGAGGCAGGCCATGGGGAAATCATTGTACTTTGCAGACATCATAACAGGCCTCAGAGAAGACAAACAATATATCGAATGTTCACATACAGTAAATGACAGAGAGACCTGAATCTATTTCTTTGAGCCTGGACATTAATTCCTGTCTGATGCCTCCATCCTGGAGCCCCTCCCCTGAGCAACACCCCAGGTTAGAAAGGGCATTTCCTCAGACGCTTTGTTCCCAGTGACTTGACATGGCTTCCTTCTCTGGCCCCCTTTTCCTGGGAAGACCCTTTTCCAAGGGTTTGTGGACAATCCTGCTGCTGTGCCACCAGCTGAGAACCAAGTGTTCAAGACACGTGAGGCCATGGGTGACATTTGAAATTCGAACCACCACAACCACCTCACCAGAAAGGCTAAAACTAAGAATACTGCAGCTTCAACTACCAGCTATTGACAGAAATGTAAGGAAGCCACCTGAATATAGTAGTCACAGTCAGCAGAATGAAAGAATGTGAGAGAAAAGAGAGAAAGAGGGAAGGGGAAGTTTACAGAATTATTCGTAACAATAATAGATTCCGTGTGCATTGTTACATGAAAGAGCAAAGTCACAAGCAGGCATGGCGGTGCGCTTCTCTAGCTCCAGCGCTTGGGAGGCTCAGGTAGGAGGGTTTCTGTGAGTTGGAGGCCAGCCTGGGGTTACAGAGTGAGTTCCAGGTTAGCCTGGGCTACAGTGAGTCATGCCTCAAGAAAAAAAAATGAAAAAATTAAGATATTGAAATAAGGACTGGATGGCTTAACAGTTAAGGTGCTTGCCTGCAAAGCCAAAGGACCTCAGTTCAGTTCTCCAGGACCCACATAAGCCCGATGCACAAGGTGGCGCATGGGTCCGGAGTTTGTTTGCAGTGGCTCTCTCTCTCTCTCTCTTTCTGTCTGTTTGACTCTCTGTCATGCTCTTTCAAATAAATAAATGAAAAATTTTAAATATATTAAAATAAAAGCAGAGTAACAAAACAATATAAAATCTTAAAAGAAAACAGGAGAGAGGGCAAAGCGAAACTCTAATGTGTAGGGATCCCTGTTTAAGGGTAAAACTATCAAGAAAAGCAAAGAAGTAATATAAAAGAGAGTTGTATTTTGAGGAGGCAAAAGGAAAAGCAACAGCGTGGCGTCTCCAGGGAGCCCATGTAGCATGCACACAGGCCTCTCACTGCATGTGCTTACACCAGGATGCCCATTAAAATTAGTGGTTGCATTGTTTATTTACCTTGGATACACAATACAGGCAGACTATGACTTGTCCCCAAAAGCCAATGTGTGGAAGGCTTGCTTCCCAGCCTCTGGCAATGAAGGTGGTGGAACTTGGAAAGGCTAGAACCACATACAAGATAGTTAAGAGGTTGGAAGCATGCCCTTGTTCCCAGCCCCGTTCTCTTTCTTCCAGGCCACCATGAAGTAAGCAGACATGTCCACCAAGGGTTCCTACTATGCTCTACTGTGTGCGCACGACACGAGAAAGAGAGTGGAAGAAGGCTCTGGTGTGCTTATTCTCTCTCTCTCTCTCTGTATCTCTCTCTCTCTCTCTCTCTCTCTCTCTTTCTCTCTCTCTCTCCCTCTCTCTCTCTCTCTCTCTCTCTCTCACACACACACACACACACACACACACACACACAAATAAATAAATAATTTTAAAGTGGAGAGCCTTATATCAATCTATAGTATTTCTTTATCTTGTCCATTTTCCTCTCCTAAGAAAACACCTGTTCCTTACATTTGGATTAGATATTTTAATAAAATATGACATTTTATTTTAACCATGCTTTCTTTTAGTCTTAGCAAGTGTCTTTAGCAAGTCAAGGTGTGTGCTAAAACCACAGTTCTTTGATTAACGATGGCAGTGGCTGATGGCATGGATAAGATTCGCACCTCATATGGCTACGTGGAAACATGTAAAATCCCTCTTTCAAACAGTGTATCAAATGCTAAGGGATATATTCAGTAATCAGATCAGTTTTTATCACATTCTGCATTAAGTCCATTTAGAAGACAGATCTAAAATGCTCATCATTCTTAGATTTGCAATTTAAGTATAAAATCTTGACAGAGTTGCATTCATTGAAAGAAAACAGCCCTGGAAATTAAGCACTAATTTCCCCTCAAATGGCCATTTCTGTTGTTCCTTTTCTAATTACCACTCTAATGAAGTGGCCAGTATTATGGGAGGAAGTGGTTTAAAAGGCAGCAATCTTATATTATGAATCGTGTACTTTACTTCCTAGCCTAATGTGTACCCGCCTTAGTTATAGATAAATGCATGTGTAAGCCCCATCTCTACTGAAACTGAAATGGTTTTAGAATTGCAAATCCTACTTTCGGCTCCGAGTAAGAAGAGCCCTCAAGCGTGTGACTGTAGCAAAGCTAGAGGACAGCTGCAGTGTGAGTGGAAACCATCAAACTTCCACCACAGGACCGTTTCTGGTCACCACTGTAACCTGTTGCACTCAGCAGCAGATGTCTGAAACTTTAACACACATTAATAACGTCTAATGAGGATAATGTATATGAAAATAAGGGACAAACACTTAGAAAACCAAGCACTATGAGAGCATTAATGTCTGAAGAGCTTTGGTCTGATCCCACCCCACCTACCATCTATAGCACCATCCACTCTGCCTCTAAGACCAACAGTTCCCTGTTTCGTTTCCTATCAAAGTAAAATGACCAACATATCTTACTTTCATCAGTTTAAGTGAAATTTCTCTTTTTACTTAGAACATATTTCCAAGTGGACCCTCAGTCCTTTTATGTCCTCTTAAAATTTTATTCCATTAAAAGACTCCAATCTGTCTCTGCTTCTTGCCTCTGAGTTGAGACATGGTAACACCCTGAGTCATCCACTGAACACTTATTAAATCTAGATTGTGGGTTGGAGATGGTTTAGCAGTTAAGGCACTTGCCCGCGAAGCCTAAGGACTCATATTCAACTCTCCAGGTCCAATGTCAGCCAGACATACATGATGATTCAAGTGCACAAGGTCACATATGAACACAAGGTGATGCACAAGTCCACTTGCAGTGGCTGTAGGCCCTGGCAAGCTACATCTTTATTTCTGTCTCTATCTCTCTCTCTCTCTCTCTCCCTGTCATAAAAAGGACAGTCCGTTGAGCTTGCCTCAGAAGATGTTTTAAAAAATCTGGATTCCAAAATAAGTACTGATAAGCCACTGACTTCTTGGTGTCAGTGCTCTCAAGTTTAAATGGAGTGATATAAAAAGCAACTAGGTTGTCTATGTGAAAATGAGTTATTCTAGGATCTACAGTGAAACATTAGAGCAGGCCCAGTGGCAAAATGCAGAAAATGTTGTGCTGACCACATCATTTGCCTAGATTGTCTATCAGAATGTCTTACGTAGGAAACTAACAAGTAAGCTCTTAATCATAATGTCAACACTGGTACTGTTTGCCATTGGTAATAGACAAGAAAAAGTCAATCCTTCCCATGAATCTCTGGGTCTATTAGAACCCTCACTGCCTCAATCTCGTTTTTCCTCCTAAAGCTTTACTTGATCAAAAGGCATTTAGTTCATACAAGCTGAGAATGCAAACTAGACCTTGGGAGAAAACTACTTCTAACTGAAAATGAATTTCACCTATGAACATCTCCAGATTGTGCAAAGTAACTCAAAGTTCATGAAGACTTTCTTCATCTTCAGATAACAAAAAGAGGTTTGCCTGAAAAGGTGAAAACTGGTTCAAAATAGAATGTTGGAGAAAAACTATAAAATCGGTTAAAAAATCAGTGGTTGCTAAGGGCTGGGGGAGAAAGGCAGTGAAGGCTGCATAAACGCAGCAGAGATGAGGCTGTCCTGTGTGGCCCTGACAGTAGATGCCGGTCCTCATGCATTTGTCAAAACCCACAGACTGCATAGCACAAACGTTGGCTTTATGCCTATATGTCAGTGTCACTCTCACTTTTGGTTAGAGAGGCCAAATGTAAATTGTGAACTGTGGTCAGTAATAATGGGTTGATTGTTAGCTAATCTAAAAAAATATTTAAGATATAAAAGAGATAGTTTTAGGCACATGGAGTGGTTAGGGAGGCCCAAAAACAACACAGAGCATTTTGTCAAGGCTCTTGTTGCCCACAGGAACTAGATAGTAAGATCCTATTGCTGAAGAAACCACATGCTTTGGTCGCAGGATCCTGAGGCACCAAGCTGGAGCTGAGCTGAAAGCCTCTTTCCTAGTGCTAGGAAGTGCCTGCTGTGGGGAGAGTCGCCCACGGTCTTAACCAACAGTGGACCCGACAAGCTACGCACCCGGCCACCAAGGAATGACGCAGCCACCCATGCAGAAGCGACACGTCTGTTATGGAGGTGACCATAACTGCCCTTTAATTGGACTTGAGGCCCACTCCATGGAGGTAATTCATGCCTTATACTGAAAATCTAGCCAAAAGCCCATGGCTGGAAAAGTCGTTGGCTACATAGCATATTATGCCCAGCTAATTTCCCTCTCAATACTTATGTTTATGCCTATATGTTAGCATGACTCTCACATTTGGTTATAGAAGTTTCTCTTTTTTTAAAAAGAACAATTTTTGTTTATTTTTATTTATGTTATTTGAAAGCGACAGAGAGACAAAAAGGCAGAGAGAGAGAGAGAGAGAGAGAATGGACGCACCATTGCCACCAGCCACTGCAAATGAATTCCAGATGCATGTGCCCCCTTGTGCATCTGGCTTATGTGGGTTCTGGGGAATTGAACCTGGGTCCTTTGGCTTTGCAGGCAAGTGCTTAGCGACTAAGGCATCTTTCCAGCCCAAAAAGTTTCTCTTCAGGTGACTGACTGTGGGGGACACCTAAAACTTGTTAAAGTGCTGCAAAAAAAAAGTGATGAGTGTTCAGCACTTAATGAGACATCTCTATCACACTCTCAGGGTCTATAGCAGAAGAAGTGCTGGAAAGAAAGTAAGAGCCAAAGATGGGGAGGATTGCTCTTAATGCTATCCTCTAAACACAAAGTGGTCATTGTATTTATAACCTTATAAGTGCTGGGCCCATTAACATTCCATCACGTATGGTACCTGAACAGTAAAGACAAACACTCAGGAAAAGGGGGTAGGTGGAAAGAAGGAGGGATGAGTAGAAGGGGGAGGGGAAAGATGAGGACAAGAGAAGACGGTGAACAAGAATCATGTTCAAAATACATTATGTACACGTGTTGCAGTTCTCTTCACCTTGCTGGGACAAGGCACCTGAGCAGAAGCAGCTTAGGGAGGAAAGGGGTTTATTTCAGGCTCACAGTTCTGGGTAGAATCTTCATCATGGTGGAGAAAAGCAGCTTCGTCACACATCCACAGCAGAGAGAGCAGACAACGCGAGCTGGCTCTGAACACACTGGACAGCTGCACTCAGCATCTGCCAGCTGGAGGCTGATAAGGGAGCTTAATCAAAACTACTTGAATTTGGGCTGGAGAGATGGCTTCGTGGGGAAGGTGCTAGCTTGCAAAGTCAAAGGACCTCAATTTGATTTCTTAGGACCCACATAGGCCAGATGCGCAAGGTGGTGCATGCGCCTGGAGCTCATTTGCAGTGCCTGGAAGCCCTGGTTCACCCATTCTCTCCCTCCCTCCCTCTCTCCTTCTCTCTCTCTCTCTCTCTCTCTCTCTCTCTCTCTCTCTCTCTCTCACACACACACACACACACACACACACAAATAAAAATAAAATACTTTTAAAACTGCTTGAGTTGGGGCTGAAGAGATGGCTTAGCGGTTGAGGTGCTTGCCTGCAAAGCCTAAGGACTCAGGTCCAATTCCCTAGTACCCACGTAAGCCAGATGCACAAGCTGGCACATGCATCTGTGTGTGCAGTGGCTAGAGGCCCTGACATGCCTGTTCTCTCTGTCTCACTCTCTTCCTCTCTCTCCTACACACCCTCTTTCTCTCTCTCAAATAAATTAATTAAATATGAAAAGAACACCCTGAGTTTATGCAGGACATGTGCATCCAAACCACCACAAAATGTATGAAAATTATCAGTAGAAAAGCTTAAAAGAAGGGATGAAGAGCCTCTTGCTGGAGCTCTGTCAATGAGAATCTGGATATATATATCCACAGCACTCAAGCTGCCCCCATAGGAGTTATACAGAACATTTATTTAAAAAAAAAAAAAAAACTTTTTCTTTTTCAGAAGGTAGTGAGACCCAAAGACATAAAGTACCCATTGGACTTCAGCTGAGGCTCAGCTGAAACCACAGAGGAAGTGGGGAGAGACAAGAGCGCTGCTTCCACGGTGAACCTGACAATCAGTGCCAGGGTGAAGGAGACAGACGCTAAGGACACTCAACACCTACCAAAGCAGAGATCTAGAGGTTCCTAAAAACTCATCACTGAAGTAGATTTAAAACTCACCCACCATGGCTCAGGGAATTTTGTGAAAGAGGGATTGGAAAAATTGAAAGAGCCACTGGTTGGGATGTCATGCCCAGAAGCATTGCCTCTCCACCGCAATACCTGACTGCAGCTCTCACAATGCATAACCCACCACCCCATGGGGAATACCAGCAACCCCACTGAGGAGGGCCTCCAATGGAATGAGGGCAGGGATGAGGGAGAAGATGGTACCAACACGTGAAGTATCCATACTAAATACATTTGTAATATAAAACTTGTAAGCCTGGCATGGTGGCGCACACCTTTAATCCCAGAACTCAGGGGAGGTAGAGGTTGGAGGATCACCATGAGTTTGAGGCCACCCAAAGACTACAGAATGAATTCCAGGTTAGCCTGAGCTAGAGTGAGACCCCATCTCAAAACACACACCACAAAGATTTTGCACATTAAGACCTAAAATAATAGCAATTTAAAAAAATGTTTTGCCATTCCTATCTTCATCTGAACCATAGAAAAACAAAGAAGAGGAAAAACAGTCTTTGTTCATTTAGGTATTTTAATAATGTTTATAAGTTCTCAGTAAAAAATAAATAAATAAATAAATAAATAAATCTTCCTTGGTTATTAAAAAGGAGAGAAAGAGAAGAGCCCAGGAAATGGCTCAGCCAGTAAGAGTCATTGCCACTTAAGCATGGGGGTGTGAGGGGACTGGAGACTGCCCAAGTTCAATTCCCAATGTACATGTAAAAGTCTGGACATAGCCACACATGTCTGAAACCCTAGTCTAGTGGGGAAGAGAGGTCAGAGGATCTCTGGAGCTCACAGAACAAAAACTGTAGCCTTGGGATGAGGAAGACTCTGTGTGGAGGAAATACACAGGTACAGGATAGAAGAGGGCCCATGAAGTTCTCCTCTGGACTCCACACACATCACACATTCTATGCACACTCAAAAGTGAGGAAGGTGAAGATGGAATTAAGAGCAAAACATTTTTAATATGAAAAGATTATAATTCCTGGTCGGAGATGGTTCAGTTGCCAGAGTGCTTGCCCCAGCAAGAATAAAGTCATGAGGTTTGAGCCCTAACCACACGTGGCAGTGCATGTCTGAAGTCCTGACTGTTGGGAAGTAGAGGCAGGAAGATCAGGAGTTCAAGGTCATCATCAGCTACATGGCAAGTTGGAGGCCAGCCTGGGATACATGAGACTCTCTCAAAGCCAACAAACACAAAGAGACGCCATCCCTAACAGCAAGGATCTTAAAGACTAGGACCTTACACGCGACGCCGAGAGGCTGGGCAACGTGAGCGGCGGCGGCGGCAGCAGACGGCTGACAGCAAAGGTGGCTCGGGTGACTGGCAGGCAGGTCCATGGAGGTGAAGCTCAGGTTCAGTGAGGGCGAGGCTGCAGGTGAAAGCAGGGGAACCTGAGAGTGAGAAGCTAAGGTGGAACTTTCTACTGGAAGTAATTCAGGAGCATGCTTTGGGAGTGAAGAGGGTGGTGCTCAAAGGCGATTCAGGAGGAGATGTTAGGGCAATGACCATTATACTTGAGCAGGGATGGAATCCAGGGACAGAGAGAAAGGAAAGACAAGCATGAACAAGGGAGGTCTGTAAGACCGGATGAGTGCTTGCTATGAAGGGGGGCGGTGGAGAATGATTCCCAGGTACCATTTAGGGAACATGAGAAAGGGGAACCACTGGGCTGTGTGGAGACCAGGAAGTGGGGTAGGTTGTGAGTTCCATTTCAGGAATGTTGGATGGTGTCCTGGGGTCATATAGGTAGAACTGTACAGTCAGCAGGGATCTGTGGTCCTGCATAATGGTCTGTACCAGGGATGAAGGAACCAGTGTGGAGATGGCAATGGAAATTGTTGAATATGATCATCTGGAGTGTGGGGCATTCACTCATATCTATGGAGCAGAAGGGAACCCAAGGACAAAACCTACAGTGGACAAGGAGAGGAACAGAATCTTCTAAGGAGCCAAAAAAAAAAAAAAAAAAAAAACAAGGGGCAGGGGGCTGGAGATATGGCTTAGGCACTTGCCTACAAAGCCTAAGGACCCAGGTTCCATTGTCTAGTACCCATGAAAAGCCAGATGCATAAATTAGCAAATTGAGCTGGATTTCACTTGCAGCAGCTGGAGGGCCTGGGTATGCCAATTCTTTGTGTCTCTCTTCTCTCTCTCTTTCTTTCTATCTCTCTTTCCCTGTGCTTAAAAATACAGAAAATTAAAAATATTTTCAAAGGAAAAGAACAAGGGGTGAGGGAGAAAGAGAGAGGGAGGAAATGCTAGGTTCTGGTGAAGAATGTCACCAAGCATTTTCCTTGCACATTCCTACAGTATTTTAAAAAGTCATAAAGGAAAATGAAATCATATGTCATATATCTTCACACTTTGAAATATTAAAAATGTAGCTGAGTTAAATCAATCTAATGATAATGGAGTGCCAGGTAAGAATTAATTTAAAAATTGTTGTATTCAACTTCCCCGCACTAGAGCCTAAGAGAAGAAATGCTGCCGGCATCATGGCATGATTTACCACACCACACGGCTTATGCATTTGTGGACTTCTAGGAGGAAAAGCAAAGCAATTTAATGTGCAGTAAGCTTGGAGTCACAAGACCTAAGTTTAAATATGACCGCCACCAGTGATGAACACATGGTTTTACTTTTCTGAAGTACCATAGAGAGACTGAAAATTCTGGAATTAAATATGCTGAGCATACTTTTTATAATTCGGATTGGTACTGCTCAACTTTGTTGTATTCATTGCACACTGGCAAACCTGGAAACACGATGCTGGAGCTTAGACAGTGTTTGCTGTTAATTCCTGATGTCTGTCAGCACACAGGGAGGCCCTGAGCTCTCAGAAGCTCGTGCCTTTGCATGAAGGTTTTGGTGAAAAGGTATGCAGAGGACAATTGGAAGAAAACCACTAATAACCATTGTGTCAAATAACATTTTTACATATTTAATTGCTTATTTGTGAGAGAAAGAGAGAGAATGGATGTACCAGGTCCTCTTACCCCTACAAACATACGCCAGATACATGCACCACTTTGTCCATCTGGCTGTACATGGTACTGGGGAATTGAACCCGGATCATCAGACTTTCCAAACAAGCAACTTTAGCCACGGAGCCATCTCTCCAGCCCCAGACCTTGTTTTTGATGATTTCCAAAACCTGTTTGCCTTGCCTAAGGTCACAAAAATACCTTCTATGTATCCTACAATTCTGTATGTGCCTTGGGTTTTATAGTCAGTTCTATTTTAATTTTTTTGAGTTAATAATTCCACATGTCATGAGCTATGACTCAAAGTTCTTTGTTTTGCAAATTTTGGAAAGATATTCTTTCCAAAACAAAACTCCCCTTGCACTTTTCATCAGAAACCAGCTGGATTGATGAGCCTGGAGATTCTTTTCTACTTTGTTTTGTTCTATCTGGAGACCCTTCCCTGCTCTGCTCTGTTCCATGCATACATCCAGCTTTAGGTCACTACACTGTAGCTTTGTGACACTTAAAGTCGGGTAGTAAGACTTTTTTTTTTTTTTTTAAATAGAAATGACAACTACTTCATTCCCCACACTGACATGACTATCCTGTTCTCATCTGGTTATTTTCACATAGTTTCCTTGTGAGAGCTTTGAGGCAAAATGTATGTTCTGATATCTAGACACCCATTTTTGCCCAAAAACACAGGTTGGAAATTAAGTCACATCACTTGCTAGGATCGGAAGCTCATTAAAAGTCAGTCTATGGCTAGATAGATGGCTTAGTGATTAAGGCACTAGCCTGCAAAGACTAAGGACCCAGTTGTGATTCCCCATACCAACATAAGCCAGATGTACAAGGTGGCACATGTGTCTAGAGTTCATTTGCAGTGGCTAGAAGATCCTACCTGCCTCTCTCACTCTCAAAAATTAATTAAAAGAAACATTAGAGTCCATCTATAGCCAGACTTGACAAGATACAGTGTTGTTAATGCAAAATATTTGAGTAAATTATAAAGAATTACACTGGACAGGAGCAGAGGGACACCAGCTGAAAAAAATACAAAAAAATGACTAAATTCTGAAATATTCAGAGATAAAATACAGTAATAAAATAATGGTGGAGCCAGGGCCATGTTTAAGTTGTATTTAAGTCACTCCTCCCTCTGGCAGGGCAATATCTTCTGCTCTTTCTCTCCCTCCCTCCCTGTAGGACACCTTCCTCTGTTCTTTCTCTCCATCCCCTCTTTCAGGAAAACTCTCTCTGTTCTTTCTCAGTGAAGCTTTTAGAGAGACCCACAGAAACTCTCTTATAAGATCAGTACATTGGTCTAGCGTGCAGTAAGTGGGCATCTATGATGGTTCATCTTCATTGTCAACTTGATTTACTTTAGAATCACCATGGCAACACACCACCAGGCATGTCAATAAGGGCATTTATGGTAATCTTTACTGAATGTGAGTAATACTATGCCATAAGCTGGATCCCCACTCTAAATAAAAAGGAGAAAGAGCCCTGAGCACCAGCATCCATCTCTCTCTGCTTCCTGGTTTGGGATGCACTGTGACTAGCCTCATGTACCTACTGCTACATCATTCTGTTTTCAATTAATTAAATTTGGGGGGGGGGGGTTAAGGTAGGGTCTCACTCTATCTCATGCTGACTTAGAAATCACTCTGTAGTCTAAGGGTGGCCTCAAACTCATGGCAATTCTCCTACCTGTGCCTCCTGAGTGCTGGAATTAAAGGCATGTGCCACCTCGCCTGGCTCTATTTTTAAATTTTTATTTATTTATGAGAGAGAGAGAGAGGCAAAGAGAAAGGGAGGGAGAGAGAATAGTCATGCCAGTACCTCCAGCCACTGCAAACTAACTATAGATGTCTGTGCCCCCTTGTGCATCTGTCTTACATGGGTCCTAGAGAATTGAACTGGGGTCCTTTTGCTTTACAGGAAAATGCCTTAACTGCTAAGCCATCTCTCCAGCCTAGCCACATTGTTCTTTCCAGGATGGTCAAATTGTGAGCCAAAAATAAACTTCTTTCTTTTTAAATATTTATTTGTAAGCAGGGAGATATTGGGGGGGGGGCAGGGCCTCTTAACACTGTAAACAAAGTCCAGATCCATGAGCCACCTTGTGCATCTGGTTTACAGGGATGCTTGGAAGTTGAGCCCAAGTTGTTGGGCTTTGAAGTCAACCTTAACCACTGAGCAATTTCTTCAGCTCCAACTTCTTTCTTACATTGCTCTTGTCAAGTATTGGGTAATAGTGATAATGAAAGTAACTAGCACGGCACCATCCTGTAAGAAAAGACAGGATGTCAGAAAAAAGGGGAAAGAGGCATGTGATTTGTATAATATTCTCTATAAGTGCATCTCACTTCTGAGGTTTGAGTGATGGCCATGTGCTGATATAACGGGTTGTCCCCTGTAATTTTGTGATGATTGCACTGTCCTATATAAGCGGTTACTGTGCATTTTTATGAAGAACAGCATAGTATCTCTCCTCTTTCTCCTTTCTCTCACCAAATAACTCTATTAACCTGGTGTGTGTGTTGCACCTATCCCACTGGATCATTTCTTCTTGTCCTAAAATTCTTTTTAAGATTACTGTTAGAGGGCTAGACTGATGAATCAGTCAGTAAGGTGCTTGCCATGCAACTATGAGAATCTAAGTTTGAATCCTCAACACCCACATAAAAACTGGATGTGGGAGCACATGCCTTTGATTCTGGTACTAGGAAAGCAGATACAAGAGAACCTTAGGGGTTTGCTGGGTCTCTGGTTGAGTTGACTAGGCGAGTTCCAGGCCCAGTGAGAATCTCTGTCTTTCTCTCGCTCTCTCTCTTTCTCTCTCTTTCTCCGTCTTTATTTATTTTTTTTTCCCAAGATAAGGTCTTGCTCTAGCCCACCCTGACCTGGAATTCATTATGTAGTCTCAGGGCAGCCTCAGGGCAGCCTTGAACTTATGGCAATCTTCCTACCTCCACCTCCCAAGTACTGGAACTATAGTTGTGTGCCACCATGCCTGGCTCTCTGTCTTAATAGAATAAGGGAGAGAATGATTAAGGAAGATACCCAACATGGACCTTTGGGGCCGCCACATGGGCATGCACACACATATGTGTACCCACATATATATGGACATTCATAAACATGTACATGTACACCACATACAAACTCATCTAAAAAGTAAATAAAGCTCCTGTTAGACATGAGTGATGGGATGCTTTCTTTGTCCTGTTCCTCTCTGACCCTGTCACATGGCCTCCGTGGACATCAAGCTGCACACCGTGTCTGGTTTAGCGTGTGTCATCACATGGCGTATATGGATCGCCCTGCTAGTCTGTTCCACATTTAACTTGCTGATAGGAGCCATGTTCTGTATCTCTGTGACTTAAAGAAGTGAGTGTTTAGTGAACTGGAACCCAACACTGCCTTTGTGTCGATCCTTTTGTCATTCCTGGAATCCCCTTGTCCACCCTCTCAATCCTTCTATTTTATCTAAAACACATTTTGGGATTCCCCTTTATGATGACTTGAATATTAAATGTTCCACATAGTCTAATATGCTTTGAATACTTGGTCCCAGCCAGTAGCAATTTGGGTAAGTTATGGAGCCATTAGGAGGCGGAGCCTTGCAGAAGAACTACATCCCTAGAAGTGGATCTTGAGGTGTTCAGAGGTAACTCACCCTGAGACTACTTCCTTCAGGAGGCTGTGGAGATGTAATGCCCTGGATGTCTGCTCTACCAAGCTTTTCCTGCCATTGTAAAGCCTTCCCTCAGAACTGAAAGCCCATATAAACCCTCTCCTTCCCTAAACTGCTTCTGATTAGGTGTTTTGTCCCAGCAACAAGAAGGTAACTGCTACACTTTCCCCTTCTACTCTATATCATGTGATCTGTGCCTTTCATCATTTATTTTGAGGAACTGTTATAGTCCTATGGTGATTTGAATCATATGTCCCCCATAAACTCCTATGTTCTGAGTGTCTGGGCCCCAGGTAATGGCAACTTAGGAGGTAGAACCTTGCTAGAGGAGATATTTGGTTGGTGGCTGGCTGTGGGGTGTTATAGCCATCACCCCATTTGCAGGACATGGCTCACTCTCCTTCTACTGTTTTCCACATGCCATCAGCAAGGAGGTGATGTCCAGCCTCTGTGCATGACATGTTTTCCCCGGTTGTCACGAAGCTTTCCCTCAAGACTGTAAGCCAAGTCAAAAACCTTTCCTCCCATCAGCTACCTTTGGTCAGATGCTGTGTCCCAACAATGGTAAGGTGACTAAAAATCCCAAATCAGAACAGAAGACCTTCTAGGTGCAGCTTCTAGGTGGCAATTGCATCCTAATACTTTTGTGCAGCTTCGTGCTGGCCATGCAGAACTTTGCTAGTTGTTGATTTATTTTCTTAAATAGGGAATAAAACACTCTGGTAATAAGATAGAGAATTGACTCCTTCAAAAGTGTGATGGCCTGTGCAAGGCTAAGGCATAATTTTTAGATAAAATACTTACTTTTGTTGAATGGTTGACTTTTGCCATCCTCTTCTTCATCCTCCTCCTCCTCATTATTATTATTTGCCAAATAAAACAATCTATCCTGAAGCTAAGAAAAGCAATAAGACCAGTGACATGCTTTGAGTGCATTTGTTAGTCAGAACACCCGTCTTCTACATGCTCGGGTCTTTAATATGCATGAAACAATATTCTCTGATGCAACAGATGATTAAAGAAATATATTAAAGCATCCATTCTGAATGAAAATACATGGACAAGGTAATTCCCAAGGCTCAGGGCAACTACAGGGAGTAATGTAAGCCAAAGTAGGTCATTTCTCCTGAGAGAAATTCTATGGAGATTGCTTTCAATTTTGGTTTTAACTCTGAGATGTTGCAGCAGAGAGTAAAATATAAGGTTTCTGACTTGATCATGAGTGAGCATTGGATGTTTAAAGATAGGGTCCTTTCTTTCTCTCTTTTGTCTGTCTTCTTTATTTTCTTCTCTCTTTCCCTCCCTCCCTTCCTTCCTGTGTTGCAAAGGTGGATGAAATTCAAAGTACCTCTTTTCTCTCCTCAGATAATGACACCCTCACAATATCATCGCAGGGCTGGTGCACTGACAATGCACCAAAAGCCTCCTATTTGCTCTACTACAGGATGAGTTGGTCAGTCAGGGACCTTGAGAAGTGTCTTTAAGTTCTTTTCTTTTTAATTGAAAAACAAAAAAATGCTATATTAATCATGTACAACATGGCACTTTAAAACATGTAGATGTTGTGAAATAGGCTAATAGAGCTCATTAACATATGCATGGCTCACATACAAACCATGTTTTTGTAGAAAAAGCACTTAACATCTACTTCTGACACTTGCAGACGTACAGTGGATTATGATGACTCTCCTCACCATGTGACTCTCCTGATATTACTTAACCTCAGATTTTTCATCGTTCAGTAGGAATCACATTGTGGTGGGTGAAGTGGAGATGGGATATCAAACGCAATGCGAGGTTAGGAATTTTCAAATTGAAAGGCAAGTTGTTAAGATTAACTTATTTCCACAATTTTAGACACCTCAGATTCAGGTGGCATAGAACTTCTATATTCAGCTGTGAGACCAGCCCCAGCATATGCTTAGTATGGACCCAAAAGCAAATTTGGGCAAGCTGGCACAGTTTACTGAGACTATGAAGTCCACAGCTGCAGTCTTTCAGAGAACTGATTCACAACGAAAGATTAACTGGAAGCCACTGGTAAGTGGAGTGCACAATGAATAGAATTTTCTGTCTCTGGGGGCTGGAGAGATGGCTTAGTAGTTAAGGCATTTGCCTGTGAAGCCTAGAGACCCAGGTTCAATTCCCCAGTACCCATGCAAGCCATATGCACAAAGTGGTGCATGCACCTAGAGTTTGTTTGCAGTGGCTAGAGGCCCTGACACACCCATTCTCTCTCTCTCTCTCACTTGCTCGCTTGCCTTTTCTCTCTCTCAAATGGACAAATAATATATCTTTTAAAAGAGCTAACATTTAGAAAAAAGAATCTTCTGTTTCTGGAAACACAAATGCATGTTTGAAAACATATGGCATGTTTTTATGTCAAATTAACTAAAAAAAAAAATCATCAAACCATCCACTGGAGTTGCGCTGAGCAGGACAGGAGAACTCAGGAGACAGTCAGTACACTGAACTGAAACAGAGAAGGACAGAGGACAATGCACCGTTTCCCAATGGGATGAGAGCCAATTCTAGGAACCAAATTTTCTCTTCACAGACCTCTATCTCCAAATCCATTCTACTCTGAGGTATTGGAGGGTTGGCACATCAACATACACATAAAATAGCTAAATAGCTACAAACAGACGGATGAAGTTTGCATACTTGGAGGGAAAAGAAGAAAGATGCTCCGGGCAGACGGAAGCTACACACAAAAACGAGCATAGGTGTGTGCAGCCAGCGGATGGATCAGCACGATGCAGCACAAATCGGCAACGTGCTTTACAGTGACGAGACTATGCTGCATTGCTTCCTCTTCCCATCCACCCTGGGAGAAAGCTGGAGTGGCTTGCCTTTCAGCAACGGCCTGCACTGACGGATCAGAGGATGACGTTTATTACAGTTTGGATATACAACATCCCTCACAGGTTCATGTGTTGGACCCCTAGCTGGTAGTGCTGTCTGGGGAGGTTGGGAAACCTTTTGGAGGTAGGGTCTCCCCACAACAAATCGGTCACTAGGAGCAGGGGGGAAGCAGGTCCTGAGGTTCATAGCCCAGCCCTGCTTGCTGTCCTCTTTCTGCTTCCTGTTTCACTGAGAGATGAGGAGACTTGGTGGTTAAGTACGCTTCCTTTGAAGCACCTTGAGGGCCTAAGAAGATCTGAGACCACCCAAGTTAAATCTCCAGAACCCCCTGAAAGTGTGGGTGTGGGTGTGGCTCCACACATCTGTAATGCCAGTCCTGTGGGGAGTAGAGAGTGGAGAATCACTGTGGCTCATAATGGCCAAGCTCTGGAACCAGCAGGAGACTCTGCCACAGGGAAAAGGAGACAGGTGAACAAGGAAGAGGAGCAACCCACATGCTGCTCTGTCCACAGGTGAGCACATGCCGGGGAGGGCTATGCAGGTGAGCACACAGAACCCCACATAGGCACATATTTGTACATACACAACACACCAAAAAAAAGGAAGGAAGGAAGGAAGAGAAAAGAAACAGACCCTTGGGAAAGTCACTTTCAGAACACCTAAATGTACATGAGAATGAGCACAGGAAGTGAATATATTAGAAATAGCCTTATAAGCCACTATGAAACGGTTTTCTCTGTCACTATGTCCCTGGTTGTCCTAACAAAGTCCACAGAAAGGAGGGTGGGGGATTCAGAAGCATCCTTGGCCAATTCAATTTAGAAAACACTGGACACTCGATCCCCTTTCAGAGATGGTCGGTGGATCATCATTGTGTATTCTCTCTGGTCACCTTCATCTGTAGCAGCAATTCAATAATTGCAACAGAGACTGTGGGGCCTGGCACATATGTCTGGTCTTCTACAGAAAACATTTGTCAACCTCTGGCTTATGCATGGAAATAGCAGGAACCTTCCCCTGGATGCTGTATGTCCCTCTGTGGCTCTTGTGCTAAAGGCTGAGTTTCCAGGGGAATGCAGTTGAGAGGAAGTGAAACCATTATGATTGGTGCTTAATGGAAAGTCCATAGGTCATTGGCAAAATACCCCTATAAGGGAAGGTGTGACTCATCACTTCCTCTCTTTTGCATCTGACAATTCTGCAAAACTGTGACACCAAAAAATAAATAAACTTTTTCCTTTTTTTATTTTTTTAAATTTAATTTATTAGTTTTCAGCAAATACAGGCAGTTTGGTACCTTTGTTTAGGTTCATCCACCATCTACCCCCTCCCAATGGACCCTCCTTGTTGATGTCAATGGGTCGTGCATTGTGGAGTTAGCCCACAGTTATTGGTACGATAAATGTCTCTGCATATCATGACCCAACATGTGACTCTGACATTCTTTCTGCCCCCTCTTCTGCAAAATTTCCCTGAGCCATGTTGGGTTCATTTTTGGTCTGCTTCAGTGCTGAGGTGTTGGGGGCCTCTGAGGCTCTGGCTCTCTGATTTGGGAGGAGTTGATTTTTCTCTGTGTTGGTCTCCTTCCCCTTTGTGCTGGTATCCAGTTCATCAGGAAAACAGCGCCCTTGCTTGTTTCGCCAATTGTCCTTAGTTTCAGCTGGGGCCCTTTTGAGGTATGTTGGGGCAGCTCACTCCTTAGGATCTGCATCTATCCAAAATGAACCCTTCCTTCCTCTAGTAGCTTTCCCATCAGGTGTTTGGTCACTGACAGAAGAAAATAAACACAGATATGTGGCAATGTCACAAAAATACATAATTGATATGGAAGACTTGATTACAGAACAAGGTGGGAAGTGATATGTGTTATGACAAGGTGCAGCTGCTGGAACCAAAAGTATGCATTTTGGAGCCACACACTGGAGACCCCAGAGATTTTGGAACCATGCACGCAGAGACCGCAGAGATGCATGGGATGAGAGAATCTAAGGCAAAACCAGTACTTGAAGGAGTTGGTTGAAAACAAAGAAACAACAACAACAAAAAAATACAAAGAAAACTTTGTCCTTCATTAGTAAGTGACAAATAGATGGAGGAAGAATGAGAATATTCTTAACCAGAGTTAAAGGCAACTAGAGAGTAAGGGAGGGAGGGAGGGAGGGAGGGAGGGCGGGCGGACAAGCATGGGCTGTTTTCTGCCAGAAGTGGAGCAACCATGATGACAGCCGGAAGGAGAGGCTGGGCTCACGCACGCGTTCTGTTGTCAACCGAGTTAAGTTGAAGTCTGAAGGGAAAATAGGACACATTTTAAAAGAAATATATAACTCAAAGAAGCAAAAGAGTCAAAAGATGGGAAAGGGCGGAGAGATAGCCTAGCGGTTATGACACTTGTGTGCAAAGCCTAAGGATCCAGGTTCTATTCCCCAGGACCCACTTAAGTCAGATGTACATGTTGGCGCATGTGTCTGGAGTTCGTTTGCAGCACCTAAAGGCCCTGGTGCACCCATTCTCCCTCTCTCTCTCTCTCTCTCATGAACAGATAAAAAATATTTTAAACATAAAGCAAGATGGACCACAGCAACACTCATGGTAATTAGGGAATTTTGAAGGCAGACACATCTTTCTCTAGGACAGGAGCAAGTGACTAGAGGAAATACAAAGCAAGTTGAAAGTAGAGAGAATCAATGTTAAGAATATTCATGTGGTTCAGAGAAGAGACAGATGCTGTGGTTTCTAGAGCAGGAAGCAATGAGAGTCAGGCTGGGAGCTGGATGAGTGAAAGGACCCAGGGTGTGGGAGAAACTGCACTCGTACACTGGTCATCTGTCATGGATTCAAGCCTGGGTCTCAGCCAAGTTCACAGCATTTGTGCATCAGTGTCATAAGTAATTTCCTTCATGGGAGACAGGAGAGACGGGACACAGCAAATCCTTGTTGGTTGCTTGGGCACACATACTTAAACAGAAAGCTCCTAGGGTCAGAAAGCTTACCAATCATTGACTTGGAACAGGGCTAGGTTGGAGCACTTGTCATTCCTAATGACATCACTGCACCATCATCATCATTTTTTTTTTTAATTTTTATTTACTTATTTGAGGGTGACAGAGAGAGAGAGAAAGAGGCAGAGAGAGAATGAAAGAGGCAGACAGAGAGAGACAGAGAGAGCAAGACAGTGGGTGCGCCAGGGATTCCAGCCACTGAAAACAAACTCCAGACGCATGCTCTCCCTTGTGCACCTGGCTAACATGGGTCCTGGAAAATCGAACCAGGGTTCTTAGGCTTCACAGGCAAGCACTTAACTGCTGAGGAGAGAGAGAAGAAGAAGGAAAAGGAGGAGAATGGATGCACCTACACCTCTGGCCACTGCAAACAAACTCTAGATGCATGCACTACTTTGTGCATTTGGCTTTACGTGGGTATTGGGGAATTAAACCCAAGCTGTCAGGCTTTTCAAGCTAGTGCCTTTTAACCACTGAGCCATCCGTCCAGCCCATTATCATCATTTTTCTTTTCTTTTGTAAATTAATTTAATTTTTCCATTCATAGTGTGTTTTCGCCCTCTAGCTCTGCCAGGGGAGAGAGCAGTGGTCATCCCCGGCTCTGAGCAGTGGCACAAACAGCAGCCAGGGCCAGCGTCACACCCAGGAGAGAACGCTGCACCTCCTTCTCGTGGTTTCCAGATCTCTGCACAGCCAGAGAAACTTCTCTAGTAAGGACCTGTAGACAGGATCCCTGAAAGTATAGTGTTACCATCATCAGTTTTGACACAGAGTAAATCCAACGCTAAGCACAAGTCAGATCTTTCTAAATCAGAAAGCACAATTTAGTCATTGACATAAGCCAAGTGTGGTGGACCATGCCTATCATCTCAGCACTTGGGAGGCTAAGAGAGGAGTATTGCCATGAGTTCAAGACTAGCCTAAGTTACATAGTAAGATCGAGGTCAGCTTGAGCTACAGAATGAGATGCTACCTAAAAGAAACAAAAAAAAAAATATCTGGGACAATATCTCAGTAAAATGCTTTCTCTGAGCTTGATGCTTAGAATTCACCTAGAAATGCAAGGTACGAGAGCCTGTACTTGTAAACCCATGCTTGGGGAGGTGACAAATAGCTTCCAGGAGGACACCAACTTACGACTAAGAAAAGCGCCTTCCTACTCCACTAGCTTTTGCTGCAGAATGAATGCTCCACTCGGTCTGGGAAGACCCAGCTGAGCACAGGGTCATGCAGACCTGCATGAAAGTGGGCCACAAAGTGTGCCAGCGTGTGCTGAGCCACTACAGACATGCACGTGGACATCGCTTTCACCCCCAGAGAGACTGCAAGCCACCCAGCACTCAAATCCAAGCATTTTCTCCAGTCTTTGGTCCTTAACAGTGAATCTGATACACAAGGCAAAAGAAAGAAAGAAAACAAACCTCCAATGGCACTGGCTATCTAGGTATTTGCTGTGCAGATTGTTCTGTGGGAAGCTGGGGGTTGTGCCAGATGAGCCACTTGGACTGCCCTTTCTACACTATGTGTTAATAAGAAGTGAAGATGATGAGTTAAGGGTATTGGTTCAAATTGTGCCCTGCCACGGCGATTTTAGAATACAACCTTGTCATAAACTATCCTACCATGCTGAGCTTCTCCATTGACACCGAGTGCTGTATCCTTCCCCACTGCACAGCACAGAGGTTAAACTGAATGGCCTGAGTGAATCATGAATTAAGGCTGACTGTGCAAGGGCCTTGTGATCACTCCCCACCCCAAATGTATCTGGACCACTTACTTATATATTAAAAATAGAGATATTTCCAAAAATATTATCATTCTAAAACCATCTAGCAAGTATGGGAACTACAAATACCATTTTGACTATGAATAAAAGATTTTTAAAGGTGTTTATAGCCTCAGAATGTAATGATGAGTAATTTCCAGTTAATAGAGACCCACCCTATGGCTTTCCTCAGTGAGAAATAAATGTATTGTCTTGTTTTTAAGTAACTTTTTTGTTGAAACAGTAAAACCTAGAGGGCTACACCTTGTTTAGAAGCACATGCACTGCATGATAACTTAAACCATGCTATGCTCAAGTGGCGACCCTCCACATCACCCCAGACCAAAATGAAACATGACAGTAAATGCAGGTGAAAGACCCCAGCCTCTTTATTTTTAACTTATTTATTAGAGATGGAGAGAGGGAGAGATTGGGTGTGCCAGGGCCTCTAGCCACTGCAAACAAACTCCAGATGCATGCGCCACCATGTGCATCTGGCTTACATGGAACCTGGAGAATCAAACCTAGGTTTTTAGGCTTTATAGGCAAGTGCCTTAACTGCTAAGCCATCTCTCCAGCCCCCAAGCCTCTTTTTACACTCCTGAGTGAGTTCCTTCTGAGATATTTTTGCAAGTTACTTTCTTCTCTTTAAGTATTTTGTTTGGTTTTTTTCTTAAATATTTTTATTTATTTGCAAGCTGAGAGAAAGGAAAGAAAGAATGGACACACTAGGGCCTCTTGCCACTGCAAACACATTGCAGAGACATGTGTCACTTTGTACATCAGGTTTTATGTGGCTACTGGGGAATGAAGCTATTTAAATAATGCAAAAATACATCACACTTTGAAAGCAAGTGCCTTTAGCTGCTGAGCCATCTTTCCAGCCCATGAGTGACTTTCAAATTATGTTTTCTACTGTTAAGACCTCCACTGTGTTTACAGTTGGATTGATACACAAGTTAAATAAGAGGAAGATGATGGTAGTGGTGATCATGGTGATCATGGTGAAGATGAAACTGAAGATGATGATGATAGCTTCAGCACCGTCAGGTGCTCCAGCATCTTTGCTGTGGTTGAGTTGTTTAAGAAGCAGCTCCTCTGTGTCTGTGTTTTCACTGTGAAGAGATCTCTTTCCTACTGTGGTCAGTCACTTTGTGAGTTTCATACACACACATGCACACAGGCACAGAAACAAATGAGCTCCCCACCCTTCATTCATGTCAGAACTCCACAGTTTGAGTAGCACAAATATTCTGCAGTCACTCATGAAAAGAAATTTTTAATAATAAATATCTAACAATTAATGGGCTGGTAGCTGCGATTGTCTGCAGGGCATAATATCTAATTTCCTCGCAACGTTTCATATCCTTACTTTTCACGCTGCAACAGTCTATCATTAAAACCAAATGCAGGTTTCTATCACTTTTATTTATTTTTCAAATCAACTTATAAATCAGTGCCAGGCCTTGTTACAGATGAGTTCCAATAAATTATCAGCTGTGGACAAATTCTGAATGTTAAACATTTCCTTTCTCTTCCTCCTGCCCTGGGTCCCTGTCTATCTTTCTCTCTATTGTTTTCCCTCTCTCTCTCTCTCCCTCTCTCTCTCTCTCTCTCTCTCTCTCTCTCTCTCTCTCTCTCTCCCTTTAAGAGTGGCATCTATTCATAGCCCTCTAGGTCTACATACCTCACTGCCTGTGGTCTAGGTGCAAGGGACATAGAGCCCTTAGTATTTAATTATGTGCTATTTAAATAATGCAAAGACACACTTATTTTTTTTTCTTAGGAAAATGTCAATGTAGGAGACAAGAGACATTTTGTAGTCCTTGAGGAATCTACTTTTGTCACTCTCCACAGTGGAAGCATTTTGCTAGAACCTTCTTTCCTTTCTCTGGCAAGCTGACAAGGAATATCAAGAGACTAGTTTTCACGTGTGTTAGACTCCGAGGTATGCCACCTGCCTCTTCCAAACACTTCTAAAAATCCCTTCTGCATGTCATGACAAGTACCTGACAGTGTCCTTGTAAGACTGGCTGAGCAATACCTGGGCTTCTGTGAACAGAGGCAGGAGATTTCCTGTAGACCCAAGGAACACAGATTCTAGACACCATCTGTCACAATAACCCTACAGTAAAATGTGAGAAGAGCCGAACTTAAGCTAATGGTATATACTGTAAGTACAAGCTCCTAGAAGAACAAGGCCAGGATTGGAATACCCATGTGTTGCAGTCTGGTTCGCATTGCTGGTAGAAATCACCCAACCAAGAGTAGCTTCTGGGAAAAAAGAGGTTTATATTGGCTTGCAGGCTCGAGGGGAAGCTTCACGATGGCAGGGGAAAACGATGGCATGAGCAGAAGGTGGACATCACCCCCTGGCCAACATAAGCTGGACTACAGCAACAGGAGGGTGTGCCAAACGCTGGCATGGGGAAACTGGCTATAAAGCCCTTAAGCCCACCCCCAACAATATCCTCCCTCCAGGAGGCATTAATTCCCAAATATCCATCAGCTGGGGAGCTAGCATTCACAACACCTAGGTTTATGGGGGACACCTGAATCAAACCACCACACCATGGAAGAAATGTGGCTCGTCACACTTTGAGTAGAAACAATACTATGACAACACATTTGACTGAGGACTATGTGCCAGGTGTTGTGACAAGCTTTTTTATAACCACTAGTTGTGTGAGGTAGATATGAGCGTTGATTTCTACCCTATGGCCTGACTATTCGAAGACTCATAAATTTAAGGAGCTAGCCCACTGCCTGCCCATAAAAGGACCCAGTTTGGCCAGTACACAGAGCAAAGCATTTGCTGACAGCTAAATCTGAGCTTGTATCACAATTCCACCATTGCCATGGACTTGGGAAATTTTGCGAAACTTCTCTGAGTGCACATGGGATAGCTTTTCCTTTTTCTTTCCCCACAGTCACCCTGTACACATTTGTGTCATGTTTCCAAATACTCAGCACAGCGCCGAGAACATGGGAGACTTAGAGACTATCCTTATTTTTCCAGAATAGTGGTAGCAATGATAGGGGTTGATGAAACAGTGAGCAGCGAATGCCCCTTGAGCTGAGAAAATATTATGGAATAAGGTGCTCAGGACCAGCCTTGTGCAGGGGAGGATGTTGTCTGCATAATGGAGTGGAGAGAGACACGGACAGAAGCCATGGTGCTCAGGGAGCTGAGAACATCATCTAAGAGACAAAGTCAAGACCAGCCTTGTACAGAAGAGGATGTTGTCTACATAATGGAGTGGAGAGAGACATGGGCAGAAGCCATGGTGCTGAGGGAGGCGACAATATCATCTAAAAGAGACAAAATCAAGGCCAGGCCAGGTCTGTGGAGTATTATGGAAACCAAGGAAGATCATGCCTTAGTCCACCAACAGGACTGGCCTGTAATGCCAAAAACTGAGTGATATAAATAATAGCAATTTCCCTCTCATTGTAAGAGACTGATAAGTCTAAGACCAGAGCCTCAAACAGCTCAGTGAGCTTTGCAAAGGTGAAAGAACTAGCTTACTCTGAAGGAAGTCAAAAGGGAGGAGGCAGGAGGGCTCAAATCTGTCCCTCTGAGCATGGTTTTAGGACTATTGATGCTACAAAGAAGCAGGATGGTTTTAAGTGAGGGCAGAAGTGACTGTAAGTAAGTGATTGTTGTAGGTAAGTGATTGTAGGTAAGTGATTGTAGGTAATGATTATTGTAGGTAAGTGGTTGTAGGTAGGTGATTGTAGGTAGTGATTATTATAGGTAAGTGATTGTACATAAGTGATTGCAGGTAAGTGATTGTTGCAGATAAGTGATTATAGGTAAGTAATTATTGTAGGTAAGTGTTTGTAGGTAAGTGATTATTATAGGTAAGTGGTTGTAGCTAAGTGTTTGTAGGTGATTGTATTGTAGGTAAGTGATTATTGTAGGTGATTATAAATAAGTTATTTTTAGATAAGTGATTAATATAGGTAAGTGATTATTGTAGGCAAGTGATTATAGGTAAGTGATTGCAGGTAAGTGATTGTAGGTAAATGATTATTATAGGTAAGTGATTATTATAGGCAAGTGATTATAAGTAAGTGATTGTAGGTAAGTGATTGTAGGTAAGTGATTGTAGGTAAGTGATTGATTGTAGGTAAGTGATTGATTGTAGGTAAGTGATTATTGCAGGTAAGTGATTATAGGTAAATGATTATTATAGGTATGTGATTGTAGGTAAGTAATTATTGTAGGTAAGTGATTATTATAGGTGATTGTAGATAAGTGTTTGTATGTGATTGTATTGTAGGTAAGTGATTATAAATAAGTTATTTTTAGATAAGTGATTAATACAGGTAAGTGATTATTGTAGGTGAGTGATGGCAGGTAAGTGATAGCAAGTAATTGTTTGCAGGTAAGTGATGATGGTAGGTAAGTGATGGCAGGTAAGTAATTATTATAGGCAAGTGATTTTTGGTAAATGATTATAGGTAAGTGATTGTAGGTAAATGATTATTATAGGTAAGTGATTGTAGTTAATGATTGCAGGTGAGTGATTGTATATAAGTGATTGAGGGCATTATCAGTCTCCATGGCTTTCCATACCAAAAGATAGTGATGTTAGCATCATCTGAGATAGAGTTTTAATCCCTCTGATATTCTAGGCCACTCCTTTGACTCTACCAAGTGCAAGGTGAAGAAGTGATGATTTTGACAAAGTGGCCTTCAAGTCCCTAAAATGTAATCCAAGCCACTATTACCATCATGACCCATATATCAGATCGACAACAAAACTAGTAGGCGTCCAGTATCAAGTGTGTGACTTCCCAAGAAGCATGTGAAGCTAGAGGACGTCTTCATGTTTTTCTCTGGTTTTAAGGTTTCAGAGTAATTTCAAGTTAGAGGAGATTACCAACTGAGTAGTGAGTACATTATATCACAAACAATGAGCAGTATGTTAAGCCCTGGTGCATTCATTCTCATGGGAGAGAATGACAGTAAACTCTCTGGCATAAATAAAACTTTAGCAGAATTTGCATGTGGTGTTAAGAAGGAAATCCGGGGCTGGAGAGATGGCTTAGCTGTGCTTGCCTTCTAAGCCTAACTACTCAGGTTCAATTCTCCAGTTCCCACATAAGTCAGTGGGACCACATAGATGGTGGTGCACGCATCTGGAGCCCATTTACAGTGGCTAGAGGCCAGGGTGCATCTATTCTCTCTCTCCCCCCAAGCTCAAATCAATAACTAAAAATAAACACTAAAAAAGCGAAGGAAATTCGCATGAAACAGTGAAAACACATGGCATATCTGAAAAGCTGATGAAGAACCGTTTAAGCTGAAACCTAAGGGGAGGAGTTAAGAACAGTCACTTCCAAGCAAGTCCACTAGGGTGGGTAAGATGGCACCATGTGATGCAAATAGGTCATAAAGTGTCCTCTGGACAATAGCCAGTACTTTGGACATTGGGCAAAACTAGAAGAGATTGAAAGAAGGGTGTTTGATCTCTACAGGTTTCTCAAGGTCATCTTGGTTGGTCACCAAGTGGATGATCTGGTTTATTCAATTCATGGAGGTGCATTTACATTATTTAGGCATTACTAGTAATTTAGAGCTGATTTATAGTACACTTAGGATTTGTGTAAGCTCTATACAAATACTAGCTATTTTATGTAAGAGACTGGAATCTCTGAGGGTTCTAATACACAGGAGAGCTCTGCAATCAGTCCCTCATGGATATCCAGGAAGGACTGTATGAACAAAAACAATGATACGCCCACCTGGATTCAGAAAACGTTCTGCACTGCATACGGTCATGTCTCTTACATTTTCAACTGACTAAAATGTTTAAAGAATTCAGTGCTATGCCTTTTGTGTTTAAAGAAAATTGACCATAATCACTGCATTCCCCCTGTTCTGCCACTCATTTTTTTTTTCACTCCACACATATCTGCCAGCACTGATGACCAGTTGCTGCAGGGCATTCGTTTTCCCTCTCCTTAATTACCCACCTCATGGGACTGCAAGCTGGCTGGTTAAGCCGCTGCCACCATCCATGACTTGCTTTTAATATGAAATCACAAACACCAATAAAAGACCTGCGCTTCTACCCGCTGGAAACTTGCTTGATCCCAGAAGACTGTTAACAAATAATTACTCTGCATTTCATGTGTACCCAGAAGAAAGTTGAAAACATTTTATTTTTTCTGTGTAATCATCCAAAATGAATTTTCCAACTCTTGCAGCTTTAAGCAAGCCATTCCCGTCCTCCACTGGGGTGACCTGCCCTGTCCATCCTCCTTCATATGTTGTTAAAACTTCAGTCTGAGGGGTTTGAGAGGTGGCTTAGCAGTTTAGGCACTTCCTGCAAAGCCAAAGGACTCAGGTTCAATTCCCCAGTACCCACATACAGCCAGATGCACAAGGTGGTGCATATGTCTGGAGTTTGTAGCTGCTGGAGGCCCTGATGCACCCATACTCTATCTCTCCTTCTCTCCCTCTCTGCCTCTTTTTTTCCTCTCTCAAATAAATAAATAAAAATATAAATATAATAATATTTTTAATCCACTATGAGAACTTGTTCAAGAAGCTATACCTGACCACGTCAAGCAGAAGCGTTCCCTCTTCGCTGAGACCCTGCTTTCTGTGTGGACCATCCTCTGACATTCCGCACAGCCTGCTTAATATTGGTGAGCAAAGTATTCTCTTTACAGAACTGGGACTCTCTATGTCAGTGGCTGTGTTCAAAAAATAAATCTAGGGACTGGGAAGATGGCTCTAAAGTTAAAGGCATTTGCTTGCAAGACCTGATGGCTTGGGTTTGATTCCCTAGTACCCATGTAAGGCCAGATGCACAAAGTGGGGAATGAGTCTGGCGTTCTTTTGAAGCAGGCATTAGGCCCTAGAACACACCTTCTCATTCATTCCCTCTCTGTCTCCTTGCAAATTAATAAATAAATATAATAAAAAATAAATCTTTGTATGTGCATAAGCACATTGCATGCTGCTGAATATGGTTTAGGTTCTTTAAAAAAAACTGATTTCTTTGGTGGGGATGGGGTTTCAAGGCAGGGTCTCTCTTAGCCTGGACTGACCTGGAACTCACTATGTAGTCTCAGAGTGGCCTTGAATATATAGAAATCTTCCTACCTCTGCCTCCCAAGTGCTGGGATTAAAGGCATGCACCACCACACCCAGCATAAATAAACATTTTATTTATGACTGAAAGAGTGAGGGACAGTGTGTGTGTGTATAGGCTTACCAGGGTCTCCTGCATGTGGCTTTATGTGGGTACTGGGAATTGAACATGGACCAGGAGGCTTTGCAAACGAACACCTTGAACCGCTGAGCCATGTCTCCAGCCCTGCCCCTGGCTTTAAGTTCTTGATAAATATTTGTTTTGCATACAAAGGAAAATGTGAAAAGCTGATATGTAGTTTGCTGTACTACACTTCATATTATCCCCTCGCCTGTTGCTTGAGTCTCATTTCCAAATGTACCCCAGCCCTCTACAGCCAAAATCCATCACCCTGCCATGGGAGCACAGCGGGGCGTTTACATAAATTCCTGCATCGTCAGATTGTTAACCAAATTGATATTTTTTATTCATTCATTTGAGAGAGCAAGAGAGGCAGACAAACACACACACACACACAGAGAGAGAGAGAGAGAGAGAGAGAGAGAGAGAGAGAGAGAGAGAGAGAGAGAGGGAGAGAGAGAGGGGGAGAGAGAGAGAGAGAGAATGGGTGTATACCAGGGCCTCCAGCCACAGCAAACGAACTCCAGACACATGTGCCACCTTGTGCATCTGGCTTATGTGGGTCCTGGGGAATTGAACCAGCGTCCTTTGGCTTTGCAGGCAAATGTCTTAACCATTAAGCCATCTCTCCAGCCCCAAATTGATATTTTATATCCATAGAGAATCATCCTCCCTGTGTTAAAATATTTTGAAGACTATTTAGTATCTGTAAAATAGACGTTCAGGGCTGGAGGATGGCTTAGCAGTTAAGGTGTTTGTCTGCAAAGCCAAAGGACCCAGGTTCGATTCCCCAGGACCCACGTTAGCCAGATGCACAAGGGGGTGAACACATCTGGAGTTCATTTGCAGTGGCTAGAGCTCTGGAGTGCCCATTCTCCCCCTCTCTCTCTTTCTTTCTGTCAAATAAATAAATAAATATTTAAATATAGACTTTTACATTGACAATCCATCTCCCTTCACCTGTGCTCTCAGTTCCTACAGCTCCACGGTCACCCACAGTCTAAGAATCCTGAATGGAAAACTACCAAACTAAAACTTATGCATTAAATCGTTTCTATTACAAACTATTGTTGTGATTGTTCTCTGTTATTATAAGATATTGTGTTAGTTATTGTAGTATTAGCTACCCTTAGTGTGCCTAATTTACAAATTAAACTTTTTTATAAACATGCATGTATAGGGAAAAGAAACAACTAGTATATGCACAAATACATTCTATTCATGGCATCAGGACTTCAGTTGGGAGGAGGGGTCTTGGAACTTCGCTCTGCCGTTAAGAGGGAAAACTACTAACTGCATTCATTACCAACACACACAGAGATTTGAAATGGCAATGATGACTGATTCATCCAAAACAGAGAATTGTTCCATAAATATGGAAAGTATGAGTATATAACCCCTCAAGTTTTTCCAATCTAAAATTCAGTCATCTTTTGATATATTGGAGCCTGACATGTCATAATTTAACATATTATAAAAGTCAAACATTTCCCACATTTGAAAAAATTGATTTAAAAAAATCCATGGCTGGAGATATGGCTTCATGGTAAAGGGGCTTACCTGCAAAGCCAAAGTACCCAGGTTTAATCCACCAGGACCCATGTAAGCCAGATGTACAAGGTGGCACATGCATCTGGAGTTTGTTTGCAATGTCTAGAGGTCCTGGCACACCCATTCTCTTTATCTCTCTCTCTCTCTCTCAAATAAATAAACAAATAAATAGTCCAGTGTTGAATTCCACACCAGCATCTGAATTATTGGTAGGATGGATAAATAAGGTTAAAGTAAGGGCAAACAAAACATACTCCACAACAATAGCTGGTTGTTACCCTGCATGGGTAATTGATATTCTCTATTCCTAACAATACCTTCAAAGAAGGAAGTAAAGAGTATCCGACACTCTATAAATAACATGGGTTTACAAATTAAGGATTTACTAGATATCTCATGGCTATTGTGGGCTTATTTTTTTTTTTTACTATAAAATACCTTGATATCAGTTTTCCATCTACAGAGGAAAAGAAATAAACAAGCCTACATGGATGCCATCACACACCGCAGCAGGAATAGTGAACTTCTCAGCCATCATCCCTTCCCCCTAAAAAGCAATTTAATGCACCACTGGAGGTTGCCTGTTAATTGGTCTAGAAATAAAGTAGCCTGTGAGGGTTGATCAGGAAAAATACAGTTCCTGTGTGTGTGTGTGTGTGTGTGTGTCTATATATATATATATATATATATATATATATATATATATTATATTTCACCTACAAAGTAAACAAGTAACAATGGTACGTCATTTTCTAATTACAGGACTGTTTCATAAACTGTAAATGCTAGCATGGGAGAGCTAAATCATAGCAATTTAATTAACAAAACAGTTTAGACACTTAAACCCATGTGTGTACCCCTGGGGCAACATATCAACAAGAGAAGCTTGCAGGCATATTTTAGAAATTTTATGCAGTCATTTGCAGATCTTGTAGTCAATAATTGTTATAAACTTCATTAACTCCTTTCCTCCCAGACCCCAGCAGGGCTGTTCAATGTGTTCGTTTTCAAGGGTCTCAGAGTGTCTAGGCATGGGGAAGCACTGGGCTGATTTATTTGATTTGGCAGGGCTAGGTGAGGCAAGAGAGCCCTCTTTCTATCAAACAGCAAAATATGGGAAATGAGAATCCTGCTACCACAGAATTTCCCCCCTCACCTTTCATTAAAGAGGAGCCACATGTCAGAGAATGGAAATTCAGAATTGAAATTTATAAATTTCTGTCTTTTGGCCTTTTAAAGGTATGTCTATAGAAGCTTCATGCCCTGCTGGTGGGAGTGCAAAACTATACAGTCACTTTGAAAGCAAATTGGCCATTTATTTTAAATGTGAAATATAGCTGTCATATTGTACCTGTTGAGCAATCTGGCCCCAATCCTCTCCAAGAGTATAAGTTCTGATATTTTGTGGCCAAACAGGATAATATAATTAATAGTGATCAAAACATCACATTGCACCTCATAAATATGTATAGTTATCAGGCTGGACAGACAGCTTAGCAGTTAAGGCATGTCTGTGAAGCCTAAGGACACACGTTCAACTCCCCAGTACCCAAATAAGCCACATGCAGAGGTGGTGCATGTATCTGGAGTTTGCAGTCGCTAGAGGCCTTGATGCACCTGCTTTGTCTCTCTCTACCTCTTCCTCTCTCAAATGAGTGGCTAGCCCCACAATGCAGAACCCACACTCACCAATGAAGAGGCTCCCTGCAGAGGGGGAGGGTAGGGAGGAGTTAATGATGGCACCAACATGGCTGTATATGCACCGTGTACATATTAAAAAAAGGGAAAAAAGAAATATGTGGAGCTTAAAAATATGTATAGTTATTATGTATCAGTTAAAAATGAATGTTTTTAAAACTTTAATCGAACATAATTTAATGTTTAACCAACACTCATATATCCACTCAAGAGAAATAAAAACATTAAGTACATTCAAAATTATGTAAATGAATATTCATAGATTATTCATATTAAATCAGAAACTAGAAATAATCAAGCATCCATCAACTGGTAAGTGGACAAAGTGTGGTATATCCATATACTATTAATCAAAACCAAGAAATACATTCTGATAGGTGCTGTAAAGTGGGTGCATCTTTAAGATACTTTAAAGGACTTTTGTTGTATATTTATATATTGCAAGAGAGACAAATAGACAGCTATAGAAAGTATGAGCAGGCCAAGACCTCTTACCACTGCAAACCAAATCCAGAAGTATGCACCACATTTTTCATCTGGTTTTACATGGGTGCTGGGGAATTCAACCCATGTTAGCAGGTTGTATAAGCAAGCGCCTTTAACCATTATGCCAACACCCAAGCCCAGATCTTTAAAATATTAAGTTTCCTTAAAGAACAAAGATGCACAAAATAGAGGACATTTGACGCTTGGTATGCCACACCCATAAAAAGTCACAGAAACAGAAAATACACAAATAATGCCTGTAGTGCTTTGATTAGGTGTGTGTCCTTCCCCACACCACAAAAAACTCATGTGTTTTGAATTCTTGGTCCTCAGGTGGTAGCAATTTGGGAGGTGGAGCCTTGCTAAAGGAGATGTCTTGTTGGTGGACTTAGGGGTGTTATAACCAGCTCTCCCATACCAGAGCTCAGCTCATTCTTCTGACACTGCTTTCCAGCTCTTGTGGCAGAGATGATCTCCAGCCACTGCTGATGCCATGCTTTTCCCTGACATCATGAAGCTTCCACTCAAGACTGTAAGCCAAATTCAGCTCTCTCCTCTCATCAGCTGCTTTTAGTCAGGTGTTTTGTCTCAGCAATGCAAAGTGCAATGCCACAATGGTGCCCACAGCCTAGACAGGATCCTAGGTTCACTATAACAAGTATGTTGTGTCTTATTAGAATGATGCAACATTCTAAAGCTGTCTTGTGGTTCTGGGTGCACATCTCTGTGATTTACTAGCAACATTCAATTATGAACTTAACTGGGTCAGCGGCATCACATGATTATCTTAATAAAGTTGCTTTTAAATTATGCTTGTGCCCTTTATCATTCCAAACAATAAACAGGAGTTCATATAAGATAACACATTTAATCAAATATAAATTTACCGCATACATTTCTACCCAAAGAAATGAAAGATAATTTACCCTAAAAGGAATGGCTGCTCACCAGTTCATAGTAGGCAATGCTGAGTGTGTACTAAATGCCAATCAATGATAGAATGGGCAAAGTATGATGAGGCATTTTATGTTAGTGGAATGTTAAGCCGACAAAATTATAGCTTGTTGCTATTTGTCTACTTGTAATTGTGGTCCTGGATATTACTTAAACTCCCAGTTATCAAAGGATCATTCATTCCACTTTCATACTTTGTATCAAAAAGAAAACAAGAACTTCTCCTAGTGTATGTAAGTCCATGGAATATTAACTTCTTAATATAATCATCCTTATGTGATATTTTAATGTTCCACTTACATAAATAAACCAAAGAAAAGATAAGTCATTTGCCCAACTCATGGTTCTGGGTTTTGAATGGTCAGCACCAGGCTGCATGTTGACCTGCTAACATTACTGGACTCTCAGTGATAGGGGCTGAGTTTCCTTTTTTGCAACCTGAGACTGGCCACCACTGATGCATCTGCAGCTTTAAAGAAAGCAACTATAGGGCTGGAGAGATGGCTTAGCGGTTAAGCGCTTGCCTGTGAAGCCTGGGGACCCCGGTTCAAGGCTCGGTTCCCCAGGTCCCACGTTAGCCAGATGCACAAGGGGGCGCACGCGTCTGGAGTTCGTTTGCAGAGGCTGGAAGCCCTGGCGCGCCCATTCTCTCTCTCTCCCTCTATCTGTCTCTCTCTCTGTGTCTATCGCTCTCAAATAAATAAATAAAAAATTTAAAAAAAAGTAAAAGAAAGCAACTATAGACTGAATGAGCTCTGCTTGATAGCATGCGGAAGCATTCCAGCCAACCCGCCAACACAGTTTGCCCAGGGAGCCACTCTTTTGAAGAGTAGGTGACTAAACATAGTGGTCATTAGTCTCTACATGGCTTGACTCATTATAATTAGCATGTTATAGTTTGCGATCAAGAGATAGACAAGAGCCAGGCATGGTGGCGCACGCCTTTAATCCCAGCACTTGGGAGGCAGAGGTAGGAGGATCACTGTGAGTTCAAGGCTACCCTCAGACCACATAGTGAATTCCAGGTCAGCCTGGACTAGAGTGAAACTCTACCTCAAACAAACAAACAAACAAAAAGATAGACAAGAAAAGATACTTTTCTCACAAAAAATCCACAGTATCTCTATATCCCCAGGTTGTGTATTCTTGATTTCAACCAACCTCATCTTGGAAATAGTAAATGCAAAATTCTGCTTGCTCTGAATATGTACAGATATTTTCTTCAAGTTACTACCTAAACAACACAATACATCAACTACTCAGTGCTTATGTGTTGTCTAGGAGGATTCCAAATCTATATGTGATATAATATATATACACATATATATCTACATGTTATATATGTTATATATGTGTATAAATACATGTATATGTATGTATGTATGTATCTACATTTTATGTATCTACATATATATTCCCCATGTATATGTATATATAAATATAAACATATTACACCATTGTTTGAAAAGGGACTTGAGTATCTGTGGATTTTATTACTTATGAGATCCTGGGACCCTCAGATTCCGAGGGCTGAATATAAATAAGTAACCAAGCCGTCATTTCCATGGATATGGCTCTAAATTTATCTCCACTTGTGCATCTTCTGCGGAGAGAAATGAAAAAATGTTTTAAATTATAGGCTTTGTCACTCCAAGAAGTCACCAAAACTAATCAGACCATGGATAGACATTTAATTTTAATAGAAACGGTAAGTTCTCCATGTTATGAGCCCCACATCCCCTCAACATGAAGCTGCTGAACTACACTGATGGGCAGTTCAAAGCATTGAAGAGATGTACTACTTCAGGATTTAAGTACTTGGGAGGACCTTTGGAAAATACACCCAAATCTATTTTTGCACAATAGACTCTCGGTTCAAGAAAATATTACGAGTTTATTACAAACATTCACTTATCATTTGAATGGGACACAGTTTAGTCTGAGCAAAAAATGAAATAATAGAAAATCGTCCCAAAAGTCAACACTAATGAAATAAAAAAGAAATATACTGACAGTAAAACTTAGTGGGGAAAGTTCTATTGCAATGTCAGCCATTAAAGGAAAATAGGAAAAAAAAAAAACAGATAAATAGGTATTTATAAATTAAAGACTTAAAACAGAGGACATTATGTGACGTGAGCCTTCTTTATAATGATACATAAGAGTAATGCCTCATATGTTGTCATATGTCCTTACATCTCTCTGCTTTTCTCACACATACTGAATAAACTTTACCCCCTTTTAGTCACTCCAGTCCTGTGGAATCTAATCATGGGATGCAACATCTATCCATTCAGTATGCATACATCATCTATACACACATTTATTAGCTATCCATCCATTCTCCACCCATCCGTCTATACATCCACCTATCCATATGTTCATCTACCCATCTTCCAACTGTTCCCACCACTTTAGGTCAAAGACTCTCACTTTGTGGATCCAAACAATCAAGTTCTAGCACAAACTCAAAAGTGCCAAAGAAAATAACTATGGTGAAGGAATTTTAATCAGTCCAAATAGACCAGGAAAACCAGAGACCAATGTTTTCAACCCCGTCTTCATAAGGAAGCTAACAGTATAAAGAAGGGGACAGACATTTTGACTATTCACGCACTCTTGGTCATACTATGGTCTGACTATTATATTAGCACTGGGGCTGCAGAGTTTCAGGGAAGTTGCCATCTCTGCCATTGTCTGAGGCACTAATTCAGTTCTCACTACAGGATGACTACTCCTGCTGAGGGGCAGCCTCATCATAGAACAGTTTGCCTGCAAGGCTCCACTGTCTCTAGAAAGTTTACGGCAATGCTTAGACATTTCTGAGTGTTCGTGTAGGGGATCTAAAACAGGATATATAGTAAAAGTTGACATTTGGATATATATTAGTTGCTCTTATTTTGGTATCTTCAGCTGTGAGAGCATATACCAGCTTTATGTGAATGATGGAAATGTCTACATGCAGAGCTGACCCAAAGCCTAACACAAAGGAGACAGATTAAAACAACAACAAAGGCAGAGATGCCACGTTATTATTCTGTTTTTAGTTAACCATTGGCCAGCTACATGTCCCAAAAGAGAGCTAGTGAGTTTAGCAAAAGCAGCTTGTAAGTCCCTGTATTATCCATCCATCTATAAATATTAATGTCCATTCATCTACCTATTCTCCATCCATCATTACCTAAACTCGAGTATTTCCTTTTCCAATAAAGACTAAACATTTCAACCTTTTAAGAAGTTTTCACCAACATCCGCAGTATCCCTCACCCCTACTGTCCTGCTGTTGCTCTCAAGAAGCAGTTGTTCACTGATGGATTGGCCCTGCCACTCTGCTATAGTCATCTTGGCAGGAGCAAATATATTCTAAAGCAAGACACTTGTGTCCTTCCCTTGGGCTATCAGACTATTGAGGCAATAAACCTCAATGAGTTGGAATTTCCATCTTTGGAGAAGGAAAAACCAGGGGCTCTGATACTAACTAGAAGAGAAGCTTGTTTCAGAAGAGACTTGCAATTCTAACACTTCTTGAACAACATTGCATGAGACTGGAGCTGAGACAAGATGATGGGTGGATTAAATTAAATCTGCTCATTCTTCCCTCTACTTAAATCTAAACCTCATGCCAGGATCCTAAAGATGGATTTGGGAAGTCACTGGACCTCTTTACTCGTTTTTTGCCTAATGTGTCCACACTGAATGAATCTCCTTCTCTGTTTTTCACTGTTACTCATCTCTTTAATTCGTATATTTAGGACACATGACTAAGCTCAGTTGTTGTGCTGCCAACAGGCTCTGACAGATCCCTACAACCCAGGAACATTGTTATCTGTTAGTGAAGAGAGTAATAAAATTGTCTTCATGGAATCCAGTACAAGTTGCTCCAAAGTCCTCCCATTCTAGTCCAGATGGCTTTTATATTCAATCTTGTTTACCTTTAAAAACAGCAATATTGGGCTGGAGAGATTGCTCAGTGGTTAAGTCACTTGCCTGAAAAGCCTAAAGACCAGGCTTCCATTCCCCATACCCATATAGAGCTAGATGCACAAAGTGGTGCATGATTCTGGAGTTCATTTGCAGTGGCTGGTGGCCCTGGCAACCTATTCTCTCTCTCTCTCTCTCTCTCGTCCTCTCCCTCTCTCCTTCCTTCTTTCTCTTTCTCTCTCTCTCTCTCTCTCTGCTTGCAAATAGATTAATTTAATTAAATTTTAAAAATACCCATCTCAAGTTTCAACCTAATCCATCCAGATATTAAGAAATACCTTGAAGCTGAGACTGATACATCTGTATATGTAAAAACTTCTGAGGACATCCTCATGTGTGGCCATGTTATAGAGGTCCAAGTTCCATGCCTAAGTAATGAGAGCTGTAAGTAAGTTGTTCAGTATTGTGGTAACTAATGACATCTGTTCAAATTCCCACTTCACTCCACTAAAATATCTTCTAAACACAGTGATTACACTCTTCTTATAAACAGTTAAGTAGTAAGTGTTCTTTGTTTCCAGGTCAAGGGCAGTCGTCATCAATGGTGCTGTTCAGTGTCATCACTATTAAATCTTTTATACATAGACACGGAAAAGCCTTTCTTAGCTAGCCAGCCATGACTGCTGAGAAGAGCAGCAACATCCCATGTTTACATAGCTCTTTCTGCTCAAGAATCAACATTCTCATCAAGGTCATTGAGTGAGCAAAATCTATGGCCTTAATGTGGAAAATTCACACAAATGTTTCCTGAAAGAGTTGCTCAGGAAAGTCAAATCTCCACTCACATATCATCTCTGCCTGAGCCAGTCAAGAGCAGGGACAGGGCTGCAGAGATGGCTTAGAGGTTAAGTGCTTGCCTGTGAAGCCTAAGGACCCCAGTTCGAGGCTCGATTCCCCAGGACCCACGTTAGCCAGATGCACAAGGGGGCGCACGCGTCTGGAATTTGCCTGCAGTGGCTGGAAGCCCTGGTGCACCCATTCTCTCTCTCTCTCTGCCTCTTTCTCTGTCTGTCGCTCTCAAATAAATAAATAAAAATAAACCAAAAATTTAAAAAAAAAAAAGAGCAGGGACAGCTGTGCAATGAAACTGCTTTCCTCTATGGGAGTTGAGCCTAGGAAAGGACTCTTCCCTGATATTGAAACTGCGAAACATCCTAATGAAGTTGGCTTGATTTAGGTTTTAACAATGCCACACAAATGTACTACATGGCACTTTTCCAATAAGCACCTTGACATCTTTCATTTTGACACCTCTCATTGTTACAAAAGGCAAAGGAACAAAGTGGCTTGGTTTGTAATAAGGTGCATGGAGAGGGGTACATTTCATTTTATTTCCAAATCAGATAACCCCAGCTCCTAATATGTGAGATGCAGAGTTCTCAGGACTGAAATGCCTCGATGGGCCATCCCCAGCTGCATGGAGTTGTGTATTACATTCTGCCCTCCTGCTGTGCAGTGATTTGACACCTGACTCTGATCTACTCTGGTTACCTTCCTTTGCTATCTCAGCCAAGGTCACATTTAGTTAAGTGTATATAAGTTTCAGGATAGGGGATATTCTCCAGTGAAATGGCCCAGAGAGTCTCTGATGCTGGTCCTATACTGGTCAGAAAAGAAAGCCCTATCTTTATCTCTTATTGGCAATGCCCAGGTCAGATTAAATGTGATCCCTGTAGGGTTTGATTAGAAATTTTTATGAAGTTGCACCAGAGAGATGGCTTCGTGGTTAAGGCACTTGCCTGTGAAGTCTAAGACCCAGGTTTAATTCTCCAGGTCCCACATAAGCCAGAAGCACAATTTCAGTGTGTTATTAAGAGTAAGACCTCATAGTATCAAATGTAAAGAAAGGAGAAAGTATAGTTACTAATGTGATTAAATTATATATGATAAGTTCATTCAAATTCTTGTTACTGTGACATTGATGGTCTCATAATGAACAAATGAATAGACTCTACATCATGCTTGGTACATACTAGGATGCAATGAGAGTCCTGTTTTGTATGCTAGGATGTGATCAGTGTCCTGTTTTGTATAAAGAATATAAAAATTATTCCATTTGCTTCTTTCATGTTTCCATTCGAAGTATTAGCAGAGATTGGTGCACAGAGTAGGTACTCAATGTGTCCATAAATATCTACTGAATTCAATGTTTTCAGTAAAGATGAATTTTTTAAAACAATGAGTGTATGAATACAACTGCTTTTGATCCAGAGTTCTCCCTAGAGTGAACCTTTCTTTTGTAATATTTAAATAATTGAAGAAATTAACAATAAATGCAAGTAACTTAAGTTCTTATAAGAATATTTTTGTACTCAAAACCTATACAATTTAATTTTTAGGGAGATATTATTAACATTTATATAGCAAATGACTATCTAGAATCATTAGGTTATCATGGAATCTAGTTGGTTAAATAATGGGAATGAACATTTTATCCTGTCTGAAAATCTAAAATTTTCAACAAAAGTAACTTCAGAACTATTCTTAGCACCAAGTTATAGCCTTGAGGCCTATTAGTCATGTATTTCCTGGTCCTTTCAGTGTCTCAGGGCTGAGGCCTTGAAAATGAATTATCATTTTGTATGCTTCTATTAAAGGGCAGACCATCTGTTCCAACAGTCTGGTTTTCTGAACCCTGAGGAGTCAGTAGTGTTTGGAATCAACATCAAAAGAAGCTCGTTAGAAGAAAAACAAGCAGAACCAGAGAGTCAAATACAGACCGGAGGAAAGACGGGCTCCTCCAGGACTGCCACTTCTACCCCAAGCCCATCCCTGGCCTGAGAGTGGGAGGCTTTGTTACAGGAAACTGAGTCACACAGAGATGGCACCAGAAATAGGGGCAGAACCAGAAAATGTATTCATGTGGACTCAGGGGAATCACTTCCAAAGCCTGAGTACTGAGCTCTGATAGCTAAAAGGTTTTGTAGACAAACATGGCAGGCAGTCTGACATCATCTTGAATTCTTTAACTCTTGGTTGGTTATAAATTTTTAAGGTTACATGATTTTGATGCACAAACAGAAATCCCTTAGCAATCCGTAAGTGGTAAGAAGTACAAATGCAGGACCGGAAGCTGTCTGTCCAGGGGAGGTGGTGTCCATGGCTACACCGACCACATGACATACAGGCAGGCGCAGCTGCATAGACAGGGAGGAAACTCAGGGTCATGCTGTCTTACTGGAAAAGCTTTGTACAATAAAAACTGTGTTTTAGAGTATCATCTGACCCTGTTTTTGCTGTTGCTATTGTTGTTGTTTGTTTTGGGGTTTATTTGTTTGTTTGTTTGTTTTTGTTAAATTTCTTCTATCACAGTTTTGGTTCCAGTCACATACTTAGTCTCTGTAATGTCCTCAAAATGATAATCAGTTTGTGGTGTCTCACTTGAGTCCAGTGCCGGGATATGATTTCTAGGCACATAGTTCAGCATTTTTTTTAATTTTTTTTTTTTTTTTTTTTTTTACTTTTCTTTATTTGAGAGTGACAGACAGAGAGAGAAAGAGGCAGAGAGAGAGAATGGGCACGCCAGGACCTTCAGCCACTGCAAACGAACTCCAGATGTGTGTGCCCCCTTGTGCATCTGGCTAACGTGGGTCCTGGGGAACCAAGCCTTGAACCAGGGTCCTTAGGCTTCACAGGCAAGCGCTTAACCGCCAAGCCATCTCTCCAGCCCCAGTTCAGCATTTTTATAGTAATGCTAAGTTGGTCATCGCCCCCCATTTTAACCTCCCAGAACTATCAAACAAGTGCCATTGTACTGAAAATTGTCCTTTGTCTCAGCCCAAATCCAGCTATGTAAGAAACCTTTTGCCAAATTAGTTGAGCCTCTTTGGAGGTAAAAATGAAGATTGGAGCTGGAGAGGTGGCTTAGCAGTTCAGGCACTACAAAGCCTAAGGACCTAGATTTGATGCCCCAGAACCCATGTAAGTCATAATGTACATGGTGACACATATGTCTGGAGTTCATTTGCAGTGGCTGGAGGCCCAGGCTCACCCATCTCTCTGCCTCTTCCTCCGTCTCTCAAACAAATAAATAAAATGTTTAAAATACACACACACACACAAACACACACACACACATATATATATCTTAAAAAATGAAGATTGGCAAAAAGAAATGAATAAAACCCCAACATGTTTCCTTTATAAAAAACAAAGTCCAGAATTACTCATTTCTTTTTAACTATGGCATTATAAGGTGGTACACGTGGCTGCATTTGATTTTTTTACTTAGCTTTGTAAATCTGCTTTTAAAAAATATCTGAAATATATGCTAAGCTGTTCAATAAAGCTAATTTTTAATGCTATTCAAGAGATTTTTCTTTGGCTCCCCAGTCGATGTCAGTGTTCCTCAATGAGGAAGGAAAAATCAATTCAATTATCAAACCATGGTTAATTGCTTTCAGGATTAGAGTGATGGAGAGCAGCTGAGCATTGTAGCTGTGCTCAGCAGTTTTGGCTAAAGATATCCTAAGCTCTTGAGGAAGAGAAGTTTGAAATTCCACTCATTCACTTACTTCATTCTCCCTGGCTCTCCCTCCACCCCACCCCCCACTCATTAATAGAGCTAGGGCGGAAGCCCTTGTACCAAAGATCCACCACACAAGGATGTCTTTGCAACCAGTGCTGTCATTGCATTGTCCAAAATACAGATGCTGTAGGCCTTGGAGCTCAGCACTCCAACCCTGTGAATGTTTAGCCAAAGTAATTTCTTGAACATGCATAGAATCAGGAGAAAGATCTTCTAGTCTAGATTTCCTACCTTAAATAGTCATTGATGGTCTGAGGATATAGTTAGAGGCACTTTCTTGCAAAGTCTGATGGCCTGGGGTTTGATTTCTCAGTATATATGTACAGTCAGATGCACAAAGTGGTATATGCTTCTGCACTTTGTTTGCAGCAGCAAAAGGCTTTGGTGTTTTCTCTCTCTCTCTCTCCAAATAAATAAAAAATTTAAAATAATAGTCACAGATGGCTGAATACCTTTCACCAGTGTTGCTTGACTTTAGTTCTCTTTTTGCCACTTGCATCATACTGGAAGGGCTATCTAGAAGCTACTAAGATGAAGATAAGACTGAGGTCTTGCTCTTCGAAAGCTTCCAGTCTAGAAGAAGGGTGAGACAGGAGCACAGATGACTTCATTTTCCAGGATTCGATGCTCTTATGCCCCAGTGAAGGTGGCACTGGGCGGGTGTCTTGGACAGCTGGGCCTATGCCTGGAGCGGAAGATAGCAGGAGGGGAGGCCAGGGAGGGACGTTGTCTTCCTGGTGGAAATGGCCTGGTGAGCTAAACCAGGAAGGCCGAATCAGCTTGGCATTGATGGGCATCACCCCACTTAGTATTTGTAGACTCTGGATGACAAATTAAGGAGGGCTTGGAATTAGGGGAGAGGAGGATCTCACATCAGCCTCACATCATCCTGTAGGCTGTGAGGAATCATGAAAACTTCACATAGAGATGTGACATGCAAGAGTATATAGAGCAGGTACCAAGATTTTTGTTCTTTTTTGGGGGGGTAGGGTCTCACTCTAGCTCAGGTTGACCTGGAATTCACTCTGTAGTCTCAGTGTGGCTTCAAACTCATGGCACTCCTCCTACCTCGGCCTCCCGAGTGCAGGGATTTAAAGTGTATGCCACCACGCCTGGCTTGAACATCATTTTTGGATTAAAATAAATAAGAACATCCAAAAATTTAGAAGTTAAAGAATATTTTTAAAAAGAAGACAATTATGTATAATTTCACCAGAGACACTCAGAACATTGTGTGGTATTTCATCGTGTGTGTGTGTGTGTGAATGTGTGTATGTATGTATGTATATACAATGCATGTATAAATATGATACTGTTTTTAACAATTTTTCATTATAAACATATATATCTTCTACATATGAATACATCAATTAATGATATGAGAAAGATATATTCTTCAAGGATTACACAGGAAAGGGGCAGAAGTCTTACCAAGAAGGTGTTTTGGCATGTGGTGCCTGAGCTTAAATGCCAGCTCTGCACTTGAGGCTTTCAGGGTTTGAGGCAAGTCACTTTTCTATTTCAAAGTTTTCTCACCTATATAAAGCAGATGACAGTAGTAACTTACATAGTTATTGCATGGATTAATTACATTATAATACATATGAAGTTCTTATCACTCAAGCACTAAGTAAATATCAATAATTCTCATTTATTTACTCTTTTTAAATAAATGCTTGCTCAATGACATATACCATCATCTAGTCCATAAAAATGCAAACAAGATACAATGGGAAAGTTTGTGCATGTGTATGTACACATACATGTGCATGTGTGTGTGTTGTGTATATCTAGCTACCTTAATACAGGGAGATCTGAAGGTATATGATTGTGTCTGAGTGTGTGTGGCATGATGGCACCTTTTCTATAGACAAGCTGATACAGAGAGTCACAGGCAGATGACAGGGTAGAGCCTAGCATCTTTACTGAGAGCACAGTTAGCTTAAGAGAATGCAAAAAAAAAATGAGAGCATAAGTTCAGGAAGCCAGAGAGAAGAGGGTTCAAGAACACAGGTAGAGAAACTCCTAGAGTATTAAAGTCTCTGCTCCTCTGAACCTAGAGAAAAGTGCTGAGGTGGGGTCCAGGTACAACCTACAGCTGAGGGCTAACCAGGTAGAAGATGAAATATCATCCCACAGCACAGGGTGCAAGGTGTGTCTGTTACAAGCAAGAGGCAGAGAGTTGGGTAAAGGCTTGATAGGGTGACGAGCACTGGGAAGGCATTCTAAGGAGAATGAGAGGTACTTGGCACAGAATTGCCCATTATGCTGCAAGCCTAGCTGAGATTAGAGCCCAGGTATTTGGAAGGGATTTCTTAACTGGGAGTCTGTAGTTCTTTCTATCATTCGAATACTTATTGAGTACTATTATGTATGAGATATAGATGTAAATATTCATTGGACATATTCAATTTAAGTACTTCATAAGGTGGAGTCAGTACTTCCATTTAAAGAGAAGGAAACTAAGGCATAGGAATTACAAAATAAAAATAACATATCTACAGGTCTTAAGAATAAGTGTAAAACAGTGAATCATGAAATCTAAAACAGGCTGAAATCAAAATTCCTTGAATTCAGAATAAATTACAGCTTATGCTTTCTGTCCAAAACAACTGTGTTAGGAAATCTCAGGTGCACATCTAGGGCGGGCTGAGGAGCAGGGGCATCATGCATCTTTCCCAGCAAGAGCTCCTGGCTGAACTTCCAAGTGATGGCGCAGCATCTGGTGTATCAGTTACTTTCTCATTGCTGGGACAAAAACATCTGTGGTGGTTTGATTCAGGTGTCCCCAATAAACTTAGGGGTTCTGAATGCTAGGTTCACAGTTGATGGAGATTTGGGAATTAACACCTTCATGAGGCAGTGTATTGTTAGGGGTGGGTTTATGGGTGTGATAACCAGCTCCCTCTTGCTAGTGTTTGGCACACTCTCCTGTTGTGTTGTCCGCCTGATGTTGTCCAGGGGGTGATGTCCACCCTCATGCTATCATTTCCCCTTGCTGTGATGGAGCTTCCCCTCGAGTCTGTAAGCCAAAATAAACCCTTATTTCCCCACAAGCTGCTCTTGGTCAGGTGATTTCTGCCAGCAATGTGAACCTGACTGCAATGATATCCAAATGAAAGCAGCTTATGGAGGGAAAGAATTTATCTGGGCTTTGAAAACATACTAGGAGCAGACAGCTGGCATCACATTGTCACATGGTCAAGGAGGAAGTAGAGAGTCGGGGGGGGATGCTGAACATTCACCTAGCTTTCTCCTTTTTTTATGGTCGGGAACCCCAGCCCATGGGATGGTGCCACCCCCAGTTAGGGTGGGTCCTCCCACCTAAGCTCATCAAAGGTAGAAAATCCTTTATCATGACCAGAGGTTTGCACTTGTGGAGATTCTAAATCCTACCAAGTTGACAACCAGAGGTGAACCATCACATATCACAACAGAGTCTTACAGGACAGAATGCACAACTATACATCATGTTTGACCTTGCCAAGCCTGACCTCTACTGAATACAAGTGTCCTGACCATTGTTGTACTTACCCCAGATCCTGGAGAACACCAACATAGGTGGATTCGAGTAAACGGATGACTCCATGGGATATTCTAAACTGACCTTTCAGTCACTAGTTTGGTCTATTTGGCCATGGGGACTAGCTAATTAGGAGGGCGCTGTGTTCTTAATGTCAGCACCTGCCATACTGCTTTGCAACAACTGGTTTATACACAGTTCTCCCAAACTCACAGGCTACACAGTCTGGTGTGACTTTGGCCATAGGACCAATTTCAATGTCAGCTACTTGGTAAGTGCTTGTTTACGCTTAAAGAATGGGTAACTGAAGAAATTATTGAATGAGCGAGCTGATTTTAACTGAGCCAAATAAGACTGTACAGGTGAGGATCAGCATAAACCCACAACTATGCTAAGTGAACAGAATATTATAAAATGCTGGAGCATTGTGTGTAAAGTAGCTATGACTTTAATGTTGATAAGGGTTGCTTTTTCTCAAAGCCCTGCTTTATTCCAACATTCAAAGCCTCCCCCCACCACCAAGATCTGATTCTAAGATACTTTTCTTATAATGTATTCTATGTTTCTCTTAAAATTCCGCTTTCAGCGGCATCTGTTCATTCCTCGGAGTTCATGTTCTCTGCACCTTGGTACTGAGCTCCCTCCCTAGCTGCCACGTAACGCCGTCCCAAGTTCTGAGCTCCAGCCCTACCTTTCTCTTTTTACACTGCAGGGTTGGATGCAATCTCTTTCTTCACCTGCACTCCCCACCCCTGGCCTGTTCCACACACTGCACTGAGAAATCTCCCTGCTGGCTTGGCAAAGCAGGGGCGAATGTTATGGCTCAATCACAAAATATCGTGACCTTGGAAACAATGGCTTTGCCTCTCTGAGTCTCATATTCTTCATCAGTGAGACTGAGACTAAAAGTATCTGCACTCCAAGATGGAGTTAATAGTTACCTAATGTTTTAGTTATTGCTTCTCTGTCTTTCTTTAAACTTTGCATTGGCAACCTCTGTACCTATAAATAATATACCATGAACATAATCCCCTCTGGTCACCTCCTTTCCCCTTCCTCAGTCCCCCTCCACTGACTCCCTCCTTCTTTCCAAGTAGTCTCTCTTGTATGTTGATGTTACCATTTTCCTTCTATTATGCAGTTCTGGTATGGGCAGCATCAGCCCCTGCGAGGGTCATCCTTCTCATTATTGTGTGTATTCTCGTAAGCAACTAGACTGCCAGCCACAAGTTCCCTGACAGCAGAAGTAGTCCCTGGTGAGTTTTTATGATACTCCAAACACATAATGTTCAATAAAATAAAGTGAATATGTACTCTGATATACCTTTTTTATAGAAGCCATGACTATTTAGAAAGTAGAATGTTTTACTGGGCTGTTTTTTTTACTATAATCTTTCCTAATTCATTTTTTTTTATAAAATCCTCTCTTTTACAAAAACCGAGTTACATTTTATTAAATCAGTCACTAACTGGATTTTTAGTGATTTTCAGAGATTTTTATTGTATAGATATATTTTTCCCCAAAGCCAAACAATTACAAAACGTCTAGATACTTACAAGAGCATATATTTCCTATTACACTATACACGTGAAATGCCACCACGGAGAGCACACGGTTGCCGCTTAGTCAAGGTTGGTTATTACTACAACGATGAGGGCAGAAAACAGTGATTGTAAGTGCTTTGGTTGTTTGAGCTCAATTCTTGAGTTATTAGCAGTGGAATTAAAAAGACTTGAATTAGAAATGTTACTGATTCTGGAATGAAAGGAAAGACTGGAAAAGCAGAACAGGAGGCTGGGTAGGTGGCTCAGTGACTAAGAGCACCTTCCACACAAGCTTGAGACGCTGCAGGGCATGGAACATCCCTAGTTTGACTTTCCATACTCATGCAAAAAGTTGGGAGGTAGCCACACACGTCTATAACCCCAGTCTTGCAGGGGGCAGAGACCAGATAATGGCAGGGCTTGTGAAAACAGCAAACTGCAGAATCAGAAAGAGACTCCACCTCAAGGAAACATGAAAATGAGTGGTGGAGGCACTCAGCATTCTCCCCTGAGCTCTGCATGCATGGACATGGGGTGCACACTTCTGCACACACGTGCATGCACCACACACATACACACACACACACACACACACACAAAACACATGCATACCACACCACATATACTTCACCAAAAAAGTAAATAAATAAGAAGAGGAACATAATGGCCAGGAAGCATAGGCCACTTTTGGAGACCATTGCCTTTGGATGACCATTTCCAAATGCTTCCAAGAACAGGTATCTTCTTGTCACATTTCGAAATAGGTTAAGATATGTTTAATTTATAAAGAATAATTGAAGCCAAATCATGGGTATCTGTACAAATTTTCTTTTCCTTAAAATAAATTTATATACTTTTTATAAAATGTTAATATGGAAGCCATGAGACTATGGCAGAGAGTAAGTAGAGGAAAAGAAGAAAGTAAAAGTGTCTTTGTCAAGATGTTTTGTTTTTTTTCCCTGTGGAAGAGAACATGCTCATCTTCCATTGTTTCATACACCCACATGGGGAGCAGTGACTCATGACTGGCAGCCCCTTCTGAGCCCAATGCCAGGGACCAAATTCCAGGAAAAAGGAACATTTGTTCCTTATGAAATCTGTACAGGAACAACTCACCATTATATGATAATCTATTTTGTGAATTTTTTTGGATTCCAGCTGTGTTTATTTTAAAAATCTTCTTTTTATTTTACTTATTTAGTTGAGAGAAAGAAAGAGGGAAAGAGAATAGGTGTGCCAGGGCCTCTAGCCACTGCAAATGAACTCCAGATGTATGTGCCACCTTGTGCATCTGGATTACGTGAGTCCTGAGGAGTCAAACCTGGGTCCCTAGGCTTTACAAGCAAGTGGCTCAACCACTAAGTCATCGCTCCATCTTCTCCAATTATTTTTTTAAATAACTGCTCCCCAATTAATGATAATAAAACTGTGGTGAAGAATACACCACAAAAATGAGCTATTTCTGACAAATAATACTATTCAATACTATTTAACTAAGAGAGACTCCAAAGCTCAAGCCATCCCATATAAACTATTAAGCAGATGGTCATGCACAATTAACCTCATAATACATTATTGTTTTACTCTGCATTTGGCAATTAGAGTTTTATTGGTTATTATCTGTGCCACAAGGGTTATGGAGCAAATACACTTCAGTAATAGACAAATAGGAATATGAACTGCTACCTGTAAGACTTCTTCATTCATCTGACCATCCCTTCAACAAAGGCTTACTGGAAACTCCAGGCTGTTGCTGGGGCAGCAAATGTGAACAGAGTTTATAAACTAACAATGAAGAGAAAATAGTACCATGATTGCACCAGTAAGTATTTTGCTCCAAGTGAGGATCAATTCTATGAATCAAACATAAAGTTCCTATTACAAACATGAGTGGAAATGCTATATGACATTGCATAATCCATGATGGCCTTTGTAAAAAGTAAAAGATGATAGCAAAGGTGGCATTGGGAATATAGATTCCAGCTTTATATTAAAAGTGTAATCTACAGAACTTCACACAACTTGACTGAGAATGAATGACTCCCCTGTTTATGGCATGAGAACCCAACAGATAAATGGACGTGTCACTAGCTGAGATGGCATCTCTGACATAGCTGTAAATCCAGAAGTGTTGCGGAAGTGCTGAAGCTGTTCAACTTGAGGTGGAGTACGATACTTAAGCCAGGCAAGCAAGGAGATATATAGGTATCAGCATAAAAGGATCTGGGATGAAGACGTAAATTTGGATGCCTTCATACTTACATGCTATTTCAAAGTGATGGGCTAGAGCAGGATTGCTGCAAGAGAAAGCAGTGAATGAAGTGAAGCAAGGGCTCAGGTACTGAATAGAGAATGAGAAACACGAGGAGGAGATGGAAAGACAGTGCCCAAGTATGTATGTGAATGGAAAAATGTGACATATACAACGTAAAAAAAATGAGGACCGGAGAGGTGGATTAGTGGTTAAGGCACTTGCCCACAAAGCCAAAGGGCCCAGGCTAATTTCTCCAGGATCCATATAAGCCAGATGCATAAGGTGGTGCGTGCATCTGGAGTTCATTTGCAGAAGCTAGAGGCCCTAGCATGCCCATTTTCTCTCTCTCTCTCTCTCTCTCTCTCTCTCTCTCTCTCTCTCTCTCTCTCTCTTCCTTTATATGCCTCTTTCTCTCTCTCAAATAAAGAACAAATACTATATATATAAGAAAATGAGAAACCATAGACATGCAAGTAGAGGACTATGGAAATTTAAAGGAAAGAAATCATGTGTATCATGGAACGACCTCTCCATAAATAATTGTCTTAACATGAAATTACTTTTCTCATCCTTCCCCAAACAGGAAGCTACCCCAGTGAAATAGAAGTTGCAAAAACTTGCTTTCTCAGAACTTTTGGCGACATTGCCTATCTTGGAAACCCAGAGGATAAGAATGTCTCTGGATGACAAAGGATAAGAAATCTCTCCTAACTCCTTTCATGATTTGATTTGGGGGATCCACTCATGTTGAGGGACAAGTGAGAAGGTTTTGCCATCTTTGTAAAAACTGCATCTTGGCATTCATTTGGAAGCAGGCCCTTGCCCATCCCCTCAGATGATGAACATAACATGCCAGCATGTCTTAAACTTTCAGGGGGGTGAATACATTGCTCAGTGGTTAAGGCACTTAACTGCAAAGCCTAAGGACCTGGATTCAACTCCCCAACACCCATAAAAAGCAGATGCACAAAGTGGCACATGTGTCTGGAGTTCATTTGCAATGGCTAGATGCACTGGCTCTCTCTTTCTCTCTTTGTAAATAAATAAATAAATAAATAAATAAATAAATAAATTTTTAATTCAAACTTTCTGAAGGCTATGAGCTATATGGAAGGTGAGGGTGCTTCTGTTATCCACGGCATAAACTTGGCAGAGGAGACGGAGTGTGAGCTTTGAGCAATGAGCAGGCTGGGGCCTTCAGATGTGGACAGAAGACAGAGAGACACAGAGGCCTTATGCAAATACGTGCAAGCAGAGGGCAGGGCATGGTCACAGATGACAGTGACCCACTTCTGCACTGGATCCTCCAGTGACCTGAAGGGGACAGAGGTAAAAGCAGCAGCAGTTGTCCAGGGGCTGGCCATGACCAAATGACATCCCCAGCTGAGGACTCCGCCACTGGGAAGAAGTGTGGGGAAAGAGTCTAACTGACCTGTGCTTTCCTTATTTCTGTTGCTACTCCCCGATGTGTTGAGAGAAAAATGGATTCCCAGGCAATGTAATGTGTAGGAATAAGACTCCTTAGACCAGAAAGAAAGTTTAAAGCATCAGTGGCACAGTACGCAGAAAGAACCTCAGCAAAGCAGCAAAGAGTTGGTGGCAGAAGAGGAGGTGTGCACCATGACATCCACACCTCAGCATCCCCCATAGGAGGAGACGGTGTGCACCTCAATGTTCACACCTCAGTGTCCACCTGAGGAGATGGTGGGTGTGCACCATGACTATCCGAGGAGATGATGTGCACCAAGATGTTCACACCCCAGTGCCCACCCGAGGAGGTGGTGTACACAAGATGTTCCCCTCTCGGTGTCTAGCTGAGGAGACGCTGTGCACTGAACATTCACTTCCCAGTGTTCATCCCAAAGGCTACAGATTGGAGTCCTTTCCAACCTGACCACTCAGTGTCAGTGACTTCAGGTCCCAGAAGAGAAATAATTTGAGCTCTGGTGCCCCACGGGACAGACTTGCTTTTGCTTCACTCTTCGGAAAAGCTCTCTGCCCTTCATTTCCATTCTCCCTCTGCCTCTTCCCCTAGTCCTCTAGGAATATTTTTGAGGAAGAAAGCAACATAAGTAAACAGAGTTGGAGAAAAATTACCAAGTACAGTTGTCCTCCTGCAAATAAGACTCCCAGTGGCTCCTAACCCACAGAGGGTACCTTGCGCTGTGTAAACCATTATTTTTCCTTTCTCTCTCTCTCTGTGTGTGTGTGTGTGTGTGTGTGTGTGTGTGTGTGTGTGTGTTAAAGGTTGATTTATAGATTAAGCATAGGAAGCAGTTATCAAATAATGATAGCTTAAATGATATTTTTAAAATAACTCATTTATTTGAAAGCAGAGAGAGAGGGGAGAGAGAGAAAATGAGAATGGGTGTGCAAGGACCTAATGCCCCCCCCCCATAAACTCCTGACACACGTGTTACTTTGTGCATCTGGCTTTATGTGGGTATTGAGAAATCAAACCCAGACCTTCAGGCTTTGAAAGCACGTGCCTTTAACTACTGAGCCATCTCTCCAGCTCAAAGGGGTACAATTTTAATAATGTTCTTTATTAAAAATATATCAACATGCTTTCTCTCTCTCTTTCTCCCCCTCCTCACCATGGGGTGGTGCTAGGTAAGATGTGGACACACTGAGCGCAGTGAGGACCCCGTCCCAGGCAGGATCAAGCCAAATGTAACAAGATTTTATACACTACTCAAAGTGGATATTTGAAACTTATTAATTGTTCACTTCTGGAATTTTCCATGTAACATTTTGGATCACAGTTAACCATGGTTAGCTGAAAACACACAAAGCAAGGCTGGATAAGGAGGAGATGATGAAAGTGGCTTGAAATGAGTGGAAGGGAGGATGACTGGGAGAGGGTGTATAGTTAGGAGACCGATACAAAGGGCCTGGAGAGAAAGAGAGAGAGAGGGAAAGGGAGAGAAGGAGAGAGGGGGGAAGAGAGAGAGAGGGAGAGAGAGAGGGGGAGAGGGAGAGAAAGAGAGAGAGAGAGAGAGAACAGGCTTAAACAAGGTGGGGACAGGGAAATTTTTGAGAAATATTAAGGACTAGAAATAAAATAATAAACTGGCAGTGGTTTATACGTGGGAGTAAAAAGGAAAGGAATTTTGAGTCGGGTGACCAGCCAACCAGGTATATCAGGATTTAACAGTAATAGTCCCACCCCTAGGCAATCTTCCCACCTCAGACAAATTAGGACAGCCGATCACCCCAATGGTCAAGATTCTAATTCTGGGTAGCTTAGGGAATTATTCTGTGTCTTGCAAAACTAGACTGCACAAGAGAGAGGAAGACTGAGGGAGAAAGATGAAAGTCTCGGGCTGGAAGGGAGATGAGTTTGAAGTTCTTGCACAACTTCTGGCCTGAGACCCACGCTCACTAAGAACTTGGTCAGAGTTAGAGGTACGGGCAGAGAGTGGGTCACCCAGAGGGGAGCTGAAGGTCTCTAATGAAAAAAGCAAATCCTTAAGAGGCCCACTTAGGTTGTGAGGGAAGAGGAAGCCAGAGGCAGAGCATAGAGAAGGAAGTGGGCAAGCTGTAAGGCGTAAGGAAAAGAAAATAAGAAAGGATGCACAGGTGATGATTCTTTGGCGTTTCAAATTAAAGAATGAAAATCTAAAAAATAGACTACAAAATAACAGCCTTGGATTTGGTGATGGTTCTGAGTACCTGGAAAGAATTTCTGTGGCAGTAAGGACAGAGACCACATGGTAAGATACTCCAAAGGAAATGGACAGAGGCAAAGGCAGGCTTTCAGGGAGGTATGTGAAGAGAAAAGACAGAAGGCATGCTAATCAGATGCTACTTTAGCATGACTTTGTTGCCAAGTTTTTCCCAACTGTCACGTACAGTTACATGACCACATATGGGTTGGACCCATACCCACAGAGTAAGAAATTTTGCCCTCAACCAAGTACAGGTACTTGGAGAAAGTCATTAGGATATCCTGGGTCCCTGTTGATCTTCACTTAAGAAAGGAAATACTCAAGAGATCTGAATGAGACGAGAATCTGGGGTTAAATCCTCTTAAAGTGCCTCATGCAGTCACTCCACTGACGACCACAGCTGCCTACAGCTCAGGTCAGGCATTGAAACATTGGCATGAATAAGAGAGGCTTCATAGTAAACATCTTGTTTCCCTTTTTGAAATCCAGAATTTCTCCATTCATATAAAACATGACAACTAAATAAATAAATACATAAAATCTAGACTTGGTGAAAATCTCAGGCAACTGTATAGATTTGAACCTTCAGTCAGAGAAGGGAGACATCTACTGGTTGACAAAAATCATTTAGCTCCTGCATACATACACATCTGAAAGTCTCTGTACATGTAATGTCATGTATACAAATACTACATACATATTCACTATTACATAGTGTCTGTGTACAATATTTTACATATGCCTACATATATACACACACATACACATTCTAATAACATAAAACAAGTACCCCACCAAAACTTGTGTGTGTGTGTGTGTGTGTGTGTGTGTGTGTGCGCGCGCGTGCACGCGCGCGTGTGTAATCAGTTAAAAATCTACTTTCATAGGCTGGAGAGATGGCTTAGCAGTTAAGGCACTTGCCTGCAAAGATGAAGGACCCACGTTTGAGTCTCCAGAACCCATGTAAGCCAGATACATATGGTGACGCAGGCATCTAGAGTTCATTTGCAGTAGCTAGAGGCCCTGGAATGACCATTCTCTCTTTCTCTTTCTCTCTCTCTCTCATAATAAAAAAAGAATTTTTAAAAAATCTACTTTCATGCCAGGTGTGATGGCATATGCCTGTGATTCCAGCATGTACTTGGGAGACGGAACGAGGGGCTCTCTAGTTCAAATTCAGTTTGGAATACATAGTGAGCCCCTTCCCCCATCACCCTCTACCCACGACCAAGTTGATGCTTTTTCTTTTTTTTTCTTTCTTTCTTTCTTTTTTTTTTTTTTTTTTTTTTTTTGAGGTAGCATCTCACTCTAGCCCAAGCTGACCTGGAATTCACTATGTAGTCTCAGGGTGGCCTTGAACTCACAATGATCCTCCTATCTTTGCCTCCGGAGTGCTGGGATTAAAGGCATGTGCCAACACCCCCAGCCCCAAGTTGAATTTTTAAAATCTACCTTTATAGTACAGAGGATATGGGCTAAAGCAGATACTTAAAAATGACACAGTTAAGCACAGTTGGTCAACTTGATGCAGACTAAACTCAGAAGGTGATGTTGATAGATAAAGTTGATGCATGCAGCCTTTTCTCACTAAAAGTTTCCGTTTTGTAAATGTGGGGTTTCATTGAATTTATTTTACTTGAAGAAAGTAAATTCACCAGATTTTTTTTTTCTTTATTAACATTGTTCAGATTTCCTTATAAATCTCCTTTAGGTCTCAGTCTATTTAAGGGTTATCAATAATTTATTTAGTCAGTTAGTTCAAGACACATAATGCACAGTGGGGCCATTTCCCTAGGGTGGTGTTGGAGCTCCTCTCTGAGCACTGGTCACTGTCATTGTCACCTGCCGAGCCACCAGGGAGACCAAGGACGCTGTCTTTCTTTGGTCACGCTCAGGCCCCATACTTTCTTCCTATCTCTGTCTCTCTTCTAAAAAAGATAGGAGAAGAAAAAAAAAAAAAATCCTTTCCCCAATCAGCAGTAATCTCTCCAAAGGTCTTTTAATTTCAAAAGTCATAAGTGTTAATTAGCTATTATTAAGTGCCCTCTGTATAAATTAACATGATTGATGAAAAAATTAAGGCTAATGAAAAATGTAGCAATGCATGTATTTTTAAGAGAATGTATTAAAAGCTGGTAGTCCCCCTGGACAGACACTTCAGCCCTCTGCTCTGTTTCCCGACTTTATTATCCTCTTGCTCTCGCTCTCCCGCTACCGTTCTTTTTGCACTAGAAAAAATTCTTGAATCTTTGACATTGAGTTTAATTCAGCAGGTTTACAGAGCTTTTTTTTTTTAAAAAAAAAAAAATTGGGACATTAACTTTCATACCTTTATCTAATAATGTCTCGTGAGATTTTCTTAAAGTCCCTACTTTTTACCATTTCAACTGAAAGTAAAAGGTCCCCTTGATTTTGAAAAGATCAAATGTGCCTCCCCTCCAGAGTGTGGCGGGGAGGAGGCGGAGCGCAGCCCTGCTGGATACCTGCTGAGCCAGTGACTCACTTTCCCTCCTTCCCTCTCCTAACCGCGCTCTTCTGAGCATTTGGGACATAGTTCAAAATTAACAAAAGTTTTCCACAAAAATTAAGACAGAACCTACAAACCTATACCTTCCATTAAAAGTTAAATACTGTAAATTCAGTACTTAGACATTTCAGGCTTTTGTTTTCTTTCTTTTTTTTTTTTTTTCTTAACTAAAACATGTAAGATTGTGCAGTAAATGAAGATTTGGGGCAAAGAAGAACCTTATTGTGACTGAATTCAAAGTAACATTTGAAAAATTCACAATTAAAAGGTGTTCAAATGTCATGAAATAAAATTACCAAAATGTGTAGAGGATAATTCATTGTGTAAACCAAGAGTAGAGCCATTTCCATATGAAGTGTGAAATACAGTCTCATCTTCTATAGATAATTGGAAAGGAAGGCATAGCATGTACTCATGATTTTTTAACCTTTAAAATATCATACTTTCACATATCATATCTTTAAAAGAAAATAGTGCTTGACATGGTAGCACATGCCTGTGATCTGAGGAGCCAGCAGACTAAGGTAGGATGGAAAGTTCAAAGCCGGCCTGAGCTACATTGTGAGGAACGAAGGAAGGAAAGCAAGAAAGCCTCTATTTTACTTGCATTTCATAAAAGATTACAGAATTCTGCAAGTTTTCAACCTTTTTGGAGGCATTAACTTATCAAATGTGGATGTCCAAATGAATGGTTTGGGCAGACACGTGTTATCTTTCTTTTCTTTCTTTCTTTCTTTTTTGTTTTTTCTTTTTTGTTTGTTTGTTTGTTTCTCAAGGTAGGGTCCCCTCTAGCTCAGGCTGACTTGGAATTCACTATGGAGTCTCAGGGTGGCCTCAACCTCACAGGGATCCTCCTACCTCTGCCTCCCTAGCGCTGGGCATCTAGGTGTGCGCCACCCCGCCCCGCATGTTTTATGTCTCTTGGTTTCCTCTTGCCCCCCACCCCTCACCCCCATTAGCCTCTCAGGCTATGAATGGAATGCTTAGCAGCCAGCCAGGGGAAGCACGCTGCCGCGGCCCTTGTGGGAATGTTTGGAGCAAATGTGACTCGGACCAAGTTGCAGCTGGGGGTCTTTATCCTGTCCCTTTGCAATGTATGTTTCCTCGGAGATTTCCCCAGACTGTCGCCCCTTTTTCAGAGACATCCTAACTAGCACTCAGGGGTGACTGCTACAGATGCCGTGGAGGTGGCTGTGCTAATTAGCTCCCTGCCTCCAGCGCCACAGTGCGGTACTGGTGAGCCACCAACATATCACTTGTAGGACAAGGAAGCAATGTGATGGCAGAAGACCAAAATGGGTCCCAAATCACATGGAGGTCCCAAGTCGTGGCTTGTGCCCTCACAGGTGAGGCAGTGGTGAAAGGGGCTGCTCTTCTGTATCGCCTCTTCCAGTTAGTTAAGTGGGCCAGAGAATTAATTCTCGGTTGAAGTGAGAAACCCGAAAAGCGTAATAAACATAACAATGAAGTTGGTAAAACAAAGTAACAGTGCTACTCCTGGTTTTGCGAGGTTTATAGTCTGTAGACCGATTATCATGTGTTATTAGGAAAACAGTAGAGTCAGATTGATGTAGAAGAGATCCTGGAATCCTCCTTTCTGGCTCACACAGATCCCTTCCAAAGGAGAAACACTCAGCTCATGGTTCGTTTTTAAAAGGAGTAGTTTGGCTATACTGTGACTTGGCATTGGAAACTGGAATTTGTGTGTGTGTGTGTGTGTGTGTGTGTGTGTGTGTGTGTGCTCCAGAGCATTTCATTAACATCTTCTCCCACAGGGAGTCATGATTAAGAGATCAGTGAGTGCCTCCAATGCTCTCTAATCTAATCTAATCTAATCTCTAATGTTGTATCAGAGTCATCCCTTTAATGCCATATCAGTGACATCCCTCCAATGCTATAGGCAAAAATGAAAACAGCTTTCCTAAGCAGGAGGGTGAATTTCTGCAAAGTTTCAATTAAGTAGAATTTCAAACAAAAACTAGAAAAGGTTCACTTCTCTAAAAGATACTGCATGTTGTAAATACTGTGGTGAAAGAATATGTCATAGAAACACGAAGTAGGCAAGGAAAGTATCAGTCCCTGACATCACTGGGTCTCGCTGGATACAAAACAGCAATGTTACTTTCCTTCAAATTTTATATTGTTATACTATACTCAGCTTAAGCTGGTACAGTCAGCTTTTCCTATCTTTAAGTTTAATGTCCCACAAATCAAAAACATTTGTGGAAAAAAAGTTACATCTGCATTGAACATGTTCAGACAGTTTTCCTTGTCACCATATCAATAAACAATGCAACATAGCAGCTATTTGCATAGTGTTTATATTGTGAAGGACACAGCAAGTCACTTGGTGGTGACTGAAACTATTCAGTGGGACGTGCATGTGTGACATCTGTACACAAGGCACTTGTGCGTCCTCAGAGTTTGATGTCTGCAGGAGTCCTGGGACAGATTCCCCAAGGATGCCATGGGGAAAAATGCATTTAGACCTAGCACTTTTCAATAAGTTATTAAGGGAGGTAACAGGTTGGAAACAGAAACTTAACATGTCTTTTATTTTACCTTCCCACACACATTAACCCTCTCTGTGATTAGTTAAAGATTTTCATTTGCTGAGGATGGGGTGCCAAATGGCCAGTTTAGGATTTCTATAGACTAGTTTTCACTTGACCTAAAACCAGAACTTTCTGGAATCTAGAACTTGTCACAGATGAAAATGCTTAGTCTCTACCCAGCCCTATTGAATCAGAAACTCTGAGGATGATGTCTGCCAGGCACTCTGCGTTAATGAACTTCCCACTTGGACTCGATGTGCTTTCAAGCTGGAGAAACACTGTAGAAGATTCCCAGAGGGGGGTGAGCGCAGGAGGTTCCCCTGCTGCCCACACATCACGAGAGAGCAGCAACATGATGGGACTGGAAATCTGCTGTCACTGAAGATAGGATTTTTCATTTCTTTTCTAGCTCTCATTTCACATGAAGAAGACTAACAACAAGAGTAAATCAGTGGTTTTAGCTAGGAAAGCAATAGAAATCTCACTGCTGCTCACTATCCAGGAATACAGAGGAAAACAAGACCCCACAGAAGACCGGAGAGACAAGAGCTGGTCCCTACACAAGCTTCGCGGGCAGAAGGCCCAGGGTCCTGGCTTTTCAGAGCCGTGCGTGCCAACTGCGTGGAAGTTAGTGTGTTAGACAAAAACCAGTGAGCCTAGGTGGCTTGATAGGCAAAGCACTTACAGCCCAACTCTGAGTAGCTGAGTTTGATCCCAGGACCTCACGTAAAAGTCAAGCCATAGGTTGTCGAGCGTCTGTAATTCCAATGCACCACAGCAGAAGGAAGCTGAAGACAGGAGAATTTCACAGATGGAACAGTGTGAGACTTGGACTTAAGCCAATACATAAGGTAATGTGGTGGACTGGATCACATGTAAACTCTTGAAAGCTTGGTTTCCAGCTGATGGCAATTTGGAAGGTTGGGCCTTGCTAGGGGCTGGGGGTCACTGGAGGTGGACCTTAGAATTGATTAGCCGCCAGCTTGCCAGCGCCAGCTCAGCTTACTGTCTTGCTGATACTTTCTGGAGGTGTATTGTGGCAAGAAGTGATGTCCAGCCTCTGCTTAACTCATGCCTTCTCCTACCACCAAGAAGCTTCCTCCAGAGACTATAAGCCAAAATAAATGTTTTCCTCCCATCAGCTGCTTTTGCGTGGGTGTTTTGTGATGGTAACTACAAGTGAGGACCAACCCCAAAGTTGTCTTTAATGGAGTGACTGGTTTGCATTCTCAAGCTACCCCTGTTCCTAAGAGCAGTAATGCCAGGTTTAGAGCCAAAGGGTTTTTCATGAATCCTATCACGGCAGAGAACGGGTGGGGGGGGAGGCAAGGCCGCCAGGTAGCTGGTGTGGGACAGAGCAGACGCGTGGAGGGAGCTGCTGCCCCTGTAAGTCCGTGGGCCGGTAGAGCGTGTGGAGAAGGTCCCAGGCTGGGACCCTAGATCTAAATCGCACGCTTCAGTGAACACGGCATGACACAGACATTCAGAGATGGGGCCTTTGTTAAACAAGGGATAAAAAGAAAGTATTCAGAAAGAAGTCACAGAAAACCAGCTTTAAAATGACATTCACAGGCAGCGCAGAAGTTCGGTTAGTAAAGTATTTGCCTCACAAGCATAAGGACCGTAGTTGTGTCCCCATTACCCAGTTAAACGCAAGGTGTGATGACAAGAGGATTCCTAGAGCTTGTTGGCCAGCTACTCACACTTCACTGGTGATCTTTGGGCTAATAAAATACCCTGACTCTTGGGCCTGGAGAGTTTGCTTAGTGGTTAAGGCATTTGCCTGTGACGCGTAAGGACCCAGGTTCAATCCCCCAGTACCCATGTAAAACTAGATGTACACAGTAGAACATGTATCTAGAGTTGGTGTGCAGTGGCTGGAGGCTCTGGCGTACCCATTCTCTCTCCATCCCTCTCTCTCTCTCTTTCTCTCTCTCTTTCTCTGTATCCCTTCCTTTCTCTCTGTCTGTCTTCCTCTCTCCCTCTCTAATAAATAAAGATTTTAAAAAGGAAAAAAATGTCCCTGTCTCAAAAAGAGGTGGGTAATGTACCTGAAAAATGACACCCAAATAACCTCCACATGTGCAGTTCATGTGCACCTGCACCCACGCACACACACAAGTACCATGCACACACACACACGCACACACACACACACACACACACACACACACACGGAAATGTGTGCATAATACTTATGACCAAAATATATGATTGCATATGGAACACAAGGATGAGAAAATGGAATGTGTGGATGCATCTAATTCCATAAATAACACATTCCAGCAGTCAAAAGAGCCCATGAGTCCGTGTGGACTGTTCTGCGGGGTAAGAACACGGGAGTGTCTGCATCGTGTGGCACAGAGCTCATGGCTGGCACAGCACCCCATGACTTGAGGGTCAGCCTCACGACGACCGTGGCGCAGGAGCCCAGGGCATCCTTCACACACTCTACGCTACAGCCACCAAGCAGGCTCCTGCTCCCCTGCTTGTGAAGGGTGGAGACCCCGATGTTAGAGACAGCTACAGAATCGCAGCAGAAATACCTTAAGCTGAGGATGAACTCTTTGCAGAAAATCCTGCCTTTCACAAGGGTACAATGCAAGTGTCCTGAAAGGATGAAATGTCCATTTGATTGCTGTTGGATTGTTTTTTTTAAGTTCATGTGCCAATTCAGGGACAGGCTCATTATTCACAGATGATGTGTGATGAGTGGAGGCATTGTGATGTGTCACAGCAATGATGCCCTTTGGAATAATCACGTTACTTACAATTCTGGGTGAGGTGAAGTGGAGAGGAGAATTTCTATAAAACTCGTGTTAACTTTGATCTTACAGTTTAGTGGGTACAATGCTAAGTAAGTCAACACATTACAGGAAAAAAGTGTTTAAATAAATAAATATTTTCTGTAGGAAAGTGAGATATATCTTCCTTGCTACAAGTAACAGTAAAAACAAAACCATTTTGCCTCCAAGTATAGTCTCCATGGCAGAGACAGCTGGACCTGCTGTGTAGCAGGTAACTGCTTGCACTTTTAAAGAACATAGTTTCCAAGAAATGACTGCTTTTTTTTTAAATGTATTTATTTATTTGCAAGCAGAGAGAGGGAGAGAGAAGGGAGATTGGGCGCTCCAGGACCCCCAGTCCCCCCATCAGGCTGTGGTCCCTGCACGCCACACAGTAAAGTAACAGAAGGAACTCCAAAACAACAGAAGAACACGAGACCAAGTTAAAATCCCTTAAAAGAACTGACCAGAGTGGGGCTTGGCGTGCACAGCCGAAATCCCAGTACTAGGGAGGAAGAGCGGGAGGCTTGCCGTGAGTCCAAGGCCAGTCAGGGCTGCATAGCAGATCCTGTCTCAAAAGAGCCAAACAAAATAAAATCTGTGATAAGACAGATCAATGCTTAAAATGTTGGAGTCAGGCTCAAGGTTACATTGGATGGTTTCAGCTGTGTTTCTTACCAACACCACCACTACCAATTATTACAGATAAAACAGCTGGCCAATGACTGAGAAATGAAGGAGTTCAAACTCTTTGTGAATTCACATGGCAGTAAGTACACATACCCGCCCACACATGTAAATAAAGGCAGGTGGGAGGCGGTGGTGGCCACCCAGGGACGAAAGTCCAAGGTGACAGAAAAGTGAAAGGCGTCATCACACCTGTGTCCTCTGCCTTCTGTCTTTAGACCCCCTAGATGGCTTTCCCAGCACGGATGCTTTTGTCTCTGATCAAACATCTAGGTTAGCCTTGACCTTGACTGTCCTTAGAGAAACATCCTATACTTTCCTCATTGTTATTTCCATTCTGGCACCCTCCCGTGCTCCCATTACAAAGGGATAGAAAACAAGCCTGAGCAGCAGATTTGCCAGATTTTTGAATTGTGATTTTTTTTTTTCATACTACTTCATGTGTATTTTTCTCTCTCAGGCAGAAGAACAGAGGATCCCTCCCTAAAGGTTTTGCAATGTCTAACACCCCATCCTAAACTGTTAAGGGCAAAGGAGAGGCTCAGTCATGAATTTTTCAGTTCTGCAAGGTGAATTAGAAATTATTCAAAGGAGGAAAAAAAAATTTTTTTTCAATGGAATTAAAGAAATAAACACTTTGAGACTACTTGCTTCTTAGTGTTTTGTACCAACATATATATATCTGCTCCCCATCCTTAGCATGATAGGAGACTTCTGGGAAAAGAACCCTTCAAATCCAAGGGGAGGAATCTACGTATAATGGGGAGAAGGTTATGGGTAGAAATCTCTGAACCACAGTCATAATACATAAGAGGCACCATTCTTTCCCTACTTAAAATAAAAATTAAAAAAAAAAAAAAACAGTCTGCACTACCAAACAAATGCCCGTGCCAGACAATCTCAAACACATTTGTTCATCCCAAGGGCTCCACATATAATACGCAAACGTGTTGACAGGATATCGCTCTCATCTTTTTCTTTTCTTTCTTTCCTTTGCAGCCTGGAAATGTTTAGATATCTTAGTTGGAGTAACAAACAAACAACTAAAAGCAGTCGTCTTCATTTTTAGGACTAAAACTTTAAACCCTGAACTTTAAACACAAAAGAAATCAAAGTGAACAAAAACAGACCGTGTCGTCAAGCTGATGAATAAACAGCTTAGTATAAATGAGGAAGGAATTGCATGAATCAAATCCCCAAGATAGTCCAGAGCCTACTCTTTCAATTATGAAATGGGCCCTTAAAACAACAACATATGTGATCATTAAAATGGCTTATTACGAAAACAACATCCAAATGAGTTTCAGCATTTGCTTTTTAAAAACTTAAGTCAACCACAATGTTAAGTGGTGGTGTGGGGAGAGCTGCAACTTTGATGTAATAATACTGTTTATCTGGGTCTTTTCTCAGACTTCTTTTAGAAAGAAATACACTAAGAAACTATAACTGTGTGGAGGAACTATATTTGGGGAAGTACTTTGGAAGACCTAAGTAATCTGGAAATTATACTGAGTTAATGGTATGTATTAAAATCCTAAAGTGCACAGGGTCCTGAAAGATCCTAATTAAGCCTCTGCAAATTACAGTTTCTCTGGAGGAGGCAAAGAACAAGAAACAATTGATGTGATGTTTATAAACAGCTTTTTAAAAAGCTGTGAGTAAATACAAAACAGGACCACATCTGGAAAGTGGAGCTATGGAAGAAGAATGGCAACAGGAAAATGCTGTTAAGAAAATCAGTTGAAGCCAAGTAGATGTCAGTGGCAGAAAGGAAGATTCAGCCTGTGCAAAAGAGAAGGATGCTCTTCCATGAGAGGACTTATTGCTCATGTCCCCCCTATTCTGTAACAAAATGCTAACCCACAAGTTATTAAGAGGTGGAAGCTTTGGGAAGGTTATTAGGCTATGAAAGTTGAGCATCATAAGTGGGGTTAATGCCCTCATAAAAGAGGATCCAGAAAGACCCCTTGCCACTTCCACTACATGAGGACAGAGCAAGCAGGACCTGACCAGATATCAAATATGCCAATGACATCTGGGATTTGCCAGCCTCCAGGACTGAAAGGAGCAAGTTCCTCTTTTTGTAAGCCATCTGATACTGTTAGAACCACCACAATGGACTAAGACAGCCCCTGGATACATGCCATTAAGTGTATTTTATCACTAAAGTATTCGTTTTTAATATTTTGCCTGAGCCTTTCTTGGTTCAAATAGACTTCCCTAGAAGTACTATTTTCTAAAAGTATAAGAACCTGTGAATTAATATGTAAATGCTGAAAGAACATTGTTTTAATCCGAGAGACATAGCCAGCCATCTGTGCAGCCAATGGTGCATTAGTCATGACATAGGTTGTGTGTGGCTAACCTCCTTTACAGCCCTAACAAGGACCAGGCTCTCATGTCAGGAATGGAGAGACCATGAACTCCCTCCATGTTCAGGTTTCTATAATGTTAAATGCTTCTTTGATTAGACACTTAAACCTACAATTTTCTGTCTGTATCATTAAATGTTAGCATCACTGCAGGTTAAGAACAGGTTGGCATGCAAACCCTTCCAGGGGAGTTACAACTAAACTGCCTCCATCAGTCACACTTTAGTGTAGGTGAGTTTATCCAATTTTTTTTTTTTTTTTTTTTTTTTTTTTTTTTTTTTTTTTTGCTACCATCAGTTGTTTTTGTTTGGTTGGTTGGTTTGCTTGGTTTTCATATTTTTTAAAGGTTGAGTCTTACTCTACTCCAGGATGACCTGGAACTCACTCTGAAGTCTCAGGTTGGCCTTGAACTCACTGCAATCCTCCTATCTCTGGCTCTTGAGTGCTGGGATTAAAGCCGTGTGCCACAACACCTGGTTTACAGCCAGGTTTTTAAGAGGAAGAAGACAATTTGTGGACAATGGATGGCCACCAGGAGGACCAAAAGGATGTCATGAAATTATTTGTCAAAAGCAACAACAATAAAAGTTTCAGTTTTGTATGGATCAGAAAATATTTCCACAACTCCCTAAAACTTGACCCCAAAAGAAACTAGAACAAGTTTACCAGGGGAGAAATGGAAATCTCCAAGCTGTGGTCTCCAAGGGAGGACTAAACCCATCTCTAGGCCCCTTCCAAGGAGGAGTGTTTCAGGAAATCCTTTAGGGCTTAGTGACAAAGGGGAGAATGAGTCATCCATATAGTGGGCAAGGCAGCAAGGGGATCCAACCTCAGAGTTTTAGGGAGAATGGCAGTTCAAGTTCCTTCAAGATACAAAGAGGTATTGCCCAAGAAAGTATTCTGTTCATTCACACGGGATTGTGTTACTCTAGATTACAACAGGTGTGAATGAGAGAATGAGCAGGATAGGATCATTTATCCTGCACAATCCACTGTTGGGCAATGGAGAGATGGCTTAACAGTTAAGGTGTTTGTCTACAAAGCCAAAAGACGCAGGTTTGATTCTTCAGGACCCACATAAGCTAGGTGTACAAGGTGGCACGTGCATCTGCAGTCCATTGGCACTGGCTGGAGGCCCTGGTGCACACATTCCCTCCCCCACTCTCAACAAAAAGTAAAATATTTTTAAAAAAAAAAGAAAAGAATCCACTTTTGCTAAAAGAGTATACCACACACTTATATTCCAAGAGACACCAGAAATAAAATTTAATTATAACACCAAGAACAATGTGCAATAGTTATTTTTGTGTCACTGTGACTAAATACCTCACCAAATCACTTAAAAAGCAACATTTTTTCCCACATAATTCCAAAGGATTCAGTCCATCACGGTGTTGAGGGCATGATCGAGCAGATTGGTTTCCATCATGGCAGCCAGGAAGCAAAGGGGAATGTAACAATCTGCTAACTTTCTCCTTCCCCTTCTACCAGGCTCTTACCCCACATGGGGAATGAGACTGTCCATGTGCAATTATGTCTTTCCCCTGTCATTCAATCCTTCCTGGAAATGAGTTCACAGGAAGAGAAGTGTGCCTCACTCTTTCCTATAGCCACAGTGATAGAACTTCCCCATAATTATAAGGTTTTTTTCAAAGTATTTTTATTTATTTATTTATTTTGAGAGCGACAGACACAGAGAGAAAGACAGATAGAGGGAGAGAGAGAGAATGGGCGCGCCAGGGCTTCCAGCCTCTGCAAACGAACTCCAGACGCGTGCGTCCCCTTGTGCATCTGGCTAACGTGGGACCTGGGGAACCGAGCCTCGAACGGGGGTCCTTAGGCTTCACAGGCAAGTGCTTAACCGCTAAGCCACCTCTCCAGCCCTAATTATAAGTTTTGAAAACAACTGTGAGCAGCTCAGATGCAAAGAAACACACATGACATTTAGACATGAGAAGAATCTTTTACTTCATGTATAATTTATACTCATTAAAATAATGCCACTGTCACTCACCTAACTAGATAAAAAGCCCATGAGTGTGGCATGATATATTATGGGGATTGGGATGCTGGAGTGTCTGGCATGTCCATGGAAGACATAAAATATAATACCTTTATGAAATATATTAACTCTGCTAAAATCTTACACTTTCCTCACCATACCTACCTTCAGGTTTCCTTTTCCTAACCACAGCTTGGTCCTTGTCACCCAATCCTCATTTAACCCCTGCAATGCCAGTATACTCTGCTCTTCAGTAACCTTGTCATTTGAGGATGACAGGACTTCAATGAAGTGCTGACTTCACAAGCAAGAGGACCTGAGTTTAGACTCCCTGCACCCATGCAAAAACAGGGCATGATAGGAAGTGACTGTGATCCCCCGAGTGGGGAAGCAGAGACAGAAGGATCCCCAGAGCTCACTGGCTAGCTGGGTCAATGAGTTTATTTAGGGAAAGATCCTCTCTCAAAATAAATAAATAAATAAAGGTGGAAGATGGCATCTGCCTAAACACACCTCAGCTCGCAGGGAAGGAAAGGCATGATAGTTGGAGTTCTTTGGGGTTTACAGATCCAAGTAGATCTCCAGTGAGAGGGCACAGAGGAGCAAAGCAGGGAAATCTCCTGATTCCCATGCCCTTGGGTAGCCCATAAGTCCCCCAGTGCCCTCAAGCAGTCCTCCCAGCTGCAGCCCCAGCCTCCGCCCCTGCACGCGTGCACCCAGTGTAGCAGGTTAGCATTCCCTTTCCCTCCCTTCTTCCGGTTTCCCGTCCTACCCACCGCCCCACCTGTACTTCCTGCGGCTATTGTTTACCCCGCCCTCCCCTGCTGCCACCACACCAGATCACCACCCACCCCCAAGTAGCAGCAGTCCCACACCCCACCGCACCTTGTCAGAGGACCCAGCAGTCCCACCCACACCCTATTACACAGTCCCAACATCTGCTATCCCCTCCCCTCACACCTCAGCATTGCAGAACCACCACACAAAACCATCCTTTGCCCTTCCATAGCCCAACTGCAATACCCATCTACTGTGTCCCATTCCCACCTACCCCCACCCCCTTGGGCCACATGACCATGCAGTCCCACACCCAGAACCACTGACCAGCAAACCCTTAAATCCGGTCCTTGGGCCCCCACTAGAGCCTCACAGGCCCCTTCACTCTGAGCAGACAGGCCCCATTGCCATCAGAAGCCTAATCAAAACACACATATAAGGGAATAATCACTGAAGACACTTCAAGAGTAAACTACAGCTAGCTTCCTCCTAAATTAAACTAGACTCCCACACTGTGATGGGCAGGCCACAGCACAAAAGGAATAACATGAAAAGTGAAAAGCAAGTAAATCCAACAAGATTGCCTAGTCCCACAATGGATGTCTCTAATCAAAACATAGAAGAGACAATAGGATCAGAAACCCAAAATGAAGATACAAGCTATGCAACCTTAGCCAAGCAAATAGCAGAACTTGCAGAAAGTCAACAAAGGGCCAATAATTGTATGAATGCTGTCCTCACTATAGTAGACCTAGTAGAAAATAACCAAGAAGGATTCCAAAGACAGTTAAATGATCTGAAGGAGAGCAAGAAAAGAGGACCTCAATAGCCAGCTGGCTAAGCTCAATGAAGAAATAAATAAATTCAGGGATGAATTCCAAGAAACATTAAGAAAATCAGAAAATGACATGAAAAGGGAAGTTGACAGAGAGATGGAAACTATACATAAAAAGGCAGTAGAAAACACAAACCAAATTGAACAAGCCCAAAACTCTATGGAAGCACTCAAGAATAGAGTCATCCATGTAGAAGATAAAAACTCAGAACTAGAAGACAAAACAGAAGAAACAGTTTGTGAGCCCAAAAGTTTCAATAAGTTCAAAAATTTTTATAAACAAAATATGAAGGCACTATGGGATACCCTTAAATGTCCCAACATTCAAATCATGGGACTACCAGTAGGAGAAGAAATTTTCAAATCAAAGGCATGGAGAACTTACTCAACAAAATTATCAAGGAAACTTTCCCACTCTCTCAAAAGAAATGCCCATCAAGTTACAAGAAGCTAACAGAACTCCAAACAGACTGGACTAAAGGAGAAATTCTCCAAGACATATTATCATCAAGACTCTAAACATTGATAGCAAAGAGAAAGTCCTAAAAGGAGGTAGGGAGAAACAACACATTATATATAACCCCATCATAATTACTTCAGACTTCTCAATGGAAACCCTGAAAGCCAGAAGGGCCTGTAATGGAGCACTGCAAAGTCTAAGAACTTATGGCTTCCAACCTAAGCTATTCTGCCCAGCAAAAGTATCCCTCATAATAGATGGTGAAAGAAAAACTTTCCATGATAAAACTCAGCTTTACAATTACATGAACACAAAGCCAAACCTACAGAGAGTATGTCAGGGATTCTCCATACAGAAGAGTCAAATAACCAAACTCAAGTGCCCACAAGAAGCAGATCACAATAACCAAACTCAGAGATGGCACAAAAAACTACAAAGTCCAAGAAAACACCAAACCACATAAACCACCATGATATGGCAGGGATTAAATCAAACCTCACAGTTATTACCCTAAACATTAATGGCCTTAATTCACCCATCAAGAGACATAAACTAACAGGGTGGATCAGAAAATCAGACCCCTTAATCTGCTATCTTTAAGAAACCCACCTCACCACCAAAGTCAGACAGTTTCTCAGGGTGAAAGTGTGGAAAATGATACTCCAAGCAAAAGGAAATAAGAAACAAGCAGGCATGGCTATACTAATATCAAATAAAATAGACTTCAAACCAAAAGTAATAAACACAGACAAAGAAGCCCACTTCTTATTTATCAAGGGGAATGATCCAACAAGAGGATATACAATCATCAATCTTTGTGCACCAAACATAGATGCACAACAATTCATAAAACAAAACCTACTTGACAACAAAACACAAATAACCACCAACACCATCATAGTCAGGGACTTCGATACACCACTATCAGCAATGGATAGATCATCAAAACAGAATATTAACAGGGAAGTAAGAGAGTTCAACAACACAATAGATCAATTAAAACTAACAGACATCTACAGAACATTTTACCCAAAATCCAAAGATAACACATTCTTCTCAGCAGCCCATGGAATCTTCTCTAAAATACATCATATACTGGGCCATAAATCCTGGCTCCATATATTTAGGAAGATTGACATAATTTCTTGCATGATATCAGATCACAATATTAGATGCGCCAAGAATCCCACCAGCTTCCAGAAACTGAACAACACACTTTTAAACAATAAATGGGTAGTGAATGAATTAAAAAATGAAATCACACAATTACTAGAATTAAATAACAATACAAACACATAATACCAAAACTTATGAGACACAATAAAGTCTGTTCTTAGGGGAAAATTTATAGCACTAAATGTCTTCATAACAAAGACATCATTAGATGCGGAAAAAGCATTTGGCAAAATCCAACATCCCTGGGAATAGAAGGACCATATCTCAATATAATAAAGGCTATGACAAGCCTACATCCAACATATTACTAAATGAGGAAAAACTGGAAGCTTTTCCACTAAACTAAGGAACAAGACAAGGGTGTCCACTGCCTCCACTTTTATTTAATATAGTACTGGAAGACTTAGCCATAGCAATAAGTCAAGGGATACAAATTGGAAAAGAAGAGATCAAGGTATCATTATTTGTAGATGACATGATTCTATACATAAAGGACCTAAAGACTCTACCAGCAAACCGTTAGAGCTGATAAACACCTATAGCCATGTAGCAGGATACAAAATAAACACAGAGATATCAGTAGCCTTCCTATATGCTAACAACAAACATACAGAGGATGAAATCAGAGAATCATTCCCATTCACAATTGCATCAAAAAAAAAAAAACCATAAAGTACCTTGGAATAAACCTAACCAATTAAGTGAAGGATCTCTACAATGAAAACTTTAAAGCACTCAAGCGAGAAATTGCAGAAGACACTAAGAAATGGAAAAATATCCTTTGTTCCTGGATCAGAAGAAGCAATATTGTGAAAATGGCAATCTTACCAAAAGCAATCTACACATTTAATGCAATCCCCATCAAAATTCCAATGGCATTCTTCATGGAAATAGAAAAAAAAATCCAAAAATTCATTAAGAATCACAAAAAATCTTGAATCTCTAAAACAATACTGAGCAACAAAAATAAGGCTGGTGGTATTACCATCCCTGATTTTAACCTATCAGAGCCGTAGCAACAAAACAGCATGGTCCTGGCACAAAAGCAGACATGTAGATCAATGGAACAGAATAGAGGTAATCAAAAACTTCCCCCCCAAAATGAGTGCATGACTAGATGGCTTCTCAGCTGAATTCTATTAAACCCTCATGGAAGAACTGAAGCCAATTTTTCCCAAACTGTGCCATATAATTGGAAAACAGGGAAAGCTCCCCAACTCCTTTTATGAAGGTAGAATCACTCTAATACCAAAACCAGGCAGAGATGCCACAAGAAAACTATAGGCCAATTTCCCTGATGAACTTAGAAGCAATGTCCTGAACAAAACCTTTGCAAACTAAATCCAACAACACATCAAAAGCATTATACACCTTGATCAAGTAGGCTTTATCCCAGGAACATAGGGGTGGTCCGATATTTGTAAATCTGTCAGTCTGTCAATGTAATACACCACATAAATAAGCTTACACACAAAAACCACATTATTATTTCAATAGATGCAGAAATTTTGTATTTGACAAAATACAGCATCACTTCATGATCAAAACATTGGAGAGAATATGCATGGATGGTTTATATCTCAACATAATAAAGGCTATATTATATAAAGCTTCTAAAATCCAAGTAATACTTAATGGGGAGAGACTGCAGGAATTCCCATTGAGATCACTCTCACCTCTGCTCTTCAACATAGTACTGGAAGCCATAGCTTAAGTAATAAGACAGGAGAAAGAAAAAAAAAGGGGGATACAAATTGGAAAGGAAGAAGTTAAGTTAGCCCTATTCACAGACAGCATGATTCTATACATAAGTGACCCTAGAAATTCCATCTCAAAACTCTTACAGGTGATTAACTCCTTCAGCAAAGTATCAGGATACAAAATCAATGCACAAAAATCAGTTGCCTTTCTATATGCAAAAGACATATACAGAGAAAGAATTTAGTGACATTGTCCCATTTTCAATAGCAACAAATAAATAAATAAAATACCTTGGAATAACATTAACCAAGGATGTGAAAATTCATGCAATGAAAACATAAAAACACTCAAGAAAGAAGTTGAGAAGGATTTGAGAAAATGGAAAGACCTTTCATGCTCCTGGATAGGCAGAATTAACATTGTGAAAATGGCAATCTTACCAAAAGCAATATACATATTTAATGCAATACCAATAAAAATCCCAACATTTTTCTTCACAGAGATAGAAAAAAATGATCTCAAAGTTGATATGGAATGGCAGAAGGCCACAGATATCCAAGCACATCCTCAGCTAAAGAAACACCTCATCTAAAGCTATATTACAAAGCCATAGTAACAAAAACAACATGGTACTGGCATAAAAACAGGATTATAATAGACCAATGGAACAGAATAGAGGACCTTGACTTTGGGTCAAGTAACTATAGCTACTTGATATTTGACAAAGGCCCTAACCATGTACGCTGGAAAAAAGACAGCATCTTCAACAAATGGCGCTGGACAAACTGGGTAACCTTATGCAGGAAGAGGAAACTAGATCCATACATCTCGCTATGCACAAAAATCAAGTCCAAATAGATCAAGGACCTCAATATAAGACCAGAAACTCTGCTAGTACTGGAAGAAAGGATAGGATGAACTTTCATGATAAAGGAGTTGGAAAAGAATTCCTGAACAAACCCCAGTAGCTCAGGAAATTAAACAATTAATCAACCATTGGAATCTCATGAAGCTGAAAACTTTTCTCACAGACAAACATACAATAAGCAGAACCAATAGATTTCCCACAGAATGAGAGAAAATCTTGGCCAGATACACATCGGACAGAGGCCCAATTTCTACAATCTACAAAGAACTCAAAAACCTAAACAATAAAAAGTCAAATAAGCCACTCACTAAATGGGGCAGAGAACTGCACTGGAAATTTTCAATGCAGCAAACACACACTTAAGAAAATGTTCAACATCCCTAACCATCAGAGAAATGTAAATTAAAACAACTATGAGATTCCACTTTACCCCAGTAAGGATAGCAAACATTAAAAAATCAATTGAAAACAAATGCTGGCAAGGATGTGGAGAATTAGGAACCCTCTTTCAGTGTTGGTGAGAATGTAAGATGGTACAACCACTATGAAAAACAATATGGAGCCTCCTAGAAAGGTTAACTATACAGTTACCAAGAGACTCATTTATTCCCTTACTGGGCATGTACCATAAAAGCTGAGCTCATGTACCATACACCTGAGCTCAGAGATATGCTCAACCATGTTTATAGCTGCTCAATTCATAATAGCTAAGAACTGGAATCAACCCAGATGTTCATTATTAGACAAATGGATAACCAAGATGTGGTATATCTACACAGTGGAATTCTATACAGCAGTAAGGAAAAATGACACAATGAAATTTGAAGAAAAATGGTCAAACTTGGAACAGATCATTCTCAACAAACTTACCCAATCTCGAAAGACAATTGTCACATGGCCTCACTTATCTGTGGCTCCTAACCTGAATCTGCCTGAGATGCTGACATACCTAATAGGCATCTCAAGAACCATACAGTAGGCAGGGTGAGGCTAGAGGAAGGGTAATGGAGCGGAGGGACACAAAACTGGACCCAAACGTAAATAGTGCTGTAAAATCTTATATCCTGAAAGACAGACTAAACTATTGAATCTTCATCAGGTCCTTAGAGGGAACACCTGAATCAAAGGGCCCTGGAGAGTATATGATAAAGACTAACCTAATCTCCTGTTTCCCTCTCTCTCTCTCTCTCTCTCTTCTTTCTTCCTCTTTTATATTACCTATCTTTTTCTTCCTTCTTTTCCCTTGCCACTGGCCTGTAACTCCCAGTACTATCATGTGGTTAACACCCACAATGAGCTGTTGATCAGACAGACCTACATGGTTTCCCAAAAGAAGACAGATTTCTGTCTGAGCACTTGATTACCCACCAAAGGTTAATGGTAAGACCCTACTGCCAAAGACACCATGTGCTGCTAGTACAGAACATGAAGAGACCTGGCTGGGATCTGGAAGAGAGTCAGTCCCCAGACAGCTTGCGTAGTGCCAGAAGGTGCTACATGAGCAACTGGGGGGAAATTGCCAACATCTGTCCAAGCAACTCATGGTCTAAGCTACTCAGCAGAAACAACCAGACATGATGCTTACCCATTTGCAATAGTGGTGAACAGCCATGGTGGGTAACCAACTGCTCTTGAATTGGCTAACAGATCCGCTCAGTGGAATGGAACCCATAGCTGGAGCTGGGAAACAAGTCAGAACCATATCCAAAAATTGAGTCAACTCTCCAGTATCAGCTCCCACAAATCTTGGGCTACAAGAGGGCCTACAAATATTAAATTCCCTCTAAAATAATTGTTATCCCATTTATCCAGAATTGACTTCAGTCTCTGTTGAAAAATCTGCTTCTGTTTTTCAGATGGACACAGAACCTGAGGAGAAATTCAGCCCATCATACCTCACCAGGGTCCCAGCTGAAACCAAGAGCGCTGCTTTCTTGGTGATCCTGGCACCAGCACAAGGATGAAGGAGACAGACACAGAGGACACTCGACTTCTTCAAAACCAGAGATCCAGAGAGGTTCCTAAGACCTCATCACTGAGGTAGACCTAAAACAAACCCAACATGGCTCAGGGAAATTCATGGAAAAGAGGGCAGAAAGATTGTTAGAGCCACAAGCTAAGACATTATGCAAAGAGACATTGCCTCTTCCCCATAACTGATGGCTACTCCCACAATGCATGGCCCACAATCCCCAACAAGGAGGGTCTTTTCAGAGGAGGGAGGACAGGGAGGAGGCTAACAATGGTACCAACATGGCTATATACACACTGAGTATGTACATAACTAATTTAAAAAAAGGTGGAAAGCAATTGAGGAAGACACCTGATGTCATTCCTAGCCTCCACACACATATGTACACCTACACACATGTGCATCCACATACATGTGAACACACATACATACATGTATGCACAACACATATGTATACATGCAAAAAATAAAATAGAAATAATTTTATCATTTCAAGAGTTTTATACGAATGCAATTAATGTAGTGTGTAATCTGTGGCTAACTTCATATACTCATTGTAATTCCCTGGAAATTCACAATTTATTGTGTATATTGTTCATATTCTTTTTATAGTTCTATTTCTTTAGTATTCCATATAGTGAATGGACACTTAGAAGCCATTTATTGGTTCTGAATGAGGACTGAGCTGAGCAACCCTGATGCCTCATTTGGGGGCTGTGGTAACCAACCACAATGCAGGTTCAGGTGTAATCCTTCCTGTAATTTTTTTAAAAAATAATTAACAACTTCCATGATTGTAAACAATATCCCACGGTAATTCCCTACCTCCCCCCACTTTCCTCTTTGAAACTCTACTCTCCATCACATCCCCTCCCCCTCTCAATCAGTCTCTCTTTTATTTTGATGTCATCATCTTTTCCTCCTATTATGATGGTCTTGTGTAGGTAGTATCAGGCACTGTGAGGTCATGGATATCCAGACCATTTTGTGTCTGGAGGGAGCATGTTGTAAGGAGTCCTACCCTTCCTTTGGCTCTTACATTCTTTCTGCCACCCTGAGCAATGGACCCTGAGCTTTGGAAGGTATAATAGAGATATTGCAGTGCTGAGCATTCCTCTGTCATTTCTTAATTCTAGGAAAGGTAAACTTCTACCTGAGTGTGTGGAGCAGGGAGGACTCAGGTTGAGTTAACAACTGAATTTTAAGGGAAAATAAACCTTGGAAAAATCATGTTGCAAACAAAAATGTAGACATGTTTCTACTGGTACTTTGGTTGAGGAATGGAGAAGAAAGTTAGCAAGTCTTGAGTGCTGGTGGCCCGCACCTTGAAGACCTTCAGGGGAAAACGGCTCCTTCACTTCAGCTACAAATGTGCAGGGCTGTGGTGCCGAGTCTTAGATGTGAATCTGAGCTTGAATGATAAGGAAGAATTTGTGAATGGCAAGACCATCTCTATCCAAAGTGAGACTTGCCAGTATTTCCCTAGACTGATTGTCTGCTTCTGCAAAATGAGAGAACGTTACCTACCATTCAAAAGAAATACTTAGCCATAGCTTTCAGCTTTTTGCATGTGTAAATAAGATTTTCATTGCTTCATAAACATTGAGGGTAGGAATCATCCTATTTCAACTAAAAATGAAATCCATGTGTGTTTATCTGAAGTTCAACTTAGAACTGAATATTTGCACAACAAAAAATAACACAGGTTTCAAATTAAAGGATTAAATTTTATTCTATATTTTTGGTTTCAAAAATAAAATGGTCAATGCACACATAGAATTCTAAAAGAGATCAATATATGCATGGAATCATGTTGTTATGTCTAGTCTTACATCTGAGCCCTGATTATGTCACTTATTTTAGAATGTTTTTCAAAAAAAATTTTTTTTTTTTTTTGGTTTTTTGAGGTAGGGTCTTGCTCTAGCCCAGGATGGCCTGGAATTCTCTATGTAGTCTCAGGCTGGCCTTAAGCTCATAGCAATCCTATCTCAGCCTCTCAAGTACTGGGATTAAAGACATATGTCACAGCACCTGGCCTTCAAAAGACTTTTTTAATTAAAAATTCTTTTAAAATTCTAATAAAAAATTATATCTTAGGATATATTTATCCATAGTTCTTTAGCTCATGACTGTTAAGATTTCCTATTCTTGAATATCAATAAATTTTCTGTTCAAAAGAATTAGGAAACATCAACTTACAAACTTTACTTATAACAAGTCTACAATTGGAAAAAATAATATCTAATCACTCTTCATAGGTTTACCATGGTTGTTATGGACAAAGATTAGCATTTTGTCTCAATATACAGACAAAATAATACTTTTTATTTTGAATAGGGGAGAAACAACTCTACACAGACCATATATCATGATGTACCTCATATAGCAAAAAATTCTGCCAACATTCTTGAGTCTACTTCTGCACTAAAAACATCAAAGGAACTTCTTTTTGAGACCAACCTGAGGAATCCTCCATACCATTGACTTGTACTAGAGTTTATAGCTCCTAGGAAAACCATACAAAAAAGCAGACTAATAAATTAACCAAAAGCAACCAGTCCTCAGAGAGAGGATGTTCACTTGAAAGAGATTGACAGTTATTATTCAATATTGTATCTCCAATTTCCTGATCATAACAATGACTCCACGCATGAGAGATATACATCTACAAAGATGATTTTTGTTATCTTCAACTTATTTGAAAGATTGATAAAAGATGTTTTAACCAATCCAAAAACAGCACCGAGTTTATTACAACATCAAGTGCTTGCAAAGTTACAGAAAGACTTAAAAAGAGAACCTGATTCAGCAGCTGAATGTTGAGGTGCAACTTGAACATGAGAGCTACTGTCTCTCTTCTGTTATTAAGTTGCCAGTTCCAGAAACGCTGTCTCCTCCAGCACAGGAGGAAACTCCATTTTGGCTTCCTGTTCCAGTGCCTGCCCGGCATGCTCTGCGCCCCCGCTCTCCAAAGAGAAGCTGTCTCCTGGGATGCTTCTTTGTCCCCTTTGCTCTGAAAACCAACAAAGCTGGTAACTGAAGCTAGAGGTCTCTGATACCTACAGGAAAACTAAGGACTGTGTTTGCAAATAAAACATAACTAGTTTTGGATCTTCCAAGTGTACCTGGTTGTCAGCACCTATCTTGCAATATGAATGCAAGGATGTCTTTGAGGGCTGGAGAGATGGCTTAGTGGTTAAGCGCTTGCCTGTGAAGCCTAAGGACCACGGTTCAAGGCTCGGTTCCCCAGGACCCACGTTAGCCAGATGCACAAGGGGACGCTGGCATCTGGAGTTCGTTTGCAGTGGCTGGAGGCCCTGGCATGCCCATTCTCTCTCTTTCTCGATCTCTCTCTCTCTCTCTCTCTCTCTCTCTCTCTCTCTCTCTCTCTCTCTCTGCCTCTTTCTCTGTCTCTGTCACTCTCAAATAAATACGAATGAACAAAAAAAAATTTTAATAATAAAAAAGAATGTCTTTGAATTATACCTTTACCTTCCCAATCTCTATAGCATATATGGGAACATTAGAAGGAAGGAGAAGGAAGGAAGGAAAGAAGGGAGGGAGGGAGGGAGGAAGGAAGAAAGAGGGAGGGTGGGAGAAAGGAAAAAAAAGAAGGAAAGAAGGAAGGGATGTTGACAGCCAATCCTATACCCAACGTTGATTCCCTTTCACAGCATTCTTCCACACTGTCACTAATCACTCTCTTTCTCTTCAGTACTTGACGTCTGGATGGATACTTCTTTGTGATGCATAAATGTTCACGGGAGGGTTCAATCCACGGCCTACAGGCCACATTTGGTACTGGACAGTTATAAATATGGCCAAACACAGAATGACAAATGTACTTGTTTTGGTGATGTTTTGTGAGTTGATTGTGTAGGTTCTCAGGCATGAACTTTGCAGAAGACAACGTGTGTTTCAACGTCAAAAGACTGGACATGACCATAATGACTGGAGACAGTCCAGGAAATTCAGAGAGCTGCGCGTCTCTGAGGGGACATTCGCCTTGATCTCCAAGGGTCCTTTAATCTTAATAGATAAAGTAGGTATGGAGCAATGCCTTGTGGTATTTTACTCAATTCATAGCTTTGAAAGTATTAGCAAATATTGGAATCAAGGTAACTTAGGACCAATAGTTTATTCTTTATCTTCCCTTTATTTTTTAGCAGAAGTAACTCATTTGAAACTCAACAATGTGCTTTTTTAATGGATAAATTCTTTAGGGATGTATCCACTCCTCTCTAGTACAAGGTAAGTTCATCCGTGGTACCTGTGGGACCCAGACATACCAATAAGGTTAATTTATTTACTGAAGAAACATTTCCTGAACAGCTGGTCTGTAGCTGAGGCTGTGTGGTGCAGACTTAGTTTTCTGTTTCTCACTTGTGCAGGTTCCACACTCCCAATCCAATTCATTTTTAGCTGGATAATTTGTTGCTTGATGCTTATTTCCAAAACTGAAGTACTGCAATGTCCTTAAAAATCTATTTTATTTGTTTGGTACTTTTGGCTTTTTGTTGTTGTTGTTGTTTTGTTTTGTTCTGTTTGTTTGAAGTAGGGTCTCACTTTAGCTCAGGCTAACCTGGAATTCACTATGTAGTCTCAGGGTTGCCTCAAACTCATAGCAACTCTCCTGCCTCTGCCTCCCAAGTTCTGGGATTAAAGTCGTATGCCACCACACCCGGCAAAAACCTACTTTAAACCCCACTTGTGATCAACCCCAGCAGCATAAGCTAATAGAAACTGCAGGAACACTGTGTTCAGAATCTGAAGTCTTCAAGTCTCCCAAGCTCCTATCAGCATTTTCAAAATAGTATGTTCTCATGCTGCCTTCTCTCATTTCTTCTTGTGTTCAATAAAATCAAGACTGTGACTCTCACTGGGGTGTAAACATTCTTGAGTCAACTTCTTTTATTTGCCAGTAGTCCTCCATATTCTGCAGAGTGTGATGAACTGCCTCTTTTTTTTTTTTTCCTTTTTTTGATCCATAGCCACCAAAACCCACATGTGTAAGAGGAAGAAGCAGAAAGCATCAATGAGCCTTCTTGATAAAGGACAAGCTGAGAATAAATCATGCTGTGGCTGTCAATAGTAATTTAAAGCACAACATTTTATTTTCTTTTTAATCTGTTGCTATAAAGTACCCACCATCTCTGGAAACAGAACAAAGCTGACAGCTTTGTGTAGACTTCACATTTCCCGTTACAGACACCTCTCCTGTCTGTCCTGAAGCAAAAATAAATTTCCCTTTTTAAGTTTTTGATGATAAAAATCTCATCTGAAACCTCATAAATGATCCTTTATTATCTATATTAATAATGAATAAATGTCTTTTGAATACCCCTGATCTTTCCCATTAATAGCACCAGATGTGTTATAGATAACCTTTTGATTTAACAGCACAAACTCTGAAACAACATGAAACACGAGAGGACTGAGTTTCTGGAGTTGCTGAAGTCAGAGCCACGTGCATTCCTCTCAGTGCTATGTGCCCATTAGGCGACACTAACACCACCCCTTGCTTTTTTGAATGTGTATGTGAGTACCCCAAGATTCAAACTCATGAATTTTTATTTTCTGCAGCCTTTTTGTTTTCATACATTCCATGTTCCTCTACAATATTGTTTTCCTAATGAGCTGAACTTAACTAAAATGATTTGTGGTTCTGGGTACACACATGTGTACATATGTGTGTCATGTGGAGTGTGCGTATGCTTTGCATACCCCCATGTGTGTTGGCCAGAGGAGAACTGTGGGTGCCCTTCTCTATTGTGCCACGGCATGCGGCCTGGAGCGCGGGCCTCTCCCTCACCTGAGAACTGCCAGGTTTCGGTCAGTGAGCTCCAGGTTCTCTCTAGTCCCCACCCCTGTGAGCCTTAGTGATTAACCCACATTTATCACTTAGCATAAGGGTTCTTAGCAATATTCCAGGTTCAACCCTTCTATACACCTTGGTCCTTAGATTGGGAGTTGGAATACTGAAGAAAACTTCAGGTTTGTGAGCTCATCTGGGAAAGGCGAAGAAGGGAGAGAAGGTAATATGTGCACATTGAAAAGGCCACACGTTCCCTCTGGAAAGTCAGACCGAACAAGTAGCCTGACGCTGTGTCGTCACTTACAATAGAAAATTATCTCTGGGATTTGGTATGCCTGTGTCTAATATCTAGAAGTATAAAATACCAATATATCTGGAAGCTGATTTCTTATTTAGAAACAATCTGTGAACATGGAAGGAAAATAACCCCTGAGAGGTACAAAACCATCCAAGAAGCCACATAGATTCAGGATCCCTTTGTCCAAAGCTGGTAAGATCCCTGGGGGAGGATGAGACCCCTGTTAAGACCATGGGCTCTGTCTTAGGTGAGCTAGAATGCATGTCCAGGGACACAACAGTCGGGCAGAGTGGGGGAAAGGAACGAGGAGGTCACGCTCAGAGACAGCAGGAGTGGTCATCAGGCTGCTTGGGCTGTGGAGGTGACATAGGCTCAGGCCCGCGTGGCCCCAGAGGAGGCTGAGGGGTGGAGAGCTGGGGAATGCTTACACTGTTGAGAAGGACTTATGTAGACCACCTGAGGAAACAGGGTGTTCATCCAAACCCAGATAGGCAAGGGAGGCCTTTTCACGTTCCAAACAGACCAGCTCTGACTTCAGCCCTTGGTTGAAGACTGAAAATGGAATAGTTCTGAGAAAGTGGGGGAAACGGAGGATTCCAAAGCATTAGGTTTCATTGTTGTATTTTGAAATTAAAATTTTTGTTTCCCTTCCCCTTCCCCACCTCTTATCCCCCAGCTTAGCCTCCTTTTACATGACACCGAGCATGTGTCCTCTGTGCTGTCCCCGCTCACCACTCTTGCCCCCCCCATGGCCTCCTACCCCAACTCATAGGCCATACGACGCAGTCTTACGTCCTCAAACATCAAAGTTAGGGTTCACATATCAGACAGAACATGTGATTTTGGTCTTTCCATGCATTTTCCTACAAATTTCATAACTTCCACTTTTCTGAGTGGCCGAGTAAATCTCCACTGTATATATGTACCACATTTGCACGATCTAGTGGTCTGTTGAGAGACTTCCACGTTGATTCCAGTTCCTAGCTTTTGTGAATAGAGCTTCGAAGGACTAGGATGCGCGAGCATCTCGGTGGTAGGACACAGAGTCCTTGGGTGTGTGCCCAGAAGTGGTCAGTGACTTTGGGGGTGGGGGAAGTACTTGATATTGATCCCAGGGCCTTCTGCACAGCAGGCAGCTACTCTACATTTGAGCTATATTCCCAGCCCTGTTCTTTTTAATTTGACATACTAGTTCTTGCTAACTTTTAAACAATTAATTAAATGTTACTTTTAATGGTTATTCTCTTTCCCCATCCTTATTCTCCTGAGGGCTCTCCTCAGTGGGGTTATTGGTATTCACTGTGGGGTCTCAAAGGCCTCAGTAAGTCTCTGTTGGAGAGGGGGTCATACTTCAGGATAGTCCTACCCACCCAGTAGCTCTTAAAATCTTTCTGCCACTTCTGCAATGTTCTCTGAGCCTTGTGGTCATGTTATAACCTGATCTAGTGTTGCTTTCTCTGTAGTTTCTGGAACTCTCTTTTGATGAGGTGTGAGTGACCACAGAGTCGGTCACCATCTCCTGGGACTTGGTTATCAGCCTGTCCATGAGAACCGAACTCATTATCACAGCTCCCTCTGCCGTGACTCCTGGGCCCCAGCAGACGTGGTCGAGCTGACCCACATTGTAGTTGGCAGTTCACTCTCTTTTCTTGTTGTAGTGATGTATCCTGGGGCTCCCCAACAATTTTCTGCCACTTGTAAGATAAGACAGATTCTTCATCTAAGAATGACCCATGTGCCGCTGTTGCACAGGTATGCACCTCTTTCCTGGCTGGTAGATTTAGAAACCTGAAGAATCTCCTGCTTATCACGCTGTTGGTAATCACTGTCCCCCAACAGCTCCCTCAGCACTTTCCAGTTAGCATGTGAGGGTTCTGTCTGAGTTTTACGTAATCTCTAAAGTGATCTGCTTTTAGAATCAGAACATGAAAATCTCAACGGATACACTTAAAAGCTAGACACAGAAGGAGTAACTGTGGCTCACACAGCAAGGACAGCAAGGTCTTGAACTTACAGCACTACAATGGCTGTGCTTTTTCATGCAGCCCACTGAAGAAGCAGAAGCAAAACCAAATTAATTGAAAGATTCCATTCAGTAGCACATGGGTGGACTTGATAAGGCGACTTGGTCATGCTCAAAAGTTATAATGGGGCTGAAGAGATGGCTTAGCAGTTAAGGTGCTTGCCTGCAAAGCCTAAGGACCCATGTTTGTTTGACTCCCCAGTACTCACATAAGCCAGACACACGAGACGACACAAGTGTGCAAGGTCGCACGTGTGCACGTCTGGAGTTTGATTGTAGTGGCTTGGAAGCCTGGTGCACCAATTCTCTCTCTCTCTCATAAAAAGGCCAGCCCATTCAGTTTGCCACAGAAAAGAAGTTATAATGGTAATGAAAGTTAATTCCACACCCTGCAGGCTCATCCTACCTTGTGCACACACTTTACACGTGCAAACCCCCACACTCACTGGGTGACCAGGCAGACAGAAATGAAGCCATTGCCTTTGTAAAACCATTCACATGCTAGAGTTAACTTCCAATGCCTTGTTTGGGGTTTTGTTTTGTCTTTTTGAGGCAGGGTCTCACTATAGCCAAGGCTGACCTAGAATTCACTATAGCCCAGGCCAGACTTGAGCGCACAGCAATTCTACCTCAGGCTCAGCCATCTGAACATAGATAGAAAAGGTGTGAGTAGCCATGGCCAGCTAAATGCCCTACAAACAACCCCCCCCATGCATATATTCCCCATTCTGGTTTTTTTTTTTTACATTTCTTTTTATTTGCAGTTTATATTTTGATTTATTTATTTGAAAGCAGAGAGAGAGACAGACAGACAGACAGACGGAGAATAGGCATGCCAGGTTCTCTAGCCACTGTAAACAAACTCCAGATGTATGTGCCACTTTGTACATCTGGCCTTATGTGGGTACTGGGGAATCGAACCTGGGTTGTTAGGCTTGGCAAGCAAGTGTGTTAACTACAGAGCTATCTCTCCAGCCCCCATTCTGGTTTCATTTGGATTTATATATCCATCAGTTGGATTTTAGGTTTGCTCTGTATTTTCTACTTTATCTGTTATTTAGAGTTTCTCTAAAACTGTTCCCACACACAATCCATCAATCCATATGCTTTCCTCACCACTTTTATACATTTTCTGCTCCTTATCCCCTCCTTTTTATTCCCCATAACTATAACCTTCCATGGCCTCAACAACCTCTAAAGTCTGTGGAACTTAACATTATTCCAACTTTTTGCTCCCAGATACTTCTGTCACCTCCCTCTTTTCAAAGTTAACACGAGTCCTCATCATAACGCACCACATCTGCCCCACTTCCAAATGACCAAAGTCTTCGCACGCTTCATGCCAGACGCACTCATTTACCAACCTGCAATTCTTTTTTTTAATATATATATATATATATATATATATATATATATATATATATGTTTCTACTGACAACTTCTATAATAACAGACAACAAACCATGGTATTTCCCTCCCTTCCACTCCCCTCCCCCACTTTCTCCTTCATACCAGCAATTCTTTAAATGAAAAAACAACCATTGTCATTAATTTGCTACTAGGATAGCCACATACAAGCTTGGGTCACTTGGGTCACTCCTGCTGTTAGTATTCTACTCTGGGAGTAATTTATAGGCCACACCTGGCACATGGGTGCACCCAGTTCCAGAAAACAAGCATCACTAGATGTAAATTCACAGGTTAGCTCAAGCAAAATAGCAGAGGGCAGCTTCGATTCTCTACTTTCACCAATAGGTCCTCTGGCAAAAAAAAAAAAAAAGTATGTGGACAAAATAACATCATAGAGCAAATGGATGCAATAGATAGATATCTACAGAATGTTCCATTTTTAGCAGCACAGGAAATTTTCTCTACAATACAACATACCACAAAGCAAATCTTAGTGAGTATAGGACAACTGAAATAATCAATGGTTCTCTCACTCTCTCTCTCTCTCATTCACTCTCTCTCTCATCACAATGTGATTAAACTACTAACAAGAAAGACTATAGAATGGAACATTCTCTAAAATAGACCATATATTAGGACACAAAGCAAATCTTAACAAATTCGGGAAAATTGAAATAATTCCTTGCATTCTATCTGACCACAATGGAATTAAACTACAAATCAGTAGCAAGAAAGGCTATAGAGCATACACAAAATCATGGAAACTAAACAATACACTACTAAATGATGAGTGGGTCAATGAAGAAATCAAAAAGGAAATCAAAAAATATATAGAGTCAAATGATAATGAGAACACAACATACCAAAATCTCTGGGACACAATGAAGGCAGTTCTAAGAGGTAAATTTATAGCCTTAAGTGCCTATATTAAGAAACTAGAAAGGTCGCAAGTAAACGACCTAATGCTTCGCCTTAAAGCCTTGGAAAAAGAAGAACAAGGCAAACCAAAAATCAGTAGACGGGAAGAAATAATAAAGATTAGGGCAGAAATTAATGAAATAGAAACAAAAAGAACAATCCAAAGAATTAATGAAACAAAGAGTTGGTTCTTTGAAAGGATAAACAAGATTGATAAACCCTTAGCAAATCTGACCAAAAGAAAGAGAGAAGAGACACAAATTAATAAAATCAGAGATGAACAAGGTAACATCACAACAGATTCCAGAGAAATTCAAAAAATCATAGGGACATACTACAAAAGCATATACTCCACAAAGTATGAAAATCTGAAAGAAATGGATGATTTCCTTGATCTATATGACCTACCTAAATTAAATCAAAATGAGATTAATCACTTAAATAGACCTATAACAAACATGGAGATCCGAACACTTATCAATAATCTCCCAACTAAAAAAAGCCCAGGCCCGGATGGATTCACTGCTGAATTTTACCAGACTTTTAAGGAAGAGCTAACACCATTGCTTCTTAAGCTTTTCCAGGAAATAGAAAAAGAAGGAATTCTGCCAAACTCCTTCTATGAGGCCAGCATCACCCTGATACCAAAACCAGGCAAAGATAGAACAAAAAAAGAAAATTACAGACCAATCTCCCTCATGAACATAGATGCAAAAATTCTCAACAAAATATTGGCAAACAGAATACAAGAGTATATCAAAAAGATCATTCACCCTGACCAAGTAGGCTTTATCCCAGAGATGCAGGGATGGTTCAACATACGCAAATCTATAAATGTAATACATTACATAAACGGGTTGAAGGACAAAAATCACATGATCATCTCATTAGATGCAGAGAAAGCATTTGACAAAATCCAACATCCCTTCATGATAAAAGCCCTACAGAGACTGGGAATAGAAGGAACATATCTCAATATAATAAAGGCTATTTATGACAAGCCTACAGCCAACATATTACTAAATGGGGAAAAACTGGAAGCTTTTCCACTAAAATCAGGAACAAGACAAGGGTGTCCACTGTCCCCACTTCTATTTAATATAGTTTTGGAAGTCTTAGCCATAGCAATAAGGCAAGAGACACACATAAAAGGGATACAAATTGGAAAGGAAGAGCTCAAGTTATCATTATTTGCAGATGACATGATTCTATACACAAAGGACCCTAAAGACTCTACTAGCAAGCTGTTAGAGCTGATCAAAACCTACAGCAATGTAGCAGGATACAAAATAAATACACAGAAATCAGTAGCCTTCATATATGCTAACAACAAACACACAGAGGATGAAATCAGAGAATCACTCCCATTCACAATTGCATCAAAAAAATAAAATACCTTGGAATAAACCTAACCAAGGAAGTAAAGAATCTATACAATGAGAACTTTAAAACACTCAAGCGAGAAGTTGCAGAAGACACTAGAAAGTGGAGAAACATCCCTTGTTCCTGGATTGGAAGAATCAATATCGTGAAAATGGCAATCTTACCTAAAGCAATCTACACATTTAATGCAATCCCTATCAAAATTCCAAAGGCTTTCTTCATGGAAATAGAAAAAACAATCCAAAAATTCATTTGGAATCACAAAAAACCTCAAATATCTAAAATAATACTGAGCAACAAAAAAGAGGCTGGTGGTATCACCATACCTGATTTTAACCTATACTACAGAGCCATAGTAACAAAAACAGCATGGTACTGGCACAAAAACAGACATGTAGATCAGTGGAACAGAATAGAGGACCCAGATGTAAGCCCAAGTAGCTATAGCCACCTGATATTCGATAAAAATGCCAAAAATACTCATTGGAGAAGAGACAGCCTCTTCAGCAAATGGTGTTTTGAAAACTGGATATATATCTGCAGAAGGATGAAAATAGATTCTTCTCTCTCGCCATGCACAAGAATTAAGTCCAAATGGATTAAAGACCTTAACATCAGACCGGAAACTTTGAAACTGCTAGAGGAAAAAGTAGGGGAAACCCTTCAACATATTGGTCTTGGCAAAGACTTTCTGAATACAACCCCAATTGCTCAGGCAATAAAACCACAGATTAACCACTGGGACCTAATGAAATTACAAAGATTTTGCACCACAAAGGACACAGTGAAAAAAGCAAAGAGGCAACCTACAGAATGGGAAAAAATCTTCGCCAGCTATATATCTGATAGAGGATTAATATCTAGGATATACAAAGAACTCAAAAAGTTAAATAATAAGGAATCAAACAAGCCAATCAAAAAATGGGCTATGGAGCTAAATAGAGAGTTCTCAAAGGAAGAAATACGAATGGCATATAAGCATCTAAAAAAATGTTCTACGTCACTAGTCATCAGGGAAATGCAGATTAAAACTACATTGAGATTCCATCTCACTCCTGTCAGATTGGCCACCATCATGAAAACAAATGATCATAAATGTTGGCGGGGATGTGGAAAAAAAAGGAACCCTTCTGCACTGCTGGTGGGAATGTAATCTGGTCCAGCCATTGTGGAAAACAGTGTGGAGGTTCCTAAAACAGCTAGAGATTGATCTACCATATGACCCAGCTATAGCACTCCTAGGCATATATCCAAAGGACTCATCTCATTTCCTTAGAAGTACATGCTCAACCATGTTTATTGCTGCTCAATTTATAATAGCTGGGAAATGGAACCAGCCTAGATGTCCCTCAACAGATGAGTGGATAATGAAGATGTGGTACATTTATACAATGGAGTTCTACTCAGCGGTAAAGAAAAATGAAGTTATGAAATTTGCAGAAAAATGGATGGACCTGGAAAGTATTATACTAAGTCAGGTAACCCAGGCCCAGAAAGCCAAGCGCCACATGTTCTCTCTCATATGTGGATCCTAGCTACAGATGACTGGGCTTCTGTGTGAGAATGAAAATACTTAGTAGTAGAGGCCAGTAAGTTGAAAAGGAGACATAAAGGGTGGAGAAAGGAAGGGAGGAGGATACTTAATAGGTTGATATTGTATATATGTAATTACAATGACTGTAATGGGGAGGTAATATGATGGAGAATGGAATTTCAAATGGGAAAGTGTGGGGGTGGGGAGGGAGGGAATTACCATGGGATATATTTTATAATCATGGAAAATGTTAATAAAAATTTTAAAAAAAAGAAAAAGAAAGACTATAGAATACACACTCATGGAAGTTAAACAACACCATATTGAATGATGAATGAGTCATTGAAGAAATCATGAAGTAAGTAAAAAATTTCTAAAATCAAATGACAATGGAAACACAGCATAGAAAACCTAAGGGAGGCAGTTCTAAAGGGGGGTTTATATGTTTAAGTGTCTATGTTAAGAAATCAGAGCGATCACAAGTGAGTCACTTAATGATGCACCTCGGAAAAAGAACAAGCCAAACCAAAAATCAACAGACATAAAGAAATAATGAAGCTCGGGGCAGATCTGTTTTATTGGCCATAGGCTCTGACAACAGCAGAGGCTGGGGAGGGTTTGAAGCCACAGGGAATCTCATTCTTTGGTGTCGGAGACACAAACCACCACCTCCACCTAGGAACACAGTCAGACAATGTCCTGCTAAGCTAGATATTTTACCAAGCAATCCACAATTACATTCATTGGTGTGTACCCAAGTGAGTTCAAAATTTGTTAAATTTGTATTCAGGGCTGGAAAAATAGCTTAGTGGTTAAGGTGCTTGCCTGCAAAGGCTGTCGTCCCAAGTTAGATTCTTCAGTACCCACATAAAGCCAGATGCACAGAGTGCAGCATGCGTCTGAAGTTCATTTGCAGTGACTAGAGGCTGTGATGGTCCCATTCTCTCTCTCTCTCTCTCTCTCTCTCTCTCTCTCTCTCTCTCTCTTTCTCTCTCTCTGCTTGCAAATAAATGAAAATATTTTTAAAATTTTATATTCACATGAAAATGTGCACACAAATGACTTTATTCATAATTCCTAAAAGCTGAAAACAGCCAGGATGCCCTTTGGTAGGTAAATGGATAAAACATGATGCATCCAGGATTTTATTCAACATTAAAAAGGAGTGAACAATACAATAGGTAGCTATATTTTGTCTACCTACTTGATCTTAAGCACTCAGCAGGAAAAAATAGAGTTAAAACATAAAATATGCCTGAAAAAGCTTTAGACAGCACAGCCAAGAAAATTTCTCCTCTTAATTCCAAAGGTCAAGTGATAAAAAGAATAACTGTACAAAACACTGTGGCTTTGGGTAGTCTCACAGCGACTCAGAGTGACACCAGTGCCATTGTCAAGGTTAAATGGCATATGCATATTCCTGATAATTCTGCTAATGTTTAGTTTGCTTTACAAGATTAAAAAAAAAAACAAAACTTTCAGACCATGTCAGATACCACTGTGCCATTTTGTAAAACAGCTTTAGAAATGGATTTCTGGATCTTCATGATGAAAAATAATTATGTCTATCATTCATGGTAATAGTAACTCTGCTAATTTTAGGACCTTGTGTGCCCAACTGTTGTTTTACCTTTATTTCTTCTTGTCCACTGAGATGGTCCTGTGACAATCAAACTCCATCTACCCAGATTCCCTCATAACCCTACAAAGTCTAAAAGTCTAAAAGAATAAGAACACTGAAGAGCCGGGCATGGTGGTGCACACCTTTAATCCCAGCCCTCGGGAGACAGAGGTAGGTGGATCACTGTGAGTTCGAGGCCACCCTGAGACTACAGAGTGAATTCCAGGTCAGCCTGGGCCAGAATAAGACCCTACTTTAGAAAACCAAAAAAAAAAAAAAAAAAAAAAAACAAAACCTAAAGAGCCCAGTTTACTCAGTGTCCACTCCTTCCTGACTCCTCTCATTTTATTCTTTCCCCCCCAAATCTTTATCTATGACTGTCTTCCTAAACGATGCCAATGCACGTTTGGACTCCGGTAGATAGACCCATTACATACGTATCCCAACAACTACACTCTATAATCCCACTCAGCTCAAAGAAGCCAGATCAGTCCTTTCCCAATTCCCTAACTATAGTCAGGGCCACTTCTTCACAGAGGGGAATGAGGTAACTTAAGGTGACTGGACCCCAGAGTGACACACCTTTCCTTGATCACACTTTGGAATTGCCCTAGGCCTTATACAGGTAAACATAGGCCATCTCACATTACTGCAGGTCAGAAATGTAAGAAGACTCTGTACTTGCCTTGTTGCTGCCTCCATAGGGAGACCTTTCACTCCCCTCTGAGGACCTTCCTATGTAATAAAGACTTCTGGGAAGATTTCTCTTTTCCAGAAATCCTGACCCCAGACACCTGACATTAAGACTGGACTGAACAGACCAGCCACTCATCCATGGGGCTCACATAAGAACCCTAACATGAGTCTCAAAGTGGACTTATGAAACCCCTCTTGCCTACTTGGGCGAGAGCTATGCCTTTCTCCCTTCTCTTAATCTTCCCTTAAAACTCTCCCTCCTGAAGCTATAAGCTATAATAAAATCTTTCTAACTCTTTTTTTTTTTTTTTTTTTTTTTTTTTGGTTTTTCGAGGTAGGGTCTCATTCTGGTCCAGGCTGACCTGGAATTAACTCTGTCATCTCAGGGTGGCCTTGAACTCATGGCAATCCTCCTACCTCTGCCTCCTGAGTGCTGGGATTAAAGGCGTGTGCCACCACACCTGGCCAGATCTTTCTAACTCTTAAAAAATACACAATAATTCATTAAAAGATATGGAAAAATACATATTATCAAAGTAAGAAAAGCCAATCTGAAATGGATACATTCTGTATGGTTCCAAGAAAAGGGACAAGTGCCTGCCAGGGCTGGGGGAGGAGCAAGGAGCAGGCAGGGTGGAAAGGGATTTCAAGGCAGTCGACCTTCTCTATATGCTCCAATAAGATGGCTGCACGTCCTACGAATTTCTTGGAACCCACATGGAGCAGCAACAACAGTCGATCCTAATGTCAACTGTGGGCTCCAGGTGATAAAGATGCGCCATTCTGATGTAAGCATGAACCCAAGCCCATTGCTGACCACTCGAAACAGCCAAAAACTCAAGTAGAAGTTGTTGAGGCAGGGGGAAAAGTACGTGCAAAGCTAGCCCACCACATGAAGACCATCTGCCTGGAGGGCCAGTGGGGAGGAGCTGTGAGGACACCAATTGCCAGGTGAGCTCCAGGTGAGGCCATGCCACGCTTTCCTGAGGAGGAAGCTTCCTGTCTGCAGGCGACAGGAAGCCCTGGGCTCTAAAGCAAAGTTACTGATTAAGAGTATCATGACATGTGTCCTTTTCATTCCTTTCCCCAGGGGTAGTGAATTCTGCAGTTAATTTTTTGAATAGGAAAGGCGTCTTCTCTCTGGAAGACAGGGTAGGATAAGAAGGGAAAGCCGCTTTTCCCTAAAGGACCAGGAGAGACAAGAGAAAAGCAACTGCCCCAGGGGCGGGAGAGAGAGCAGCCACTGGGGACAGCTCCGTCTTGCTGGTGGTTTCACTCAGAGCTGTTGCTGCCATTATTGTGGGAGACTAATGATGTATCGTGCATGAATAAAAATTAGTAGTGATTTTTTTTTTTTTAGGCAAGCCTAACAGACTGGCCTTTTTTTTTTCCTTAATTTTTTTCTTTTTTATTCGAGAATGACAGACAGAGAGAGAAAGAGGCAGATAGAGAGAGAGAAACAATGGGCACACCAGGGCCTCCAGCCACTGCAAACGAACTCCAGATGCATGTGCCCCCTTGTGTATCTGGCTAACGTGGGTCCTGGGGAATCGAGCCTTGAACAGTGGTCCTGAGGCTTCACAGGCAAGCGCCTAGCTGCTAAGCCATCTCTCCATCCCCAAACTGGCCTTTTTATGAGAGGGGGGAGGGGGAGGAAGGAGGAAGGGACAGAGGAAGGAAGGAAGGAAGGAAGGAAGGAAGGAAGGAAGGAAGGAAGGAAGGAAGGAAGGAAGGAAGGAAAAGAATTGGCATGCCTGGACCTCCAGCCACTGCAATTGAGCTCCAGATGCATGTGCCACCTTGTGCACATGTGCAACTTTGCACACTTGCATCATATTGTGTGTCTTGCTTACAATGGATCTGGAAAGTCGAATATGAGTCCTTAGGCTTCACAGACAAGTGCCTTAACCGCTAAGCCATCTCTCCAGCCCAGCAGTGATTTCTTTTTTAAGTCAACTAATATCAGGTAAAGCTAGAAGTTAATTTACACTTTCCTAGACAACAGCAAAGACAATGGATTATATCAAATGCACCACTCTGGACAGGCATGCGTGGTGGTGCACATCAATAATCATAGCACAGAAAGATGAGGCAGGAGGATTGTGATTTTAAGGCCAGTCTGGGTTAAACAGCATAGAGACTCTGCCCCCAAAATAGTAAAAGCAAACTTAAATGCACCATTCTGTGGCAGGATACTGATGCAGCTCGAAGTTCAGGAAGCTGAGTGTATGAATATACATGAGGAGATAGAAACTGTCTCCCACCAATTTTGCTATGAATTGAAAACTACTATAAAAAATAAAATCTCTTTAACAAGAAAACTTGAGAAGAAAGGAGAGAAGGGACAGTGTCCAGTTTCAGGAAAGTAGAAACAACCAGACACTAGGCGCCTGTAATGTCTCTACACTGAATGCACTTGTAGAGGTTCTGTGTTATTAAGTGAGGAGGAGGAGGTTGATGAGGAGATAGACCGGCTCATGTGCTCTATAACAGAAAGGTGGCAATGGTTTCTGTGTGAGATTTTTTATTTTTAAATCCGTTTTATGAGAGAGAGATGAAAAACTGGTGAGCCAGGTTCTCTAACAGCTGCAATCAAACTCCAGATGTGTGTGCTATCTTGTATATCTGGCTTACATGGGATCTGAAGAGTTGAACATGGGTCCTTAGGCTTTGCAGGCAAGCACCTTAACTGCTAAGACATCTCTCCAGCCCTCAGTGTGAAAGATTTTGAGACTGATCTCTTCTAAGTACTTTGAAGAACAGGTCTGAAGTCTTGTACATTTAAGGGAAAAGACTCACCCAGGAGGCATGTAGAAACACCACATCTGCGCCCCAAGGTGTAGGGATGGAGTTGTACACTAAATTGAATCTACATTACTTTTCTAACTGGAGACCTGCTCTTTCTCAGGTAGTAAGTGAGCAAATGTGCAGGCCTCGAGAGTACTGTTCAGTAAAATTGGGCATTTATGGCTTTAGTAATTGGAAGTTATTGGAGGCTTGGGGAAAGAAGTAAAGGTGTTTAAGCAGTTTATTCTGGAGGCATGTGGTGTGCACAGATGAATGTACATTTCAACAACTGCAAATCTGACTAGCTCTTGCTGTCCCCCCACACCCTCCCAAAAAAGTATTTTAATGAGCAGCCCTCCCAGAGCTATCATTTTTTACAGCTGCCATTTAGCATCACAGAAGTCAAACAGTGCTTGATGGCTGCTGAGACGGTGGAAGCGAAGGTTTCACTCTTCAGCTTGAAAGAGGACGAGTCGATGCGCTCATGCATCCCACCTCAGCCTTTAAACTCTGACACTTTCCCCAGGATTTGCTCTGGCATCACCAACACATTCACATGCACATATGATATGAACTTGGCCACCTTTCTGCGTAACTTAGTACAAACTATTTAATACATCTTTTACTTCCTTTTCTCCAATCTTCTTAATAGGCCTACTTTCTGGTTTACCATCTTCCAGTGGAATATATGTTTGAGGAAACCCACTTGTCCATTGTAATATTTTCATCATGTTACCTTTTAGTATTTCTTCTTTGGTGGCTCAGCCTATGATGTGGTCTCACTTCTGACCTGTTTCATATCTCTAGATTTTGAACCTATTGCATCTACTTGGCATTATCTTCAGATTCTGAGCTTTTCTGTAGGAGTTATGAGCCAACAGGAGAAAATATATTGTAGTGATTTTCTCTATTTAGGTGATGAACTGAGACCTTTTTCTGAAAATATGGATTCTGAGTCTTGAGTTAACATACAGATAAATAATGGAATTATTTAAATGGTGTTTTTAAGATGGAGAGGTTAGAAACAAGCCCATAAATCTACAGCCAGTGATTTTCATCAAAGGTGCCAAGAGTACACTCTAAGTAAAGGTCATCGTCTTCAATAAATGATGTTGAGAAAACTGGATAGAAACATAAAGAACAATGAAAATGGACCTTTCACTCAGATCTTCTTATACAAGAATCAACTCAAATTGAATTAAATACTTGAACACATGATCTGAAACTATAACTGACTAAAAAAATCCCATGGCATTGGTGTAGGCAGAGATTTCTTCATGACCCAAAATTCACTGGCCATGAAAGTAAAACTTAATAAATGGGACCACAGCAAATTACAAAGTTTCTGTATAGCAACAAAACAATTAATAGATGAAGAGAAAAATGGGATAAAATCTTTGCAATCATATGTGAATGTAGGGTTAATGTGGTCAAAAATAACAGGAACTCTGACTACTCAAAGCAAGGAAATAAAAGCTGAGAGGAGACTGGAATATACACTTCTTAAAAGAAGAAATATAAATGGCAAACAGATAAATATGTGAAAATGTTCAACACTTTCAATCATCAGGGTCATGCAAAGAAAATCCACAATAAGGTATTCCTTCATACCTGTTAAGACCAAAGAAGATAAATGTTAACAAGTGTTGTCAAGGTTGAGATCATTGCAAATTAAGACAGGCATTTGCAAAACCAGTATGGAGCTTCTGCAAAAATGTAAAACTGGAACTACCACATGACCTACCAATCCTATCCCTGGGTAAATGCCCAAAGAATCTAAAATCACTAGGCTGAAGAGGTGTTTGCACTTCCATGTTCTTTTCAGTACCAACAGAGGTATGGATTTAAGTAATAATATATTATATATATGCATATATATGAAATAATGTATAATTGATGGAATACTACTTCTCAATCTTATACAATAGGGAAATTCTGTTATTTGCAACCACATGGATAAACCCAGAGGATATTATGTTAAGTGAGAAAGGCCAAACACAAAAAGACAAATCCATGTGATATCACTCACAATTAGGAGCTTTAAAAAGTCACCCTTAGCCTGGACCAGTGTGAGACCCTACCTTGAAAAAAAAAAAAAGTCACCCTTAGAGTAATGGAGAGCAGAACAGTTTCAGTCAGGGGGAAGTTGGTCAATGGGTATAAGTTTGGATGGAAGGAATAAAAATTGGTGACCTATTTTACAACATGGTGACTATATTTAGCAATAATATATTCTCAAAATAGCTATGAGGGGACTTTAAAACAGAAAGAAATGATAAATATTTGAAGAGAAAGATATACTAACTGCCTTGATTTGGTCATTCCATGACATATAGAAATATTAAAACATCATGTTTCACCTTACAAACACACAATTTTTTGTAATTATTGAAAATTTTAAAAGATCAGATGATACAGAGAACCCTTTCTATACTCCACTCTGGAAAAAAAGAGAACACAGGAGTAACCTCTTTTGTAACCAGAATTCTGAAATCTTTGAAATTTCTCAAGGTAAACAGAACTGCTTGGCTGACATTAGAATTTCCTAGGTGTCTACTTCAGATGAGGTTGGGCATAGTCAGGGTGGAATAGCCATGGAAAGGAAAGAGGCAAGCGGCTTCAAGGCCAGGAAATTCTGCAGCTCCAGTCTACTCTGACACATTCATTCTAAGCATTCTCTTTCTCATTAGAACTATCAAATGTATATGTTGCACAAAATGTCATATCTAAAATGATAGACACACTAAGCCATCTTCTACTTCCATTTCGTTGGCATGCCAGGGCCTCAGCCTCTGCAGTAGCTCTCAACACGCGTGTGCAACCTAGTATGAATGTGCAGCCTTGTGCTTGCATCGCCTTTGTGTGTCAGGCTTACACAGGATCTGGAGAGACATTGAACTTGGGTCTTTAAGCTTCACAGGCATGTGCCTTAACAGCTAAGCCATCTCCCCAGCCCCCACTTTCACTTCTAAAACCCAAGGATACACAGACAGAATGGGAGGACCATTCACACACATGCTATTGTCCTGAGCTGGGTCATGTGTTCACTACTAAAGGAACAGATAGCATGAGAACTGGGGCCACTCTAGATTCTGTGGTCAAGAGCCAAGTCACATGGAAGAAGGGCAATGAACAGCAAACAGAACATCAGAGAAGAAATGGAAAAGGCCTTGAGGGGGTAACTCCCAAAGCTCAGGCAGTATTTAATTAATTTTTTTTTTTTTTTTGAGATAGGGTCTCACTCTGTAGTCCCAGGCTGGCCTCAAACTCGTGGCAATCCTCCAACCTCTGCCTCCTGAGTGCTGGGATAAAGGTGCCTGCCACCATATCCAGCTTAATTTATTTTCTATCATTGATTTTTCACTTATTCCCCCCACAGTAGACATGGTGGTTGTCCATGCTAGCTGAAGACACAGAAGATGTGAGAGCTGTTTCACTTTATGATAAGAGGATCATTATTGCCCAAAGCATTATTGCTGCTCTACCAAGTGCTCCAAGGTGCTCTAGAATGAAAATAATGCTCTCAGCTTCCATAGGTATAAGTGACAGCAATGCTAAGGACCCAAGGTGCACTGGTATAAAATGACACCACAATGTGAAGTCTCGTGCACAAGACTCCATTGCACACAAGCACATGTGCCTGCTAGGACAGTAAGATGTCTATCCTGAGTAAAGGATAAGAGATTTCAAAGGAAATAAGTCACCATGGCTAAGTGGGCATTATCCCAGGTGTGTAAGGCAGGCCCACTACTCAAACCCAGTTATGTAACCTAGTATACCAAACTAAAGAAACAAAACCATGATCGTATTCATAAGAACAGGAAAAGCATTTGGCAGTCCCCAAACATCATACAAATAATCTGCAAACTAAGCCCACAGGGCGACTTCCTCAACTTGATTTTCTAGAAATGTACAAAACACCTATAACTAACATCATATTTAAAGGTGAAAATTATAAGTTAAAATCAGGAACTCAAGGCATGCATGCCCATTCTTCTCACTCTTTCCCAATGTCATATTGGAAGTCCCAGCTAAAGCAAAAAAACAAGAACCTGGGTGAAGAAGTGTACTGAATGGAGGAAGAAATAAAACACACGTGTCACTATGCAGACAACGTCAACAAACTGACGAACATTTACATGGCTTTATGTATGACAGACACATTTTAGACTCAATATCAGAGTGTTCCATGAACAAAAGAATGGATAAGCCAGCCTTCATTAAAACTAACAGCTTTACTCTGCAGAAAACATACTCAAGAGAAGCAGAGGACAAGCCACAAATGAGGAGAAAATATTCACAAAGGTCCTATCTGATAAAGGATTGTTATACACAATAGACAAAGTATTCTTAGACCTCAACAATAAAAATAAGGAGAAAGTAGAGACCCGAACAGACATATCACCAAAGCAGATACCTGTGTCAACATGAAAACACATTCCGTGTCACCTGCCCATAGGGAAAAGCAGGTTAAAGTAACAATATCCTAGCAGGGGCCATGGTCTGGGTGATTGTGCAGTGTGACGTGGATGTGTTGACTGCCAGCAATGAGCACCCTGGTGGGGATGCTGATGATGAAGGCTGTGTGTGTGGAAGACAGGAGAGAGAACATGGAAAATCTCTGAACTTGCATTCCATTTTTCCAAGAACCTAAAACCACTCTAAAAATAAAATATGTTTTGAAAAATAATCAAGGGATGGACAGATGACTCAGTGGTTAAAGGCACTTTCTTACAAACCCAATGGCCAGCCTTTGATTCCCTAATGCCCACATTAAACCAGATACATAAAGTGATGCATTGATCTGGAGTTTGTTTACAGTGATAGAAGGCCCTGATGCACCTGTTCATTCTCTCTCTCTTTCCCTTTCCCTCTCCTTGATAATAAATAAAAATATTTTTATTAGTTATGGACAAACTTAGTTTGTAAACAATACATGTTAAAAATAAGAATTGGCTACCAGTTCCCATTAACATTTTGAAAAAGCAAAATAATTGAATATTACATCTGTAAATTATCAATAAAGGTAAATATTTTTTAAAATACCAGTAGCTGAGCTAGGGATATGACTCAACAATTAAGATGCTTGCTAGGAAAGTCTAAGGACCTGGGTTTTATTTCTCATACCCACATAAAGGCAGAAGCACAAGGTGGCACATGTGTCTGGAGTTTGTTTGCAGTGGCTAGAGGACCTGTTGTGCCCATTCTTTATAATATGTATCTATGTATCTTTCATCTCTCTATATGCCCCTCTCCCTCATAAACAAATATTTTTAAAACACAAATGGAAAATTTAATAGCAAATTTTTTTCTTAGTGCTTTTTGCAATAATAAAAAGTTATTCCTTACATGATTATTTGAAGTAGTAAAACAGCAAATATTAAATTGTCATATATTTATAATTAGTAACACATTCTCTTTTTTCAATTTTTTTTTATTGACAACTTCCATGTTTATAAACAACATCCTATGGTAATTCCCTCCCTCCCCACCACTTTCTCCTTTGAAACTCCACTCTCCATCATATCCCCTCCCCCTCTCAATCAGTCTGTCTTTTATTTTGGTGCCATTATCTTTTCTTCCTATTATGATAGTCTTGTGTAGGTAGTGTCAGGTGCTGTGAGGGCATGGATATCCAGGCCATTTTGTGTCTGGAGGAGCATGTTGTAAGGAGTCCTACTCTTCCTTTGGCTCTTACATTCTTTCTGCAATCTCTTCTGCAATGGACCCTGAGCCTTGGAAGGTGTAATAGAGACATTTCAGTGCTGTGCACTCCTCTGTCACTTCTTCTCAGCACCATGGTGCCTTCTGAGTCATCCCAAGGTCACTGCCATTTGAAAAGAGAAGATTCTCTAACCAAAAGTGAGAGTAGCATTAATATATGTGTATAAACATTGAGAAGTACTTACTAGACAGTTTGGTGAGCATAGTATATGCATTTAGCCAGACACCAGCAGATGTTAAACCCCTAGGGCTCATGACTACAGCTGTTGTAAGTTTTCAGTATCAGAGATGTATTCCCTCCCATGCAGCAGGCCTCCAGTCAAATCAGAGGGCAATTGGTTTCTCCCATAACAGAGATGCCACTAATGCACCTGTTGGCTCATTTAGCCTGGCTGGCCAATTATAAGGCTTACAGTGTCCACTGTTGAGTATCTTCACTGGCGATTTCTCTCTCTCTCCCATTGAACTGCATGCAGCGAGGCTTTTTCCAGCTTTCTGTCAGCTGGTCTATATGGAGGAGGTTTTTAGCTCAGGTCCAGCAGGATTTCTCAGTGACCATTCAGCCCAAGTATGTGGAGTCTTCATAAATAGGGTCTTACCATCTATTCCTGATGGGAAACCAAGGGCCTTGGCAATTTCCTGTAATCTTAGGGCTTTTGTTGTGCCAGAGGAATTATTGATAACTATTTTTCCAAATGTGAATTTTAGTATGAAATTTCATTTGCAATTTTGTGGCTGATTTACCTTTAGCCACAATAATGAATATGATTTTAGATGCACATTGGCTTCAAAGCAAATCTTTAAGAACCTTTTGACTCATATTTTAGGTACCAAGTAATATAATTTCATGTCAAAATTCAATATAACATCTAGCTCTTTGCCAGAAGTTCTTAATAATAAAAGTCTTTATTGATTAGACTGGGGAGAAAGCTCAGTGGATAAAGCACTTGCTACTCAAGCTTGAGATAATCCTCAGACTCCACATAAAAAAGTAGGAAATCCAGGTGATGAAAGATGGAGTCAGGAGAATTTCTCAGCAAAGAACAACAGCAAAGTGAGATGGAGAGAGACCTTTAGCCAGGTGGAAAGGTGAAGGCAGAGCAGAAAGTTGTCTTAGGCCATCCATGCATATGCAATAATGGCATATCCAGATGCTCACAAGAACACACACATGCATACACACACACACACACACACACACACACACACACACACAAATAAATAATTAGGGCTCGATAGGTGGCTCAGCAAATAAAGCATTCACCACCCAAGCTGGAGTACCTGAGTTCAAGGCCCAGACCCCACCTAAGAAGCCAGAAGTCAGGTTGGACTTCTGTATCCAAGCACAGTGCTGCTGATGGTGAGATGGGATTTGAAGACAGGAGAACATTCCAGAAGCTCTAGGGGATACAACAAAGAACAGCAGAGGGAGAAGCCAGAAGCAGAAACCTTGCCTCAAATTAGATGGACAGGAAAGGACCAACCTGAAAGTTGTCCTCTGACCTCCACACATGGGCCATGGCTTGCACACTCACATGAACACATATACACACATAATAATGAAATAATAATACTAACTAATAATGACAACAAATAGATAAAGGCCTTTATTGGCAAAAACTTATAAAACATAAGCCTGAGACCTAATGGGATGAAATCTATCCTTCATCAACTGTTCTTACTGAGGAATGGTCTCTAATATCTTCCTAGTTTTAGGTGAAGGTTGTTTATAATTAAAACATCCTAGGAGGTCAGCTGGGCCAATCAAGAACTAAAGACTTTTTCTACTTGTACATTGTGAAGGACCTATCAGAAGGTTTTGTGTGACTAAGTAGCAAGATGGATGAGCAATTATCCCAGTTTGCCTGGATCTGTCCCACTTGTAAAACTGAAAGGTGGTTCCCCAGGCAAATGTGGACCCTCCGTGTCTAGAGAATTGAAATGGAAGAAAACCTGTAGAACATCAAGGCAGACAAATGACTTTCAGGGGTATAGAAAGAAAGTGACTAGTGAATTAATAACTCTTTTGCCAAAAGACCCAAAGGAAAACATGGATTTCAGAACAATACAGGACAGTAATTGTATCATCAATTCAAGCTAATTAAGTTTAACAAGTAATTTTGGAGGCATCTGTCTTCTTTGTGTAAAGTAGCATCTAACATAAATTAGCCTGGGAAGTGAGTGGCTGTGTATGAGAACACACATATTGTTTTTAGGAGAATGGGCCACCTAGTCAACCTAGTGTTAAGAGAGAGAAAGAGAGAATAAATTGGTGTGCCGAGGCCTCCAGCCACTGCAACTGAACTTCAGATGCATGCACCCCCTTGTGCATATGCACAACGTTGCCCTTTTGTGTCCCTGTGCATCTGGCTTACATGGGACCTAGAGAGTCAAACATGAATCTTTAGGATTTGGAGGCAAGCATCTTAATTTCTAAGCCATCTCTTCAGTCCCCTTTTGTCTTTATGAGGTGAATCTTGATTTTCTGTGGCAGGTGCACAGAGTTGTATTTCCTCCTGGTTTTGATTCACATCTCCTGGTGGTGGATGACAAAATTAGAACATTATGCCAAGTATATGAGCCAGCCAGCGAAAGGCAAATATTGTATGATTTCACTGATACATTTCTAACACTGTCAAATTAATAGAAACAAAGAATGGAATGATGGGTGGCTGGGAGAAGGAACTGGGAGTTGCCAATCACAAGTCCTGAAGTGTCAGTCAAGCAATATGAGTACACTCTACAGACCACTGCATAGCATCATGCAGAGAGCTAATGAAACTGAAATATTCACAAAAGTTCATGGAGAGTAGATGTCATACCCAGCATTCTCACAGCACAATAAAAATGTAGACAATTGTGAAAAAGAAGAAGCAGTGTGCAGAGCAGTAATGAGAGTGGTCTGGACGGAGAAGATGGGGCGTTTCACGGAGACGGGGTGAAGCTGAGAGGGTGAGTTAAGGCAGCACATCAAGCTTCATGTACTGTAGAGGTCACAAGAAGTGGGCTGTTGGGGCATAGGGTGACAGTCAGACCTGGGCTATGCAGTGCCCTGCAGATGCGCTGTACAATCATGCCCATGTGTGACAAGGGAGGGAGAGGTTCAACCATGAACATACATGACAAGGGAAGGAGATGTAGTAGATATGAAAATCATCCAGAGAATTTAAATAAAAGTGCTGAGCTGCTCTGTTGAAAACATTCCTGAGCCAGGCAAAGGTCAAACGGAGAACATTTGAGGTGACCATCGCTCTCATCCCACTGTCACCACCTCAGAGTCAAGCACTTGGGGGAGCTGTGGGCAACAGTACAATAGTAAAACCAAGGGATACTCTCATCAGTATTGGCAAAAACTTTGGAAAGAAGACAGATTTTTTTTTCCCCTGGGAGCAAAAGTGATAGAGAAATAACCTGTCTTATTTTTAATAATCATTAGACTTGGACAAATGGTACAGGCAACATATCTTTCATACTAAAATAATAAGCAGGTGTTCCTTAACTGAGAATTATGTCCTGATAAGCTTACTGTGCAGTGAAAAGGTACTTCACATGCCTACCTTACTGAGAACCCCACTCAGTGACCGTGACTTTCTGCTCATGATCAAGAGGCTGACTGGGACTTATAGCTTGCCTCAAGAAAATGAACTACATTCCACTGGTTAGAAAGTAATTCAAACTCAAAGTCCCAAATAAATTATCTACTGAAAGCCCATTGTTTTCACAACACCATAAAGTTTAAAATATATACCTACAGTCAACCTAGTGTTAAGTTGGGATCATGTGTATGAGGAGACGAAATTCACAACTTAAGAGTGACGGGCTGGAGAGATGGCTTAGCGGTTAAGCGCTTGCCTGTGAAGCCTAAGGACCCCAGTTCGAGGCTCAGTTCCCCATGTCCCACATTAGCCAGATGCACAAGGGGGCGCACGCGTCTGGAGTTCGTTTGCAGTGGCTGGAAGCCCTGGCGCGCCCATTCTCTCTCTCTCCCTCTATCTGTCTTTCTGTGTCTGTCGCTCTCAAATAAATAAATAAATAATTTAAAAAATAATAAAAATAAAAAAAAGAGTGACCAAAATATGTTCCTTCTAAAATTTGACTTCTCCATTTCTATTTCTTTTATTTTCCAGATCATTTATTTAAAAGAAAACTTACTGAGAGCATCACAAATGGAAGAAAAATTAAATGACAAAGACCTTAGGCGCCTTCTGAAAAAATATGTTAACAAATATTTTATAATGGAATGATTATGGACTCTGTGAAATAGGTGTGCCATCAACTGGCATTAGTTCTGTCACAGAAGGAGGAAAAGAGAATTAGAGAAACAGGGGATAAGGAGGCAGGTAGCATCTGATGACATTTCTCTAAAATGCATGAGGTACGCACAGTCATTTTAGCATGACAAAGAAGGTGGAGGTACAACCATGCACATACATGACAAGGGAGGGAGAGATACAACCATGCACACACGTGACAAGGGAAGGAGAGGTACAACCATGCACACACGTGACAAGGGAAGGAGAGGTACAACCATGCACACACGTGACAAGGGAGGGAGAGGTACAACCGTGCACAAACGTGACAAGGGAGGGAGAGGTACAACCATGCACACACGTGAGAAGGGAAGGAGAGGTACAACCATGCACACACATGACAAGGGAGGGAGAGGTACAACCATGCACATACGTGACAAGGGAGGGAGAGGTGCAACCATGCACACACGTGACAAGGGAGGGAGAGGTGCAACCATGCACACACGTGACAAGGGAGGGAGAGGTGCAACCATGCACACACGTGACAAGGGAGGGAGAGGTGCAACCATGCACACACGTGACAAGGGAGGGAGAGGTGCAACCATGCACACACGTGACAAGGGAGGGAGAGGTGCAACCGTGCACATACGTGACAAGGGAGGGAGAGGTACAACCGTGCACACACGTGACAAGGGAGGGAGAGGTACAACCGTGCACACACGTGACAAGGGAGGGAGAGGTACAACCGTGCACACACGTGACAAGGGAGGGAGAGGTACAACCATGCACACACATGACAAGGGAGGGAGAGGTACAACCATGCACACACGTGACAAGGAAGGGAGAGGTACAACCGTGCACACACGTGACAAGGGAGGGAGAGGTACAACCATGCACACACGTGACAAGGGAGGGAGAGGTACAACCATGCACACACGTGACAAGGGAGGGAGAGGTGCAACCATGCACACACGTGACAAGGGAGGGAGAGGTGCAACCATGCACACACGTGACAAGGGAGGGAGAGGTGCAACCATGCACACACGTGACAAGGGAGGGAGAGGTGCAACCATGCACACACGTGACAAGGGAGGGAGAGGTGCAACCATGCACACACGTGACAAGGGAGGGAGAGGTGCAACCGTGCACACACGTGACAAGGGAGGGAGAGGTACAACCGTGCACACACGTGACAAGGGAGGGAGAGGTACAACCGTGCACACACGTGACACGGGAGGGAGAGGTACAACCATGCACACACGTGACAAGGGAAGGAGAGGTACAACCGTGCACACACGTGACAAGGGAGGGAGAGGAACAACCTTGCACACACGTAACAAAGGAGGGAGAGGTACAACCATGCACACACGTGACAAGGGAGGGAGAGGTACAACCATGCACACACGTGACAAGGGAGGGAGAGGTACAACCGTGCACACACGTGACAAGGGAAGGAGAGGTACAACCGTGCACACACGTGACACGGGAGGGAGAGGAACAACCTTGCACACATGTAACAAGGGAAGGAGAGGTACAACCATGCACACACGTGACAAGGGAGGGAGAGGTACAACCGTGCACACACGTGACAAGGGAGGGAGAGGTACAACCATGCACACACGTGGCAAGGGAGGGAGAGGAACAACCTTGCACACACGTGACACGGGAGGGAGAGGTACAACCATGCACACACGTGACAAGGGAAGGAGAGGTACAACCGTGCACACACGTGACAAGGGAGGGAGAGGAACAAACTTGCACACACGTGACAAGGGAGGGAGAGGTACAACCGTGCACACACGTGACACGGGAGGGAGAGGTACAACCATGCACACACGTGACAAGGGAAGGAGAGGTACAACCGTGCACACACGTGACAAGGGAGGGAGAGGAACAACCTTGCACACACGTAACAAGGGAGGGAGAGGTACAACCATGCACACACATGACAAGGGAGGGAGAGATACAACCATGCACACACGTGACAAGGGAGGGAGAGGTACAACCGTGCACACACGTGACAAGGGAAGGAGAGGTACAACCGTGCACACACGTGACACGGGAGGGAGAGGAACAACCTTGCACACATGTAACAAGGGAAGGAGAGGTACAACCATGCACACACGTGACAAGGGAGGGAGAGGTGCAACCATGCACACACGTGACAAGGGAGGGAGAGGTGCAACCATGCACACACGTGACAAGGGAGGGAGAGGTGCAACCATGCACACACGTGACAAGGGAGGGAGAGGTGCAACCATGCACACACGTGACAAGGGAGGGAGAGGTACAACCATGCACACACGTGACAAGGGAGGGAGAGGTACAACCATGCACACACGTGACAAGGGAGGGAGAGGTGCAACCGTGCACACACGTGACAAGGGAGGGAGAGGTACAACCGTGCACACACGTGACAAGGGAGGGAGAGGTGCAACCGTGCACACACGTGACAAGGGAGGGAGAGGTACAACCGTGCACACACGTGACAAGGGAGGGAGAGGTACAACCGTGCACACACGTGACACGGGAGGGAGAGGTACAACCATGCACACACGTGACAAGGGAAGGAGAGGTACAACCGTGCACACACGTGACAAGAGAGGGAGAGGAACAACCTTGCACACCAGTAACAAGGGAGGGAGAGGTACAACCATGCACACACGTGACAAGGGAGGGAGAGGTACAACCATGCACACACGTGACAAGGGAGGGAGAGGTACAACCGTGCACACACGTGACAAGGGAAGGAGAGGTACAACCGTGCACACACGTGACACGGGAGGGAGAGGAACAACCTTGCACACATGTAACAAGGGAAGGAGAGGTACAACCGTGCACACACGTGACAAGGGAGGGAGAGGTACAACCATGCACACACGTGGCAAGGGAGGGAGAGGAACAACCTTGCACACACGTGACACGGGAGGGAGAGGAACAACCTTGCACACACGTGACAAGGGACATCCATGCTTATAGAAAGTAACCACTCATACTCTGTAGTCCCTTCTAAATACCACAAGGAATTCAGAGTGGCTTAAGATTTCATTTTACACATTACCTGAGCTAATATGCCAGAGTAATGTGAAATAGTATAGATTTTATATATTTGACTTTCAACGTGTGTGTTTCAACCTGCACGTTAAAGTGTAGAAATTAATGGAATTCTTTTGAATTGATACCTTGTAGAAAACAAAGCCCTTCAAGAATAGATATATTTTCTAATCCTAGATGCTGTTCTCTAAGAGTTTTTGATGCCATTTTGGAAGTGACAATCTAGAGCTGTCACTTTTTTAAACAATCAAATGTTGCATTTAGTTATATATAACATATTTGCTGATTATGTGCCTAATTTTAGTCAGGGTCTTTGTGTGGCTCCTTTCTGGTTCAAGGTGGATTCATGTGGCCTTTTATTTGCTTCATATCTATTAGCTAGAGAAATGATATTAGGGACGTGAACTGTTGTATGAGGTGGGAATAATGTGCAGATGGAACAAATATTTGTTAAGTTTAAAAGAGAGGGGAAGCTAGAACTAAGTTAAGGAATCACCACTTTGTTGACAATTTTATTTTACTCCTTGATAAATTCACCCTATAGCTTACGCCATAGCTGTGTAGCCTTGATGTGGGGGCATCTGGAATCTGCTGTTTATCCACCAGCATTTTAAATCAATGCCTGCAAGACAGTTTTCCAAGGAAGAATAAAAACAAGTGAGTGACCAGGTGAGAGAACTTGCTCCCAAAGGAGCAAGACTGTTTTGTGTGACCTTTATAGAAGCAGAAAGCAAAAGATCCTTGTATCTCCTACCTCACCCTTCTGCTCCTACACCACCAACCCCGAGCCCCACAAAATGATGCCACAGATGTTGAGATGAGAAAACCTGCCATGTGTCCCTTTGTCCCTTATGCCCAGTCCCCTTTTCATTTCTTCCTCCAGCCATGGACATTGTTTTAATCACCTGCAAGGAGGCTTTCAGCAGGAGAAGGGTAGAGGGAGGGGAGGGGACAATGCCATCATTGTTCTTAGACAAAGAAGGATGAGGGAGAAGGGAGAGTCACAGCGAGGACAGGACACAGCCTCGTCGGTAATGCAGGGCCTGGCGTCCCCATATGTTCCCAAAGCATCGTTGTCCCTCCCTGCAAGAAAAATTGGATTAGTCCCTGGCTTGCCTCCTAATGGACACACTCTGTGCTTTTTAGAGCTTCATTTGCTGGGTTAATAGTGCTTTGCCTGAGTTCCTTTGCTATGGGAAAAAAAAAAAAAACCTGTAAGAAGAAATATTCTGGGTGCAGTACGCAACCGCTGACACGAGTAATATCGTATTCATCACAGACAGACCCCGTATCTCATTACTACTGAAGAGCTGGCCCCGAGGCATCTGAGCCTGGCCAGACCAGGCCTCTCATGTGGAACCGTTCAGGTATATTGTGAAATGATTTAATGCGATAATAATGTCCACTTTGCGAGATAGATTATGTTTTTTATAGTGGCTGATGGTTAATGAATGATATATTAGCAAACATCACTAAAACATTATGGGGAAATGCAGATGCTGACGCGGGGTGCTTTGCCCTGCTAGTTCCTCACTTTCTCCCCAAGCGGTCCACCACCGCCTTCCCCCGCTCCCACGCCTAAAGACAGAAAGCGGAACTTGCAAGAATCTGAAAACTTAATTTATTTAAAAGCAGAAGAATCCCAGCTGTGTATTCCTGCCTCTCCACCTTCCTTACCAGAAGGAGGGATGAATACTAACGCATTCAAACATGACCTGAAATATCTCTTCTTAAATCAAATGAGAATCAATGAAAGTGTGAACCTGAACAAATACATTATATGTTGACCCAGTTTATTAGATGAAGCCATTTACCCTGATTTGATTTATCGGCCAACACACAGCTCAGCTGTGAAATGAGATAAGCCGAGCCCATTCACCTTATTTACCGTATCTAGCACAGCCCGGGCCTAGGACTGTCAGTGTTTCCATTACAAATCTCTTTTCAGCAGCTTCGCCGTGACAAGGACAACCCCAACTGTGCAGCACAGCGTGGAATAGGTGGCTGTAACACTGTGGTTTTGTCACAGACCATGTGAGTGACCCCATGTGGGTAAGGCTTGCTCATTCTTGGTGAAGGGAGAAAGGGGCCTTTTCTTTCTGCTTCCTTTCTTCTCTCATTGGCCTTCCCTAAGTAAATGTTTCCAAATGTTCTCTTCATCACCTTTCATTCTGGAATACAAAAGCCTGTCCGTTTCCCAGTACCCAGCTCAGCCCTCTGCAAGTCTTCCAGGAGGTAGTGGGCAACGACAATGCAGAAAGCATGGGATTCACAGAGGACCAGCCAGGAGGCCGGAAGACACACGCTGCTATTCTGAGGTTTTCTATACACAGCCACAATCCACATGCCCAGATCCAATGAGGTTGTTACAGAAATACAGTGAAAAAGAGAGGTCAGGAGGGAGAAGGCTTTGTTTGTACGGTTTTGTTTAAAGAGAAATATCGTCATTCTGTTATCAACCAGTCACCGGGCTATTCCAGCCCCACAAAGCCCACAAGTCCCTCATGACACCAGGTGAGGGTAGGACCCTTCGGTGTGAGGCTGAACACATCTCCAGGCTTCAGATAGGGGCACACTGGTGCCAGGCAAAGACCAGGTGGCTGGGAAGATACAGGAATCAGGAACTTGTCCACGAATGCTGTCTGCTTCCCTGTGAGATCCTCACTGGACTTCAGAAGTGGCCCCTGGATAAAGAGAAGAGCTAACCCTCAAGCTGCAGGGGATGGACTTCCAGGTGTGACGGTCTATCCCCAGGTGTTTGCCCATCCTTCTATGACATGCCACTAAACCAAATAATCCCACAGTGACAAAGAAAATAAAGATGAACCAGGTAACCCCTTTGGAGAATCTAGTAAGAGTGCCAGGCAGTAACCAACATGGCCCTCCTATGGGCATTGTGTCCTACACCTAAAAGTTTTCAGTATATTTTATCTTTTGATTTGATTGGTGATAAAACTCAAATACCATTGAGGTAGTTAGAGTGACTGGACCCCCAAAAGTAAAGGTAGGAATTTCCTTAAGTCTCTGCCTTTGCAATCTCCACTTACTAGAGATCAGAGAAGAATCTGGCCTCTCCTTATCTCTTGCCTGAAGGAGCTCCCTAGCCCTGATTTTCCATGAACAACCTGAACCCCTCCCTGGGAGGGAGTTCTCCTTTCCTGGAACTTAAATCTGATCCTGACATTGTGGTTGGTTAAGCTCAGCCCCAGAACTTGGCATCATGGCTGGCCTCTTCTTGAGCCAGTCCCTAGCTTAGACCAATCAGCTACCAGTCTGGCTCACCTGACCCTGAAGGTGGGGCCCACCACAGTAAGGGTATAAATAGAGCCTTACCAGGGGACAGAGAGGAGAGCCCTCCACCTTACCCCCACATCGACTCTACCCTCTCCCGCCCTCCACATGGCAGGAGCCCTCGGCATTTTCTTCCCTTTCCTGCTCTTAATCTAATAAAGCCTCTCTAAACCTTACTCTCTTGTCTATGGATTTTAATTCTTTAAATTCATAAGATAAGAATCTGGGATACCCTAAATTTCTTGGTGTGTAGGCATATTGTTATATTGGCAAGGAACCCCCAAAATTCCCATTTCACCATTATGTCTATCCACGTCCATTTACCACACCTTTACAAAGCTGGTAATGTCAAAGTTTAAACTTTAGCAGCAATGGAGTTACTTTTGGATTTTAAACTTGATCTTAAAACTGTAAGAACAGCTCCATCCCCATATCATATTTACAGACTCTCTCATTTTCTTGTTTTCAGTGCCCACCAGCTCTCTGTTATATTGGGTGGGGGGGAGCATCACTAGACAAGGAAAGTTTAAGATACTTACCTTGGGAAAGGAATTAGAGAAAATACATCTTCTAAGAAAATGATAACAACAGCAACAATAATTAATAATGTAAGCAAGGGGTCTAGTCCAGTGTCTGGCTTATAACCAGCTCCTAATGAAAAGCAGAAGTGGTGGTGACAACAGGAACTCAACCAAGACCCCGGGAACTTTCTCCACTATAAAAGAAGCTGAAACTCAGCAAGGAGTATGGCTGGCTGTCCCACCGCTACTTCTGTGTAAGCCAAGTCTCACAAATTTGTGAAAAGAAGAGAGCCCCTGGCTCCAGCCGTCTCCAGTAGCTATCTGAGGAGGCTTGTCCTTCCTTGCCTCCTCAAGGCCTGAGGCTCACTCAGAACAGAGCTGATTACACCATTTTCCACAGGTGTAATCAGCTGAAATTCAGACCCAAACATATCTTGGAGTAGTAAGAAGACAACTGAACTGCTCCCAACATGGTGAGTCCAGCCAATTTGTTTTCATGACCAAAGTGGAGGTCTCTATTACTCTGTCTGTATCCCTCAGACAGCACGCAGGGTCCTCTGAAGAGCTTCAAGACACCCGGCACTGTATGTTGCTTGGGGCTGATGCAGCGGCTCCATGGCGGACGGGTGTCAACTCCAGATACCTAGAGATACACTAACATATGTAAGTCAGTCTATTGTGTAAAATCAGCATGTGTTTGCAGTGATGAGACAATGGCAAGAGCATCGTGTGGGTGACCTGCTTCTTTATGCCTTCACATCTTGTGTCTATTTCCCGGAGACATTTCCTCAGCTAAAAAGGAACAAAGTTACTTGACTCAATCATTTATGTATAGCAAGGCAACCTTTCTCAGGCTTCAGATCCTATTATTAAAAATTATAAACCGAGCCAGGCATGGGGGTGCACGCCTTTACTCCCAGCACTTGGGAGGCAGAAGTAAGTAGATCGCCATGCGTTCGAGGCTACTCTGAGATTACATAGTGAGTTCCAGGTCAGCCTGGGCCGGAGTGAGACCCTACTTAGAAAAAAAAAATAAAAGTTATAAACCGAGTTATTGGATACTATGGGAATCAAGTCATCATGTGTGAGGCATGTGAGTGGCTCTGACTGTCCACTCACCCACACAGACTGGGTGAGAAGTGGAAATGAGACCGAGATTTCCTGAGAAGCTGCAGTCCATCTCCCTCATAGTGGTCATTGTACGCGGATGAAAGAGAGAAATGCAAGTTCCATTGTTAGGAAAATGGACTTTCAATGAAAACTGGTCAGTTTTACCACTATGCCTTCTCCGTTGCTACTGACCCAAAGTCTACCTTCTAGCAAGGTTCTCAGAAAAATGGTGACTGACTGAATTAATGACTAAATGAATGAATGTCCTATGGAAAGCTGACTTATTTTCTTGGCCATCTCTAGGATGACTTGGGTCCATGTAATTTTGGATTCCATCAGTAATCTGCATCGCTTTGTTTTTGATGTGAGGATGATTTTTAAATGGGAATTTTAATATGTGAACATACTACAATTTGAATGTAATCCTCTCCCATTACCTTGATGAGTCTCTACTTTCCTACCTCCATTCCAGTGAATCCTCCTCTCTTTCCATATGGTCCTTCTACTTTTAGATCTCATCCTTTCCTCCCCTTCCTCCATCATCTATGTTTAAATGTTGATGGGCTCAGTATTGTACAAGTGTTATAGAGGCAGCAATATCCACTGAGAGGTCACCAATACACCAACCCCTTATGGTGAGACGATAGTGTCCCAAAGTACTCTGCACCCCTTCTCCCACAACATTCTGTGAATCTGGGAGGGTATGATGGAGATGTCACATGGAGTACTAACTCTCAAAAGCCTCTTGTTTCATCACTTTGATGAATTTTGAGACTCCCCAGTATCCATCGCCATCTGCATAAAGAAATTTTCCTAGAGAAAAGTGAAAGCAGTACTACTATTTTTTTCTGCTCCTCCTCCATAGTGTTCCCTGAACCTTTCCAGCTGTGATGGAAACATCTGTCCAGCACTGAGCCCTCAAGGGCCACTTCTTATCATCTCATTGATGGGGCTTGGACCTTCCCCCTTATCACAGCCTTCTGCATAAAGAAGCTTCTCTGACCAAAACTGAGAACAGCATAAATCAACGGACTTAAACATTTAGAAGACAACGTGATGGCACAATGTCTAAGGCCCCCCTCCCCCTCCCCAGGGTCTACAACCTTCCAAGCCACAGACTTTTGACTCGGGTTTCAGTACCAAGTATGAATTACCTCTGACAGAACAGATCTCAAATCCAATCAGAGAGCAGTTGGTTACTCCCACGGTTTAAGAGCTACTATTGCACCAGCACATTTTCCCTGCCTGGTTGACTGCGAAGCAGACAAGATGCTCTGGGTTGATCGGTTCCACTTCCTGTCTGTGTCACTGTGATATCTGCCCTAGCCAGTGATCCCTTCCAGAAAGCCTGAAGCAGCGGCTGGTGCAGTGCTCCCCGCGCGCACTGCCTGAGGGGAAGAAAGCGTGAAGCAGCGGCTGGTGCAGTGCTCCCCGTGCGCGCTGCCTGAGGGGAAGAAAGCCTGAAGCAGCGGCTGGTGCAGTGCTCCCCGCGCGCTGCCTGAGGGGAAGAAAGCGTGAAGCAGCGGCTGGTGCAGTGCTCCCTGCGCACTGCCTGAGGGGAAGAAAGCCTGAAGCAGCGGCTGGTGCAGTGCTCCCCGCGCGCTGCCTGAGGGGAAGAAAGCCTGAAGCAGCGGCTGGTGCAGTGCTCCCCGCGCACTGCCTGAGGGGAAGAAAGCCTGAAGCAGCAGCTGGTGCAGTGCTCCCCGCGCGCACTGCCTGAGGGGAAGAAAGCCTGAAGCAGCGGCTGGTGCAGTGCTCCCCGCACGCACTGCCTGAGGGGAAGAAAGCCTGAAGCAGCGGCTGGTGCAGTGCTCCCCACGCACTGCCTGAGGGGAAGAAAGCCTGAAGCAGCGGCTGGTGCAGTGCTCCCCGCGCGCGCTGCCTGAGGGGAAGAAAGCCTGAAGCAGCGGCTGGTGCAGTGCTCCCCGCGCACTGCCTGAGGGGAAGGCTGGAGGAGGGGCTCCCTGTGCTAGTGTTGAGCGGAGTAGTTGTAAGGCAGTGAAAACAGTGTGGAATGGGTTCCTTATTTCCTCCCTCTCCAAAACTTACCCCCTGCATTTTCCACTGGCTCTTTGTGCTTTCATAGTGGGGCAGGAATCGTGGGTGACAAGAAACATTTCAGGCCCCCTCTCCACTCTGGGCTCGTGAGCAGGAATAAATTGACCATGTACCTGCATGGCAGACACACCAACAGGGCTTCTCCCCACTCCCAGCCCCAGGAGGTCCTTCGCTGGATGGGGAGTACCTATGAGGTACACTGGAAAGTAAAGGAGATCCGCTGCCCTCAGAGCCTTTGTCCCTCCCCGGTTACCATGGGAACAAGATGTGCTTTCTAATTTTCTTGTTTGGAATGCTGAAAACCTCAACGCTGATTCTGAGACATGCTGTGTTAATAAACACTCCTAAACAATGTAAGGGACTCAGCCTGTTTAAAATTACAAAGGGCTTTTCAGATGAACTATAGAACTTGCTTCCTGGAGCCTGAATCAGTACATTTTACTTCTTGAAATGCATTTCATTTCTTCATGGGCACTGTTAGGCATTTCTTTAGAGAGATAATTCTGTCCCCAGGTATATAGAAGAAGAAGGGACATTAGAAGGAAATAGGACATCATCACAGCCTAATCCAAGACACCCTAGGAATCCAAATGCCAACAACCCTGTACCCAGGAGCCCAAGCTAATCTGTTAGCCCCCTTCAGACTCACAGCTGATCTTGTTTAAGGTCAATGGCTACCAAAGTACTTGTATTTCATTAGGTAATTTTAAAAAACTCTTTCAAGAAAGTGAATATAATTTACCAGCGAGCTTGTGGAGAGGCAGGAGGGATATCAGGAGATGAACACACAAAAGTACTATTTGATGGAGGAACAGATAGGAGCCTCCTCCATCCCAGCCCCAGCAGGACAGCTTATATGCCGTCTAGTGAGCATCAATAGTTTATGGGAACCTCCTTCACCCCAGGCTTAGCAGGACAACTTACACACTGTCTTGTATATTGACTTCAAATCCACCTGCTGGCTTTCCAAGGGAAAGATCACAATCAAACTTCAAACTCGTTTTGGGTAGTCACTGCCAGCCATCATTTCAAGTAACACCTATTGAGGTCAGAGGGATAGAGTGAGAGATACAGAGTGAGAGTATGTAATTTCTCTTCTCTCTCCTTTAAACATGCCTCAACTCTACCTAGTGCACATATTTGAGCATGTCCAACATCTCAGTCAGAGTTCCAGGCATGGGTGGATGGTGTGGATGAGGCTAGGACCACCATCGTCCTGCTCTGTCTGAGGCTGATGGGCTCCCAGAGGACTGGGCTCAGAGTTGTAAGATGAAAATTTCCAGCAAACTACAGCAAGTTGGTGGGCCCTTTGCCATTGTAGCATTATTGGTAAGCAATGGAAAATGAATGGCAAAGATGGAATTACAAGTGTGAAGTTTGTGCGAAACAAAACAATAACAACAAAATCAAACAAGAACTAGGTGCTCCGGTTTGAACAGCTAAGAAATTTTTCTCCAAGCGACTGACTGAGGTTGATATTGGAGGAGTCAGTAGAGCTAATTAATAATACCAGAGGGGGGAAAAAAGAGTACTGTGAAAATTCATGAATGTGTACAAGAACATAAGACATGTCTTTTGTGACTATAGGCCAGAAAGGAAATGTATTACTTACTTTGTCTTTTGTGACTATAGGCCAAGTTTCTTGTTGCTATGGTCTACCACCTGAGAATAAGCAACTTAAAGATGGTTTTGCCGCAACTTGCAGGTTACAGTCCAGCCTGGCTGGTGACAAGAACTTGAAGCTGCTGGTCACATTCAATCCACATTGAAGAACTAGAGAGAAACAAATGATGGAGTTCCACCAAATCTCTGCTTTTATACAGTCCAGGACCCTGGTCATATAATGGTGCTGCCTATAGTTAACATGGATCTTCACACCTTAGTTAACCTAATCAAGATCATCCTTCACAGGCAAGCTCAGAGACTAACCTCATAATCGACATAATCATTCACAGGTGCTTCTAGGTCCTGTCAAATTGACCATCAATGTAAACCACCAGAGGAGGGAAGAAATTACTTCAGGCTAGATGGTGCAGAGCACTGCCCATGGTATACCTATCCTTGGATACTCATAGGGGGAATCAGAACAGTGCATCCAGAAACCCTAAATCTGTAGGCATCATGTCCCTTATATAAAATGTCATAGTATTTGCACATAACCCCCACATGTCCCCCCATGTAGTATAAGCACTTTAAAATTACTTGTCATAGCTATTGCAGCATAACAAGCAATGTGGTATCTAATACAGTATGTTATCTGCATGACCAATCCACAAGTAACGCAAAGTAGTATGGAAATAGTCATTGTAGTGTATTGCTTAGAAAATAAAGGCAAAAATAAATTCTATGTAGGTTTAAGGTTGTTTTTTTAAACATATTTGACCTGTAATTGGGACAGTCTGTGGATGTAGAACCCATTATGAAGTGCTGCTGACTGTATATTCTACATTGCATATCAAAGGTCGTGGGAGGTCATTAAAGAGGTAATGATGAGAATAAAGACCGCATACTGACAGGCTTGGCCACAGGGGTTCCACATTGGCTTTGAACCAGACCCCTTTCAGACAGTGAAAAAAGCCACCCCTCTTTTGGCATCAACAAAGTTAAATATGAATTAAATTGATTAATTAATTAACAGTGATAGAAACACATGAAAGACCCCACATACTTTTATAATCATATAAGAACACCTAGAATTTCTCCATATATGCCAGAATGTCTGACTCCCGGCCCTGAGACAGGTTATGCTGACCATAGGTTCTTAATTGCCTTTCCTGGAGCCATAGTTACTGTGGTTTCTGAAACTCTCTATGGTGGATAAGTTGTCTTTTGACAACAGCCCTTCCAAGTGTGTCTGTCTAATGGAAACCTGGATTTCTCAGGTAGCCACTTCTCACAGGTGAGCCTAGGGGCACAGCATTACTATTACCTGGGGACTAGATGGAGGTGTCAGCTCTTGGGCCTCACACCTCATTAGTCAGAGTGTTCTAGAGGAACAGAACCAAAAGAATGCATGTACACTGCAAAGATGACTTATTTGAGTAGGTTACAGGATGCCAACTGGACAGTCCAACAATGGCCGTCTGCAGCATGGAGTCTGACATCCCACATAATCTACAAGGCTGGAAGCCTCAGCAGTCTCAATCTGGCCTGGGAGAAGTCCTTCAACCCCAAAAGACAGTACTACAAACATATAGGCGCTAAGAAAGCCAAGAAAACATTGAAAAAACAGCTTTGGAAACATTATCCACTATGTAGCCCCCATTCCCTGGTTTTCAACAAAGGCATTAGCTGGATAAAACCCAAACAGTGAAACTAAGGGTAAGAGAAGCCTTGGGGGAGGGGTGAAATAGGTTGTAAAAGGAAAAAGAATGAACTTAAATTCAGTCTACAGATTTTTCAAGGATTCCAATCTTTTGGATGATCCTTGTGTTTGGAGTGTCCTCGAGAGCAGAGGAAGCCCAGCCCTGTGCAAGGCACTGTGCTATGACCTGAAATGCCCCTCACAGGCTCATGTATTTGAACCTTGGTCCCCAGATGATGGCCTTGTTTTTTGTTTAGGAACCTCTGGGGCTTGTGGCCTTGCTAGCAAAAGTGAGCCATTGGGTTTGGTCTAGAAGGTTATAACCATTTCTGGCACAAGCCAAGCTCTCTGCTTCCTGGTCCAACTGTGACGAGAGAAGCAGCAGTCTCAAGCTCCTGCAGCCGTGAAGAGTGTGGCAACTGCCATTCGATCTTTCCTTCCCTGATGTCTGTGTCCTCCAAACCTGCTAGTCAAAACAGGTCCTCCCCCCCGCCCCCCCTACCCCCCACTTAGGGTGCTTCTGCTGGGAACTGTGTTGTAGCAGCAGGAAAGGTACCAATCCTGGTTCTGTGTGCCTTCCCTGGCCCAGGTTCATATACTCATCAGTTTCCCAAGGAGGCACTGAGGCAGCCAGTCTGTGGCTTGATTTATCAAAGCCAAACTTAAGAATCCATAACATTTGGGAGTTAACTGCCTGTCTTACCTTTGGCCCTTTAAACAAAGGATTCCTGTGAATCCAAAGAGCAAGATGCCTCCATCATGCTCACTGAAGAGGTAAACACTAATCAACAAATGTTTCCAAAAACCAGAAAAAAAAATAATTGGAATGTTTACATCATAAGAAATGAAATTCTTTGAAAGGATAGATATATTTAATCTGACTTAAACACTACACAATGTCTATGACATATCAAAATACTACATTGCCCCCATTAATATGTATAATTTTACATATTTATCAGTTATAAATAAATTCAAAAAGAGAAAGCCTGAATGAATGAAAGACAATCAATAAATCATCAGTATGTATCATTAAATCATTAAATGCATGAATCCAAAGGAAAGGCACACAGCACGCCTCTTCTCTTGCCTTCCTAAGTGCGCCTGCCATCCATCTCCCCACCCCCAGAGGGGAGTGTCACAGCAGTGTTGGAAGACACTTGCCACTTCTGTGGTCTACTCGCTAAACCATTTCTCGTAACACAGATGCTGATCCAACAGAAATCTAACCACACAGTCATGTCGTATGAGGCAGTTGAAAAAGCATATTTCACATTAAAGAAATTATTTGCCATGGTTTTCCAAAAATATCCCACTCCAAATTTAATTATCTACTTCACATTTTTTAAAACCTAGGAGATAAAGCGTTCCTGAAAATGTTTACAAAATGTTAATTTGACAAGTCACATTTATTCAGCTACATTGTTTAAGGGATAATGGAGTTCTCCAACTGAGCCTTACTCTCTGCCCAGACAATGACTGAGATGCTTTGCAAGGCCTTGACTGTGGCTCCATTTACAGCTCTCTGAAGCCACAAGCTGAGGTGGTTCTCAGGAAATATATCCATTTTCATTTTCATTTATTGGCTTTAGCAACAGTGATAAGAGGTGGCGTAGAACCACTTTATGGACTCAAAATACAACCCATCCAACCTTTACCAGTTCTCATTTCTTATTTTACAAATTCTTTTTACCTTTTGAGGGAAAAGAAACAAAATAATCCTGTTAATAACCAGGTTTCCAAGGTACATTTTCAGAGTGGGGGTTCCTAAATAACATGTTCCCAGATTTGATCAGGCTTGTTTTGTCTGGCAAATGAATTATGTAAACCTTATCCACCAGAAACTGTTTCAAGTCAATTAATTGTTGTAATTACTTAAGATTTCTTTTTAATGAATATGGCTCTCCGGGGATTCAGTGATATCCTGTCATCTGTAGAGCCTGATAAATGAAATGTGATTTGTGGCTCACTGCAAACTGAACCCTTGTGCTTGGACAATGTCTGCTTCCTGTGTGCTCGTTAAATGGAAGAAATGCCCTTGATGGAGGCAGGGACATTCATTAGGAGCAATAGTTCCCAGTTAGCACTAACATGACGGGATGATGGCCTCCTCTCACTCGTCCTGCTGTCCTTCTCTCCTTCTGTCCCTTTCAAAGGAATTGACCAAGCCCACGACCTCAGCAAAGCTGCACGTCATGACCATTACCCGTCTCATCACTCCGTCTCTGTCTCGGTTAGAGTCAATAAATTGAGGTCTCAAGTAGCTATTTGGGGATGATATTGGAAGCTAATAGATAAGAGGAAGGGTAATTTTTCCTCTCTTTCTCTCTCTCTCTCTCTTTCTCTCATACACACACACACACACACACACACACATAAAATTTCTCTCAGAATTAAGGATTCATCTCTCTCTTCTCTTTCCCCTTTCATCAGTGCCCCAATTTTGAATGGTCAGTAAACTAGATAGTAACTGAAGATAAAATGCCTAAAATATCATAACATAGTTCTTCAAACCCAACCCTCAGTTCTCTGAAAACCAGGCTTTGTCTAGCTGACCAAACTCTGTAATGAAGCAAGAATTTTAAATGAACCTTTGTCTTCTTAGTTTTTCCCAGCAAATAATTTCATCCTCCAAAATAAAGTAGTGCTCTTGTGAGACCTTTCACTCAATGAACAGTGTAATCATAAAGAGATTTCCAGCCAAAATTTACAGAAAATATTAAAATTAATGTAATTGAACCCACAAAAGTATAAAATAATATTGCTATTTTCATTGTCTTGACACAAACATGTGACTTACAAGTGAAATGACTTTTATGGGAAATGCTACAAGTAAAATACATGTTTCTTTTGAAATCTATCATATTTGTGAAACTTGTTTCACTGGATTATGTGAAACAGGTTATAGTGTATATCTATAATTAAACCCTTTAACCAGAATTCTGTAAAATGATCAGTTGCAACTCAAGTAATATTTGTTGATTTAATATGAATTCCCAGGGGACTTGGGAAATGGCTTAGCAGTTAAGGCATATGCCTGTGAAGCCTAAGGACTCCAGTTCAATTCTCCAGGACCCATGCAAGCCAGATACACAAGGGGGGACATGTGTCTGAAGTTCGTATGCAGTTGCTAGAGGCCCTGGTGTGCCCATTCTCTCTTTCTCTCTATCTGTCTCTCTCTCTCATAACTAAATAAAATATTTTTTTAAATCAAAGTGAATTCCAAGTGTGTGTCCTTTATCAAAAAACACTATTGTCCCTTTGCAAATTTTGTAGCTCCAAGCCTGATTTTAATAGGAGAGATCATGTCATAGACAGACACTGACAAGACTTGCCACAGTGAGATATCTTCATAGCCTTGAAGTCCTGCTCTAGGAAAATACACGAATATCAAAGGTTTTGACATCAGAACCATATGACAGCATTCACTCAGTAAATACGTGCATAGTAAGTGACTGATAGATCTGGGCACTCCGTCTGACCTTGTAGCCTCATAGTCAACTATAATATTGAGAGCTCCACTTGCATCACATGTCAGCACTGGCCTCAGCACTCACACTCACTGAGCTTGTAAGCTTCCCTTTCTTTGAATAGATCAAGCAGCAAACTAGACCCACCAGATCACAACGTGCAGCTGCCCATGAGGGCCTTGGACCAGGAGCCCCCTCCTCCAGGATTCAAGCTCTTCTAATTCACAAACAACAATTGGTTATCTATTACCCATGTTCTCGCTATTACCTGTTCCAGATAGAAGCCTATTGCTGGACATTCATGCAAATGTGACCCTGACAGTGAAGATACACCCAGTTCTGGTCCTGAGATGCTAATATTAAATAGCTGAGTGGCTTTGGGAAGATTATGGAAAATGTTCTATTTCCTCTTGTATAACATGGAAATGGTACCCATGGTGATGATGCTTGCCCCGGCCAGTGGGGAGTTGAACAAGGACCTGAGGGGAAGCTAACCTGAGTGAAAAAAGGCAAACAGACACAAGAAGGAGACCATGCTAGGTATTTCTCAAGGCCTCGAGATTTTATTTTTCCACATAGGTTTATATAGGGTTGTAGGGGGAAGGGGACATGGTCAGGGCAAAGATCACAGTTACTGGTTAAACCACAATGCCTTTGGTTCTTCATCAGCTACCGGTGGGAAGGGGGAGTGTTCATCCAGGAGTACGATCCCATTGTTTCTGGTAGTTGAATATTAGGTGAGGAAGTAGAAACTTAACTTGCTATATGGCAGTCTTTGCTTTTGGTAGTTGAATATTAGGTGAGGAAGTAGAAACTTGCTATATGGTGGTTTCTGTTAACATGGCTGAGGTTTGGTTCATAGCTCCCAACAGATGCTGGATCTTTCAGCTTTGGATGGGTGTAAAGAATTAGGGGATAAGATGTATTAAAGCACTTTTACATGAAACATATCAAGTGATCAGAAAGTTGCCTGTTACTGTTAAGTTATCATCGTCTTCATCATCACAGCCATGGAAGGTAAGCATAACTGTTTGAAGTTTCTGACGAAAAACAACAGCACAAAGACATTAAGGAGCATTCTCAATAATATATGGCTAGAAGTACAACTAAATCTATAGCTGTATTGTTCATCCAAACTGAACACTTCTTCAGTAAACTGTTGTGTAAAATTCCACAGCATATCAAGGCAAAAGCTTATGCTTTGGTCAATCTTCTCCCCTGCCCCCTTCCCCAGTACCCATGTGCATCTTTTACTTTAAGACTTCACACAAGGGTAGAGAAGTGGCACAAATTCTTACCGTTAATAAATTTATACTATTAGTGTACTATTGGTTTAGTTTTATGACAGGATCTATGGGCATATTGATTATGAGCTTGCCTAAAGTCACAGAGTTAAGTGACTGAACTAGGACCTTCTGTATCTCAGAATCTTGTCAGCTAAAGTTGCTAGAAGGGACAATGGGCTTCCCTTGTTCCAGTTATACAATATTTACTGTCTTTCCCATCAAAGAAGAGAGAAGGCAAAAGACAACAGGAACTTGGGTCTCAGAACCAGCATGTGGAGCCGAGAAGTTCTAGAACAGTTCTAGAATCGAACCTGGGCTATTGGGCTGTCAGACAAGGCAAGCAAGCACCTTTACCTGCTGAGCCATCTCTGTCCATCCCCAAACTGCTTTGATTGTATTTTTTTCACTAGCTGAAATACATTCAAAAGATTGCTTAGTGGTCTTATTCACCTTTTTGCTTATTTTTCTCAAGATCTGACACCAGTTGCTTTATTTTTATGAAAGAAATTGGAATGCTTTTGACTCAGGTTTAGAACTCATCTGGGTAGCACAGAAATAAGTGAGCTGTGAATTGAAAAAAAAATCAAAACAATCCAGCATTTTATGATTTTCATTTATTTCTTCTTAGAGCATCACAAAAATACTACTTCAAAAATTCCTTCAACTTCTTCTAGGACAATATTTTGGAACATATTTCTTGAGATTTTGATGGAAATCCATATTTACTCCTTTTGCCATGCTGTGCAGATTTTTAGCAAAGGCTTAGATACAACATTCTATTTCAAGTATTTGATTTTTCTCAATATCTGATGAGATAATCATTTTCTTAATTTGATTCTTTGTCTTATTTTCATATTGTTGTTGCTAAATCAGAGAAAAAAATACCTGATAAATTGTTGAGTTTTAGTTCTTTTTTCCAAAAGCATGTTTTTTTGAAAAATCATGGTTTGGATTTGCTAATCAATTTTATTTTGTATTTGCTTTAGAAGACATTTACTTTGTGTGCGACTGTAATTTTCAGATAGCTACCTCTTAAATATATTTTTATTTATTTACTGCAGGGGTTTGATTCAGGTGTCCCCCATAAACTTAGGTGTTCTGTATACTAAGTTCCCAGCTTATGGAGATTTGTAAATCAACGACTCTTAGAAGCAGCGTATTGTTGGGGGCGGGCTTATGGGTATTATAGCCAATTTCACCTTGCCAGTGTTTGGCACACTCTGCTGTTGCTATTGTTCACCTTACATTGGCCAGTAGGTGATGTCCACCCTCTGCTCATGACGTCATTTTCCCTGCCATCATGGAGCTTCCCCTTGAGTCTATAAGCCAAAGAAAGTATTTTTTTCCCACAAACTGTCCTTGGTCGGGTGATTTCTGCCAGCAATGTGAAGCTGACTGACACATTTACAAACACGAAGGCAGAGGATGGGTTTGCCAGAGCCTCCAACCACTGCGAGTGAACTCCAGACGCGTGTGCCGCTTTGTGCATCTGGCTTTACATGGGTCCTGGGCAATCAACCCTAGGTCATCAGGCTTTGAAGGCAGCCTAACCACTGAGCAATCTAAATGTGGGGGGTTGATTCAGGTGTCCCCCATAAACTTAGGTATTCTGAATGCCAGTCTCCCCAGCTGATGCCTCTTAGAAGCAGTGTATTGTTGGGGGCAGGCTTATGGATGTTATAGCCACTTTCCCCTTGCCAGTGTTTGGCACACTCTCCTGTTGGTATTGTCCAACTTATGTTGGCCAAGGGGTGATGTCCACCCTCTGCTCATGTCATCATTTTCTCCACCATCGTGGAGCTTTCCCTTGAGCCTACAAGCCAAAATAAACCTCTTTTTTCCCACAAGCTGCTCTTGGTTGGGTGATTTCTACCAGCAATGCAAACCTGACTGCAACAGTAAAGTGGTACCGAGGAGTGGGATTGCTGTTAGGCACCTGACTATATGGTTTTGGCCTTTTGGAGCTGATTTTCAAGAAGAATGTGGAAGGATTTGAAACATTGGCCTAAGAGACACCTTGCAGTGCTGTAAGTACAGCTTGATGGACTTTTCTGGTCAGAGTTGAAAGACCTGAATGCAGTAAGAACTATGGACTGTGAGGTTTGGCTTATGAGGGGTAAGAAAGAGCTTTGCCTGGACTTGGCTAGCAGTTTGTGTGAGAAGGTTGCTGGTATGCCCATGTCCTGAGAAGTTGTGCAGGGTTGCTTTGCGTAGAAATGAACTGGTGTAAGCAGAGGGATATGGCACAGAAAGAAAAATCTTTGGGTGAACTGCTGCCTGTTCAGCTGTAATTGAGAGATTACTACCTTTGAAATTGGGCCAGCTGATCTGTACTGGGGCAACAGGAAGAAGGTAGACTCTTTTGAAGGGGCTTGTGTGCTCAAGGAGTATCCTGTTCTTCACAGTCTGCTTTATTCACCCCTGGATTGACAAATTGGCACCCCACCTGTTATTATGGAGTATAAGAAATGCAGGAAAGAGAGGGTCATTAAGTTTGCAACACAATCGTGTTTTGGAAATGGCCATGAACAGTGTCAAACAAGTTTGCTGGACGCCTGCATGGAGACCTGATGGGGCCATGAGGATGAACCATGGATTGCACTGGTGACCCAGTGGAGATGCTGGGACCAAGAGATGGCTGCTAAGGAAAGCTGCCGGTCCCAATGAAGTTTTCCAGGACTGTGAGTAGTCTAGCTGAAGAGGCAGAATTAGAATTCCAGAGACTTGTTGCTGGTTAGAATTAGTGAACTTGGAGATTTGTCACTGGCTAGAGTTGTTAGACTTGGAGCTACAGAGTTTGGTGTTTGCCCTGTTTAAATCATGTATTGCTTGAATATTTCTTTGTTATGCCCGATGCCATCTTTTGCAGTGTGAATGTTTATTCTGTGCCATTATGAGGCTTGGGGGGATCTTTTTGGTATTATGGCTCAGTTAAAAGATCTTGTACTATGGGGATATATGAGCATCATTGGGATTGATAAAAGCTATGGGGACATTTAAAGTTGTACTGAATGCATTGCATTTTACATCATGTATGGTTATCAGTGTATGGGGGCCAGGGGCGGAATGTGGTGGTTTGATTCAGGTGTCCCCCATAAACTTAGGTATCCTGAATGCTAGTCTCCCCTTCTCGTGGCAATTGGAAATTAAAGCCTCCTGGAGGCAGTGTTTTGTTGGGGGTGGACTTATGGGTGTTACAGCCAGTCTCCCCTTGCCAGTGTTTGGCACACTTTCCTGTTGCTATTGTCCACCTGATGTTGGCTTGGGTGTGATGTCCACCATCTGCTCATGCCATCATTTTCCCTGCCATTGTGGAGCTTCCCACTTGAGCCTATGAGCCAAAACAAACCTCTTTTTCCCACAAGCTGCTCTTGGTTGGGTAACTTCTACCAACAATGCGAACCTGACTGCAACATTCTCCAACCCTGACTTCTACTTGTCATCGCATATTAATGTTGGTTTCTATCTTTGGAGGAGGGGACTTGAAATGCACTCAGTAGCCCAAATCACTGTGTAGCTGAAGATGGCCTTGAACCCCTGGTTCTCCTGCTTCTCAAGTGCTGGGATACAGGCATTCACCACCACACCCAATTGTACTTTTTTTTCATTTATTTTTATTTGTTTATTTAAGAGCAACAGACAGACAGAGAAAGAGGCAGGAAGACATAGAGAGAGAGAAAATTGGTGCGCCAGGGCCTCCAGCCACTGCAAACAAACTCCAGACGCATGCGCCCCCTTGTGCAGCTGGCTAACATGGGTCCTGGGGAATCGAGCCTCAAAACAGGGTCCTTAGCCTTCATAGGCAAGCATTTAACAGCTGAGCCATCTCTACAGCCCCCAGCTGTACTTTTTAATGAGTGTATTAATTCTTGAATTTGTCCTGATAATTCATATTATATTTATTTATTTTGCCATTCTTTAATAATGAAATTTTTAGTACTGTAGACTGGTTTCAGAGCATATCAATCACATCGTGTATTGTGAGACACAATGGGTTCCTTTATTTTAATACAGAATGTGTTGTGTTTTGGGTTTTGTATAGCAAACTGTGAACAAGGACCTGGGTGAAGAGAATTACCTGGGATGTGATCCTGGACAGGAGAAAAGCCAGTACGAGGTGAGATAATAAGTGGCTTAGTGCTGTGGGCAACTGGTCTTTCATCTCTGAGCAACGTCCCTCCCGCAGAGGAAAGGGGATATAGGAACACTGGGTTCTGAACACTCCTGAGGGAATTTAAATCCTAACTCTTCTCAGCAGTCATGACTGGAGTAATCCTTAAGGCAGAGAAATAGAGGCATGGCATTTTGGATGCCACTCATGAACTTGGACAGTTGTGAGTCTCATGGGCATCAGCTTTGGGGCAGGTATTGCAAGATATGGTACAGCTTTCTTCCCCATAAGAAGACCCACTTAGTGCGTCTGGGTTGACATGGGTACTGGGGAATGAAACCCAGGCCATCAGGCATTGCAAGCAAGTGCATTTAACCACTGAGCCATCTCTCCAGCCCTGCCCTTAGCACTTTTATACTTCCTTTTATTTTTTTTATTTTGATGTAATTTTAGACGTCTAGAAAAATTAAAAGAAAAGAACAGGATGGAAACCAACTATATAAACTTAACACTGATGTGAGACCTTATGTCAAGACTCTCGTGTTCCATTGGTTCTTTGATCCCACAATGGATCCCATGTGGTCTCGGTGGTTAGAGCTTTATTTTCAGCCTTCATGTCAGAAAGCGCAAGTCTCTGGCGTGCATTCACGACCCCACAGTGAGTAACGGTAACCCACTGAGGAGAGCCTCCGGTGAAAAGGTGAGGGAGAGGAGTCAGACTTGGAAACCTCGAGGGAAACATGGGCAATACATGCTTTGTTCGTACAGTAAAATTCACAATTGTTAAAAAAAAATGGACAAGGTTCTCAATCCTTTGTCTTTTAAAAATGATTATACCTTTGACTTACTCCCATTTTCATATTGTTGTCCTTGTGTGTGTGACAGTGTCTTCTGTAGCCCATTCTGGCCACAACGTAGCCAAGGATGACCTTGAACTCCTGATCCTCCTGCATCCATCTCCCAAATACTGGGGTTACAAGTATGTAACTCCAAGAACAGTAATTTTCTTATAACCTAACATAAACACTCAAAGTGGTAAATTTCTGACCTAATCTTTTTGAACTGTCTGAAATTTTAATATGTTGTACTATCATTATTACACAGTTTAAAATACTTGCTTTTTAAAAAAAAATTACTTATTTGAGAGACAGAGCTAAAGAGACAGAGAGTATAGGTGCACCAGGACCTTCAGCTACTGTAAACAAACTCCAGACACATGTGCCATATTGTGCGTCTGGCTTACATGGGTACTGGGGAATCGAACCTGGGTCCTTTTGCTTTGCAGCCAAGTGCCCTAACCACTAAGCAATCCCTCCAGCCCTAAAATACTTTTAAATGTCTCTATTTTTGTTTAACCTTTGAAATATTCATAAGTATGCAAATTTTCAAATATTTAACATTTTTATTTTAATTTTTTAATACTTCTTTGTGGGGGGGCATGCATGACACAGACCACAGGTGGACACTACAGGACAACTTGGAGGTAACTGACCTCTATCTTCTTTAAGATGGGTCTCTCTCACTGAGCTAGCCCACAGAGCCTTGGGATCATCAATATATGACCCACTTTACATCTTTCTTTATGTGTACACTGAGGGACTGAACCCAAGCCAGCAGGCTTTGTAAGCAAGTACCCTTAACTGCTAAGCCATCTTCTAGGTCAATTTAGTTTTTTAAAAAATATTTATTGTTTTCTATCTTAAAGTAATTTCATTGTAATCAGGGAACATGCTAGGAAAATGTATAATTTCAGTCATTTAAATTTATTTAAGTTTGTCCTGCCCAGTTTATGTTAATGTCATACCACATTCACTGAGAATAATTTATATTCTTGGCTTATTTGGTGTGGTAGTTAACAAACATTCCTTCGAAATGGTTGATAGGTGTTCTGTAGCACAATTATTTTTTGTCTGACTATTACATAATTTATGTATTAAGAGAGGCACACTATATTCTCAAGCTTTTATGGAACTAATTTTTTTCCTTCTGCTCACTTTTGGTAATAATTTGGAAACCTTGTTATTAGGGGCTTAATCACATTCAGAATTGTTATTATGACAAACTTTTATCGTTACAAAATAAGTTTATCTCTAGTGATGTTTCTGTTAAGGTCCATTTAATATGAATTCTATTCCATTCTTCTTAGCGTTATTATTTGCAGTGTTGCAGTCAGGTTCACATTGCTGGTAGAAGTCACTCAACCAAGAGCAGCTTGTGGGAAAAAAAAAAATGGTTTATTTTGGCTTACAGGCCCAAGGGGGAAACTCTCTGGTGGCAGGGAAAATGTGGCATGAGCAAAGGGTGTACATCCCCCCTGGCCAACATCAGGTAGCCAATAGCAACAGGAGAGTGTGCCAACCACTGGCAAGGGGGGACTGGGCCCCAACAAGACACTGCCTCCAGGAGGCCACAATTCCTAAACCTCCATCAGCTGGAAACCCAGCCTTCAGAACAGCTAAGTTTATGGGGGGGGGGGGGCACCTGAGTCAAACCACCACACACAGTATACCTTTTTCCATCCACCTCCTTTTGTTCTGCCTATGTTTTATACCAAAAGCACCTTTGTACATACTGTACATATTTAGGTCTTGCTTATTATGCTGTTTGATTATTTTTACTTTTATGATTTTAGGCCACTAATATTTAGCATAGTGTTGATATGATTAGAATTAGGCCAGTTTTACTTTTGGCGCCCCATTCTTTTTTTCTTGTTTTATTTTAGATTCTTTGAATATCTTTTTAAATTTTATTTTAATTTGTCAGAATTTTTGCTTTACTTCTTTATACACACACACACACACACACACACACACACACACACACACACACATATATAGATAGAGAGAGAGAGAGAGAGAAAGAGAGAGTGAGAGAGTGAGAGAGAGAGAGAGAGATCACAACATACACCTTAATTTTTCATTACTTTTATAATCAACAATGTGCCTTTTTCCTATCTTCCATGTTATGGTTGACATATGTATTATATCTACATACAATGTGTACCACCAAATAAAGATTATGTAATTACTGCTTTAAACAAACAGACCTATATAGTTTAAAATAAAATAAGAAAAATATTTTTTATGTTTACCTGGATGGTTACCATCTCTAATGGTTTTCATTCTTTTCCCAAACTACAACTTTCCATCTGGCATTCCTTATTTTCAGTCAGAAGAACTTCATTAGTGTTACTAGAGCAGTTCTGCTATTGACAAATTCTCTTGATTGTTTTTATTTGAAAAGCCTTCTCATTTGCTTTTATTTACATAAAATATATTCAATGAATATAGAATTCAAGGTTGACGATGTTTTCTTTTTTCTTGCAAAACTTTCAAAGACGTTATTCTATTGCCTTCAGGTTGCCAGTTTCTTATGACAATTCAGTGATTATACCAAAAGTTGTTCCCTTGTATAGAAAATGTCTTACGCAAGCTGGTTTATATATTATCTTTTCATACTGTGTCTACTTCAAATATCTTCTCTTCCCATTCCACTCTCTTTTTCATGGGACTCAAATTCTATACTTTGATGTTTTTCCATACTTTCATGTGGTTTTATGACAATTTCTCTTGAAGTTGTTCTATCTTTGTCCTATGGTTGTTTAATTTTGAGGTCACAAATTCCTCTATCATAGTAAGCATGTCATCAGTAATTTTTAAGATTTTTCTAATTTTTATTGGAGAAAGAGAGAGAGAATGGGAGTGTCAGGGCCTCCAGCCACTGCAGACGAACTCCAGATGCATGTGCCCCCTTGTGCATCTGGCTAACATGGATCCTGGGGAATTGAGCCCTGAACTGGGGTCCTTAGGCTTCACAGGCAAGTGCTTAACCACTAAGCCATCTCTCCAGCCCAATTTTTAAGATTTTTAAACATTATATTTTAGTGATGTGCTGTCTCTGGATTTTAGTGGTTCATAATTCTCTGCTGAGATTTCCTATACTCTCTATCATTTTAGGCATCTTTTCTTCCATGCCCTTGAGCAATAATTATAGTAGCTACATTGAAATCCATGTTTGCTGAAATCAACATCTGGATCATTTGGAGACTACTTTCCATTGATTTCTTTCTTCCTAGGGTATGAATCACATTTTCATTTTCCTTGTGTTTCTAGCAGATTTATATCATATCCTGAACATTACATAATGTAGAATGTATGGATTCTGCCTATTTCTCTAAAATGTGTTTTTAAGCAGCTAGTTAAGGTAGTTAACCATCTAAACTTGTGCTAAATTCTGAAGGTTTAGTTCAGTTCTCTTAGCTTGGGTTGGGCTGATTGAAGTCTGCCTTTCAAATGTGTTGTTCAAAGGTTACTCATGAATTTCTTCAGGGGTAACTTGTGCAATTTGAAATACATACATATATATATATATATATATATATATATATATATATATATATATATATATATGTTCAAAGTTGGTATCAAGATTTTGAGTTGCTCTTCTTCTTCAGTTCTATCCTTTCTAAGACCTTCAATCTCCATTTCCTGCTGCTAAAGACCTGAACTTCTGGTCTATGTCTTCAGAAGACAAAAGAGGATAAATTTCTATCTAAATTTTAGCAAAACCATATAAATAATTGCTGGGATTTTCTCTCAAGATAAAAGCTTTAAAAAATGTGAAACTCACCAAGTATGGAGATGCATGCCTTTAATGCCAGTACTCTGGAGGCAGAGGCAGAAGGATCATGGTGAGTTTGAGGCCAGCCTGAGACTACATAGTGAATTCCATGTCAGCTTGTGGTAGAGTGAGACCCTACCTTGAAAAAAAAAGTGAAACTTGGGGCTGGAGACAAGGCTCTTGGGTACAGCACTTACTGTGAAAGCCTGAGTGCCTGAGTTTGGGTCCCCAGAACGTAAAGCAGACCGCTGCACCTGGGCTTTTGTAATCCCGTCAGCCATAGGGAGGTGGGACAGGAGAATCTCTCAAAAGCTCATAGGCCAGCAGGCTTGGGAAATGCAGCATGAACAAGAGACCCTGTCTCAAAACAAGCAGCAAATGTTTTTACTAAATAATTTTCTCTTTTAACATTATCCTAAGAAGTGATATTTAGGAACTGATTGGATATGTTAAAATCAATATATAACTACAGACATTTTTTTCAATTTTATTGTCTCCCTGACAATTTCACACATGTATATAATGTATTTTGATAATGTTCACCCACCATTACCTTCTCTTATTCCCCTTCCCCCTCCCCCTCCCACTAAATATGCCTTATTTTTCCCAATTAGTCCCCTTTCTACATTCATGATTTTTTTTTCATGACCCGCCAAGTTAAATTAGGGTTGTTTGCAGGAGCCTTGGTGGGAAGTTACTTACTGGCAATTTACCAGTGGCTACACCAATAAAGTATATGACTCGCTAAAAAAACAAAAAAAAAAAAACAAGCAGCAAATGGGAAGGGAAGGCAAGGACCAATACCTGCAGCTGTCTTTTGGCCTCAGTATGAACACCAAGGCATACACACACAAACACAGACATGGAAAATGTAAAAGTTATCTCCATTCTCTTTTGTTTTAAAATTTTTGTTAATTTATTTGGAAGCAGAGAGTGATAGAGAACAGAAAGAGAGAGAGAGAAAGGATGGGCATGCCAGGGCCTCCAGCCACTGCAAACATACTCCAGATGTGCATCATTTTGTGCATCTGACTTTACATGGGTACTGGGGAATCAAACTCAGGTCTTTAGGCTCTGCATGCAAGTGCCTTAACTACTGAGCTATCTCTCCAGCCCAGTTCTATTCTCCTTATTTGGCTTTTAATAGTGCTATAGTATCTGGTAGCTTTTATTTGTTCATAAGTTCAAATTACACACACACACACACACATATATACACACATACATGTGGGAAGAATGGTCTGACAGGACCTAACCATCACATAAATGATCATTGCTAACTACTGTTTTGTGGTTTTTCTAAATTGGAGATAGCATGTAATTCAATGGTCACAGCAAAAGTGGGCAATTTACAAACTTAAAGACTCTAATAATATCATAACCCAAAGAAAAGTTCATCATGTTACACGAATATTACCCCAAATAACCAAACAGTATGGCCATTGTAGAGTATATATTGCCTTTTTACCATGCAGCTATTATTCAAAATGAAACGGGATGTCTGGGATTATCAAAGACATTTAAATTTGAATATAAAACACGAATAAAAGACCTTTGTGTTCGCATGCTGTCTTCCAGTGGTGCATGGAATCTCCTTGGTTTTTGTTTGTGTGTGTGGCTGGAACACTGTTCTCTATACATATTGAACTGCTACAAAATAGCCGATCTAGGTAATTTTAATAAAAGTCATAAAAGCAATACGTAACACAGATATAACAGGAAAATTAGATTTCCCCATTTTAGCCACATATTTCAGAATAGAAATAGTCATTCTCTGTTCTTATCTGAAGTCACTGTTTATTTGCAGCAAGGCTGAGTGGCCCTGTCTGTTAAACCCTGTAGACGGCCACACTTTATTATGATGACTGTTGTAAAATGGAGTGCTAATATCCACCCTCAAATCTGTCATGGATACTTTAAGGAATCATTCAAGCTGTTCATGTAGAATAAAAGTAATCAGGATTGAGAGGAAAACAGGAATGAAAATAAAAACCATTTCCCAAAAGGGGAGAAGCATGTGAAAACTTGTGCGTACTGATCATCAGGAGTGTAAAAATTTTATTTCTCAGTTAATAAGCACCACCTGTGTTTATTAAAAGTCTCTGATGAATTCTTGTTTTGTGTCTCACAATGAATATAAAATGCTCTCAGGAAAGATTCTATCAAGTACATATGGATTATTAATATACATTAAAAATCCCTTCATATGCCTGATGTCACCTTCATTATCCTCATCTGACTCCCTACTCTACACCTTTTTCTTTAATTCTTTGTTGAAATGATATCATATAAACAAACCATCGACTACATATAAATCAATTGTCTATGACATGTTACAGGGGAAAAGAAAACATCAAGATTGCCAATAACAGGCACTCAGTCTCATAAAACTTGTAATCAACTTCTGAGCCAAGGCGTAAACTGTAATATATTGCTGCAAACCTATAACAATAATAAACTATTTGAATTGCACCTTCACATTCCCAGTCGTTAATATCAAATAAGCATGGGAAACTTTTGACAGTCATTCATTTTAATGGATGTCTGTGTGTTTATCAGGTTGTGTCATCTGGTTTTATGGAATATAGCCTTATCATATCCTTGGAAGGGCATAGAGATAAAGACAGAAAGAGAGGGGAGAGAGAGAGATGGATGAGGAGTGAGAGAGAGACAAAGATGGAAATACCATTGGAAACTGTGGACGTATGGAAAATGCAGAGCAGATATTTTCTTATTATCCCAGCTCAAATGAGGATTATACCAAGTGTATATTTGACCCTAAGTAAAAATGAAAAAGTGAGTCCTCAATCAATTATTTTTTGTTATTCGGGCTCCTTTGGACATCTATCTGTTACTACCTTGAAAAAGATCTCAAAATAGTGGCTTCCAGGGCTGGGAAGATGGCTCAGTGGGTAGAGTGCTTGCTATCAACCATGAAGACCCAAGTTCAGGCCCCAGCACCCACATAAAAGTCAGCTTTGGCAGCATGGGCTTGTAATCACAGCACAGGAGAGGACAGGAGAATCCCTGTGGCTTGCAGGCTAACTAGGCCAGCTTACTCGGTGAGCTCTAGGTTCAATGAGAGGCCCTGTCTCAAAAGCTAAGATGAAGAGAGGTGAAGAAAGATACCCACTGTTGACCTCTCACCTCCACACTCACGTGCACATACATGCACCTGTGTATAAACATGTCCATAGACATACACCACACACATAAAATATCGGCTTGAAATATAAATAGTTACTTAGTGCACTCATAAAGCCAGGGGCTGACTAAGCTCAGTGCAATATATTTTGAGGTCTCCAACAGTGCAATCAGCCTGTGGCTGGGTCTAAGATCAGGACTATTTAGGGATCAGCTAGGAAGATTCAAACAGCGTGTGCTCTCTCTTTCTTTCTCTCTCACCTACTCTGTCTTCCCTCTCAGGATAACCGTCTTTCACATGGTAACTGAAAGTTCAGAACAACTGTCCTATGAGAGAGCAGATGTGGACTGGATTTCCTACAATAGCCTCACCTCACACTTACACTCCTCTCTATCTTGCTGCCTCTTGCTGAGGAGTCAACAAGATTCCTCTATAGCAGGGATTACTGTTTGGTGGATGTTTTTATAAAATCCAGTGTGGGGCTGGAGGGATAGCTTAGTCATTAAGGCATTTGCCTGCAAAGCCAAAGGACCCAGGTTCGATCCCCCAGGACCCACGGGAGCCAGATGCATAAGGGGGCACATGTCCGGAGTTTATTTGCAGTGGCTGGAAGCCCTATTACACCCATTCTCTCTCTCTCTTTCCCTCCTTTCTCTCTGTCAAATAAAGCTAGACTACCAGGGCACACTTCTATACCACTGTGTGCACACTCGTGCACAGTAAATTGAATTCTTGACTGATAGTGAGAAAGAGTGGGGTCAGGGGTTGGAGGAATCTGAGGCTGCTCAAGAACGCTGACTAGACGGGAAGCTCCATACACGCTTAGCACTGCCGGCACAGGGTTCAGTGGATGGGAAGACCTCCCCAGCCAAGGTCTCTTCAGAGGGGAGGAAGGGGAAAGGAGTGTTCCAGAAGAAGGAAGGCCCACGTGTCAAGGTGAAGTCCCATACCAGCACGGTGAAGGAGGAGGAGTCACAGCTCACAAGAACCATTCTTAGGAAGAACAACAGTTTGATGCCTGGTAATGCAAGTTCCTGTCTTATGGATGAGAGATGGCTGGAGGATGGGTTCCACGGGGCATGCAAATCAAGTAAGTTTGGGGTCTGCCTCAGTTACATCATGAGACCTTGTGTCAAAAATAACAAAAGCAGGGGCTGGAGAGATGGCGTAGCGGTTAAAGCACTTGCCTGTGAAGCCTAAGGACCCCGGTTCGAGGCTCGGTTCCCCAGGTCCCACGTTAGCCAGATGCACAAGGGGGCGCACGCGTCTGGAGTTCGTTTGCAGAGGCTGGAAGCCCTGGCGCGCCCATTCTCTCTCTCCCCCTCTATCTGTCTTTCTCTCTGTGTCTGTCACTCTCAAAGAAATAAATAAATAAATATTTAAAAAAAATAAAAAAATAAATAATAATAACAAAAGTGGGCTGGAGAGATGGCTTAGCGGTTAAGTGCTTGCCTGTGAAGCCTAAGGACCCCAGTTCGAGGCTCGCTTCCCCAGGTCCCACGTTAGCCAGATGCACAAGGGGGCGCACGCGTCTGGAGTTCGTTTGCAGAGGCTGGAAGCCCTGGTGCGCCCATTCCCTCTCTCTCCCTGTATCTGTCTTTCTCTCTGTGTCTGTCGCTCTCAGATAAATAAATTTTAAAAAATTTTTTAAAAAAAATAACAAAAGCTGGGGAAATAGTTAAGTGGTAGAGAACTTGCTTAACATAGGCCAAGCTATGAGTTTAACCACCAGCACTACAAAAATAAATAAATAAGTGACTAGATAAGGCTCGTTTATATATGAGATAGGGATGTGCACTTGTAGGCCATTCTACAGGGAGGTGCAGGAAGCAGGAGGTGAAGTGGCTAAGAGAGTAGGTTCTAAGCAGAAAAGTAGAAAGGGGATTCATGGGAGTGCAAGACGTTTAGCCACATTGGAAAGAGTAATGGGGAGTGAATCTGATCAGAATACATCGTGTCCATAAATGAAACTGTCAAAAACAATTTGTTAAAACAAGTAAAGGGTCTGCAGAAATGGTTCAGCAGGTAATAGCGTTTGTGCCTGACCTGAGTTCAATTGCCAACCTCCATATAAAAAGTTGGGCATGGCCATGCATGCCCACAGCCCCAGCACTGAGGAATGCAGGGACAAGAGAGTCGCCGGGGCTCCCTGGTCAGCCAGCCTGACTGAACACTGGTAGCTCTGGGCTCACTCTCAAGGAAATAATGGAAAGAGTGACAGAGGAGAACATCTAATGTTCTCTAATCCCATGCATGGGGCACATGCAGCTGCACACATAATGCATACAACACACACACACTACACTGGACAAACTACACATATTCAAAATAAAAATAAAGTTTAAATAATTTTAAAGAAGATATAGACAGGAGATATAGCTTAGCAGTTAAGGTGTTTGCCTGAAAAGCCATAGGATCCAGGTTTTATTCCCCAGAACCCATGTAAACCAGATGTACAAGGTGGCATATGCATCTGGAGTTTGTTTGCAGTGTCTGGAGGCCCTCACATACCCATTCTCTCTCTCTCTCTCTCTCTCTCTCTCTCTCTCTCTCTCTCTCTCTTTCCCTCTCCCTCTCCCTCTCCCTCTCCCTCTTTCTCTCTGTCTGTCACTCTCAAATAAATAAATAAAAATAAACAAAAAATTAAAAAAAATTTTTTTTTTAAGTCAAAAGAGGAACCATTGTAAAAGCACCTGGAGATGGGGGCAGGTGAGGCCTCAAACACACATCAAATATTATGAGAGTTGATTTCTATTCAGCTAAAGCTCAGGACTCACAAATGCAACTGTTTTCTAAAGGCATCAAACGCTGTATTAAAAGGCATAGGGTCATACAATAGAACTCATAATCAATTAAAAATTCGTAGCAGGATGAAATGGAGGGAGGAAGGGGGCAGAGGAAGAAGTGAGGGGTAGTGAAAAGACAGAGGGAGGCAAAGTGACTATGATCAAAGCACATTCTGTTCATACATAAAAACTGTCAAAAAATAGGACTGGCAGAAAGAAGGGACTCGGTGGAGGGGACATATGAGGGGAAGGAAAGGGACTAGAGGGGACTACGATCATGGTGCAGTGTATACATGGATAGATGTTATTGGTAAATTTCAAAACGAAGGCAGGTAGTTGGTAGCACTGTTTGGCAGGAAAAGTTGTAGAAAATTATAATTTTGAATGTACACACTCCTTCCACTGGACAGAGCAAGACACTTTCTATACAAATACTCCATGCACCTGGAGAAAAATGAAGCCTTTCATGTTGGAAGAAAAATAAACCAATTTTTAGTACTCAAGAATGCAATCGCTGTTTCCTTTCTCGACCTGGTGGTTTGTTTACACTTCAGAAACCATCAGAGAGCTCCTGCGAGGCAGACGACATGGATTTCATCTCTGCTCTTATGATCTATAATAGCTGCGCCACAAGAACCAATTCCCTTCTATATCGAGTTATGTTAAGTGAGGACAGAAGATGACTTTGCATGAACACAGGAGTTATATAAATGGGTTATTTAGCAAAAACCACTGCTGACTTAAGCTACCTGTTTGTTTGCTTGCTCTTTATTGTTGTTGTTGTTTGGTTTTTCAGGGTACAGTCTCGCTCTAGCTCAGGCTGACCTAGACTCACCATGTAGTCTCAGGGTGACCTCCAACTCATGGCAATCCTCCCACCTCTGCCTCCAAGTACTGGGATTAAAGACACGTGCCACCACGCTGGCTTACCTGTTTTTTTTTGTTTGTTTGTTTGTTTGTTTGTTTGTTTTAATTCACAGGGGTTGAAAGCAGTATCAAACTCATTCGCAGACGCAGGGCAATGTGGCACAAGTAACCTGTTGCTGCTTTTGCACATAAATACATCTATGTTGCAAACAAATTCTCTTTTTAAGAAACCCTGCTTTTGAGAACAGTAATTATACCTAATAGCTTATAACATGTATTGGAATGAACAAAATAACTCTTTTTGAGAAAATTGATCAAAATTTGGGAAGATTACTGAAGAACTTAAATTCTAGTAGTTAAAACCATTATTTCAGCTGAGGGCATGGCTAAGAGGTGAAAGAGTGCTTAGGACCTAAGCATGAGGGCCTTTTGGGCCAGAGACCACTATGTTGGATTCCCCAGAACCCACTTAAAAGGCTAGACATGGCCACACAAATTAACCCCAGTGTGCGTGGAAGTGGGGAGACCGGGTAATCGCCAGGGCTCACTAATGGAAAGCAGCTCTGGGTTGAAGGAGAAACCATGGCTCAAGGAAATGCATGGAAAAGCAAAAGGAGGACACCTGACGTTCTCTAACCTCTGTTGGCCTGACAACGGGTCACCTGCATCTGCACATGCCCATGTATGCATCTCACGTCACACACACACACTTTAGACATGTGTGTGAGCATAAACAACAGCTGCAAGTCTGAGATGTCACTCCACTACACTGCTCCTAATTCACCCCCATACCACATGGGACCAGCCAGGAGCACTGCTTCAAAAGGAGATGTTGGATTACTTTTGGGAAATAGCTTTTCTTCTCACATAATTTTGCACATTTGTTTATATTGAAGACAAAAACAAAGTTCCCTTGTACAAAGTTTCATGAGACAAAAGTAACTATACCTCTAAAGCAATTCTGATATAACACCAATATGCAGGTTGGTGAAAATGTTGACACGCTCACAAACAACCCATCATGAAGGACCTGTAGTCAACATCCTCTGAAAAGCACAAAAACGAAAGAAGCGATCAGGCACATTCCAGTTCCAACCCTCCCCATCCTCACATCTCGCCCCCCCCCCCCCGCCCAGGAGTGATCTCAGAGTGTGCGAGACTTGGTCATGCAGGTTTGTTTCCCATACCTGTCACAGTATGAAGTCACCCCACTACCAGCCTGAGGAGAAGTTCTCTTTTCTTACAGCAAGATAATGTTTTAAAAAGCTGACTTTTAAACCTCTTACTGAATTTTTTAATGGATTAAATTCATCATGTCACCAGCTGCTGTGCGGCTAATAGAGCCATAAAACACTGTATTAAAGGATTACCCATGCAAAATTTCCTCTGGTGCTAATGTGAATTTTAATACTTTTAACATTTAGTTGAGATGGGAATGTCCAAGAACAGCTTGTTCAATAGGTTGTTCTATAAAATTAAGTTCCTCATCTCATCAGAAATGCCAGGACTCCATTAAGTTAAAATTTTACAGAGAGACTAAGATGATTCACTGTGCAGCATTTGTGAGGAGGGAGACAACATCTGCTTCTACAATGATGCTATTTTTGAAAAGGAAAGAAAAAAAGCAAAATAATCACCAATCCCATAAGTTCTCGGAAACTGGGCTGAGTAGAGGAAAATGCTAACTTCAAATTTGTAGAAGGTCACTTTACAGTGAGGGGCACCTACATGTGTGTCTCTCAAATGTCATTTGTCCAAAAACATACATGCTAGTAATTACTGACTCAAAATCACATAGATGTTACAGTTTTCAGAACAAGAACTTGATATGTATCTACGTAGGTGACAGAAAAGAAAGCAGAAAAAATGTAGCTAGCAGAGGGTGGAAGGATTATGAAAGCCAGAGGCAGATGGTGAAGTTCGCCTTCTTTGTTCTATGGGGCAGTGCTGGGATCGTGAGATAGTCCAGCTTGCCCGAGCTCACGCAGCCAATAGAAGCGTATCAGAGGGTAAAACTGAGGTCTCCTGACACCAGACAAGGGACCACAAGCCTACCTCACCAAGACATGCATATCGATTTCATTCATATGAAACAGCTTATGTATTAAACAACAATAACAAATCGATAAGCACACAGTGAAAAGATCCTCCTGTGAAAGGCTTATGAATTAAAAACTAAATCTATACATATGGCCCATTATTTCCAAAATAGTTCTCAATCAGGCCATCTTCCAAATGTGCAGCTTGAAATTCTATGTTCTGAGTATGTCTTTTTCCTCTCTTCTGTTCATAAAGGACCCAGAAAATCTCCTGCAACTCTCACCTGGGCATCTGAAAGGTGGCAGCATTTCTCAAAGAAAATGCATCTTAAATAAGCCTGTGAATATGGTGCAGGCTTCAAAGGCGCCTCACAATTAAAAAGCAGACTTTAAGATGTGCTCTGTGCTTTATTCGGAAAAACAACCCCAAGATGATCGGTTTTAATGGAAATTCTCCAAGGTTCTTTACCCTGGCTGAATTTTTGTCCACAGCTCTGTATTTTGTACTCCGTATGTATTACTGTTCTGAGAGCCTGTCATTTCTTATCAGAATGAGAACGGCTAAAGAGATAATATTTCAATAACATACTGGCCTGATCATAAAATAACTCAATGGAAATGTGTAACTGCCTCAGGCAGCCCGGCAGGGTACTCAGCTGTCAGATGATTTCTATTCTAGGGATTTTTTTATGGTTACATTTTCTGTTATATCAGACATCCCCTCAAGTCTTAGTTATGCTTTTATTCAAAAGGGAGAGCCGCAGTATAAAGACCTACAAAACTTATTATGATATATTACTGTAAAGAAATAAAAGTCGCTGCTACAGTAGCATGTTGATAAGGACAGGCCCGTCACATTAATTGACCTTTTCCCATCTTGCCCACCAGGGCTGAGGCCTGAGTCTCCCGGTTGCTAGGCGACCGGGGTCACAGTTTTCAGGTCTGAAATGCACAACCTCCTCAGAAAGGGGATGTGGTCTTCAGAGAGAACGCAGCTACTTGGCAGCGGTAAGGATGGGCAGCGTGGCACGGAATGAGTTCTGGTTTGGTTTTAATCATGCTAAGGGCCAAGGTGGAGAAACTGACTTTTGTGAAAGATTGTGGGAACAGATAGATCTTCAAGTTCTGGTGACTAGAGTCTGTCGTTAGAATACCCACTCCAGCTTTTCTTTGATAACCGGGCTAACGTATGGCTCAGAATTGTAGCTGCCAGTGCAACGATGATCAAACTCTCGCTTCAAACATGCCTCACACAGATATGTCGGCAACACAGAGTGATGTAGGGAGAGTGATTTGGGGTGAGGGTGGTGGGGGCTGACTGCATTCTGCCAGGTTTGATGATGGTGCTTCTAGGAGCACGTCAGCCCCTAAAGGTCACCTGCAAGAGAGCTCATTCCCTACCCTTCCTCCACTGCCAACTCAACACTTCCTTTAAACTTTAATAAAGGGCACCCTGGAGAACCCATTTCTCAACCGAAGAAACCCCACACCCCTATGTAATTGCATCTGACACTCTGTTCCCTATGCCTGTATTTAACTTCAGTTATGTAACCCTAATAACGTGCCAATCAACTCAACTTTTTAAGCACAAAACTTGCTAGATTTAAGTACATATCAGAAGTCAGGGAGAGTATTTGAATTTCCCATTTCACAATTTATTTGATCTTGAACTTTTTTTTCAGCCCTACACAAAGAACTACCATTTGTATTTCGCTTTATTTCAGACTCACTCTGTAACTATAAGAATATTTGAGGGAAAAGATAAGGTTATTGACTCCTAAAGTTTTATTTTGCTTCACGAGATATTTTGAAGGGGAGAAAATTAAAAGTATGCACGTGCCATGAGGGGTGCACACCTTTAATCCCAGCACTCGGGAGGCAGAGGCAGGAGGATCGCCATGACTTCAAGCCACCCTGGGACTACATAGTGAATTCCAGGTCAGCCTGAGCTAGAGTGAAACCCTACGTGGAAAAGGCAAAAAATAAATAAATAAATTATGTGTGCGAGTGTGTGTGTGTGTGTGTGTGTGGGTGTGTTGATGATGAATAATTTGGAGGCCAGTCGTTAAAGAGACCGAAGGATGGAATGTTTCCTGGTTCCTTTCACTCTGGGCCACATGTAAGTTCTTACAGATCCCGTGTGCTGACAGGCCAGGCCACTCGACAGACATCCCGGCTCATATAAATAGCAATGAGATCGCCAGGGGGCGAGTCATGTGCCTGGAGACTGTGGCTGTCAGAGAGCTCTAATGATTTCTTCGGCCCTTCAGGGTGAAAAATTTACTTCATACTTTTTTTTGTCTAATATTTGCCATTTTCCTTTCCCTGAAGATAACTGTCATTTTTAGATATGTCTGCTGCCTTTTCCAAGTTGTCAGCCTGAAAGAACATAAAAATGAGGCCGTCAGAAAAGGCATAGCCCCTGGTGCTTCGGGGTGGAGCAGGGCTCCTTCGGGCTGCAAGAGGCAAGCAAGTGTGTAAGAGCCCTCCCAGCCCAGCCCAGGGTCAGGGGTGTGCTCCACCTGAGGCGCCGCTTCCCAAAACTCAGAGGGCAGGAATGGGCAGTGGCAGGTGGAGCATTCTGAGAAAGTGTGCACCCTGCCCGGAATTGTGCAAAAACGGGCCAGCCGGTCTTCACAGAGACCATGCAGAGCAGAGACAAAGATGTGAGAAACCTCCACAACAGAAGAAGGGTGTGGCTGTATTGAAACTAATTTTTAAAATATGAACCCGAGTTCTGTATGTCTTTTTCTGTTGAGCTTTCTTAGTGATCTTCTCTTTAAAATATTATTTGTTTATTTATTTATTTGTTTGTTTATTTATTTATAAGATAAAGAGAGGGGCTAGAGAGATGGCTTAGCTTGCCTGTGCTTGCCTGTGAAGCTTAAAGACCCAGGTTTAATTCTCCAGGTCCCACATAAGCCAGATGCACATCCCACTTACAAATAAAGTCCAGATTGCATGTGCCACTTTATGCATCTGGTTTTATGTGGATACTGGGGAATCGAACCCAGGCCATCAGGCTTTACAAGCAACAGTCATTAACTGCTGAGCTATCTCCCCAGCCTGTGATTCTCTTTCTTGACAGATTATGTCTTATGAAAGCATGGGTCCACAATGGATTGCTCTGTTTCTCATCTTTAAAAACCAGCCTTTGAGAGGGACTGTTCAACGCTAAGTCATTATAACCACCTTGCCAAGGTTCTGGTTAAAACTGGTAAGTCAAGCTTTCACGCAGAGCTCTTGACGGTGGGAGAGGCAGGAACCCACTGAGTGCGTCAGTGAGGCCCTTTCGCCTTAAACAACACAGTGCTTGCAATGTATGCTCTAAGCCAGGCTTTCTTTCCCCATGTCTCTGTTGGCAGGCGTGGTTGCCTGGGTGAACGTACAGTTAGGCAAACGTTTTTCTCTGTGTGTAGCAAGAAGCTAGGGGTCTTGTTCCTAGGGGGCTGTGCCACGCAGCTTTGACCTCTCTATCCTAGCTGCCTTACAGGAGGTAGAATTGCTCCGCAATCACTGCAGGACTGATCCTGATGCCCTCAAACACCTCTCACTCGGACCCAGCTCACCCCAGCTTCCCAGGGGGCAGGTGGGTTGGGTTCTCAGGTCCAGTCTCCGTCTGCCCCACTTCACTCCGCAGCACAGGGACGACGGCGTCCAAACGTCCTTACCCTCGTGGATCCCACGAAGGTTTGTTTAGAGAGAGGCGTTGGCTGCACATTGGAAAGCAAAAGAGCTCTTCTTCTCGCCCTGAACTGGGTGGGCATCTCCAGCGGCAACTGTATGTGCCGAGGATGGTGGATGGCACCCAGCAGTTGCCGATGCAGGTCTGGCCCCTCCCCGGGCGCCTGCTCCCGAGGCCCGCCGTCACCACCTGCCCCTGGGTCGCTTTACCCCCAGGTCATCTCTGAGCGCCTCCCTGCCCCTCGTCCTTGGTGCTTGCCTCACCTCGGTCACCAGCTCCCTCCATTAATTTCTCTCTGTTTGGCACGCCCGGTGTGACTGGTATTCTATGTTGCATGGACAACTACGTAAGTAATATCCAGACCAAACTGAGCACATGCAGACATTGGTTATGAGCAGCAGCTAGCCCCGGCCTTGAAGGGCAGCAGACATCACGATCCCATCTTCTTCACTGCTGTGTCCCAAGTGCCTCCCACCTCACTGGCACACAATCAATATTATTTGATATTTAGATTTTTTTAAAGGCAACAAAAATGACCGCCCGGCTCGCTCAGTCAGTAGAGCATGAGGCTCTTAAAAGTCAAGTAAAGGAATATTTTGCATAAGTACTTATAAATAAAGAAAATCTAACATTTTTGATCATGTTCAATGTGAATTAAGGCTAAGGGATTTCACTTAATTTTTTTATTTTTATTTTATTTATTATTATTATTATTATTATTATTATTATTATTATTATTTTGTCTTTTCAAGGTAGGGTCTCACTGTAGCTCAGGCTGACCTGGAATTCACTATGTAGTCTCAGGGTGGCCTCAAACTCATGGCCATCTTCCTACCTCTGCCTCTCAAAGGCATGTGCCACCATGCTCAGCTCACTTAATTTTTTTCTGGTTTTAAACTTTTTTAGTGACAAGTTCCATAAACAACATATCATGATCACAATTCCTTCTGATCATCCTTCCTTTCCCCTCCCCAACACCCCTCCACTGAATCCCTTCTTCTTTCCAACTGGTCTCTCTCCTATTATTTTTATGTTTTTTTTTTGTTTATTTATTTATTTGACAGCAACAGACAGAGAGAGAGAGAGAGAATGGGCACGCCACGGCTTCCAGCCACTGCAAACGAACTCCAGATGTGTGCGCCCCCTTGTGCATCTGGCTAACGTGGGTCCTGGGGAATTCAGCCTCGAACCAGGGTCCTTAGGCTTCACAGGCATGTGCTTAAGCACTAAGCCATCTCTCCAGCCCCTCTCTTCTATTTTGATGTCTTCCTTTTGTTTCCTCCTAGTATGCAGGTTTTGTTTAGATAGCATCAGGCCCTGTGAGGTGAGTGAATGTCAAGGTCACTTGGTGTCTGGGAGACACTAAGTTTTGTCAACACTCCTCCCCTTCCTTTGGTTTGCACATTCTTTGTGCCCCCTCTTCTACAATGGTCTCTGAGCCCTGGAGGATGTGATAGAGATGTCTCACTTACTGCTGAACACTCCACCGTCACATCTTCTCAGCACTTTTGTGAGTTTTGAGTCACTCTACTTTCTCTAACCAAAAGTGAGAGGAGCATTAATTAATATACGGGCATACACATTAGTACTTAAAGGGAAGTTTGGTGGGCATAATATATCCACTTAGCCAGACGACAGTAGTAGTAATCCCTCTGGAGCTAATGACCTCCAGTGCCACAGGCTTTTCATTAGGCTTTTGGCATCTAGCAGGAATCTTCTTCTGCAGAACAAAACTTATTAATTACTTACTTATTTTTTGTTTGTTTGTGTGTATGTGAGGGTGTGGGAGTGGGACAAGCCAGGGCCTCTTGCCAAAAGCTTGCACCACTTTTTGCATCCAGTTTACCCGGTTGCCTTGAAATTGAACCCAGGACCTGCAGGCTTTGCAGGCAGGTATCTTTACCCAGTGACTCATCTTTCCAGCCCCACGCTTAATGTTTTTAAACTTCAGTCACTCTGATTAATGAATAATCACTGGCTTACCTTGTCAGCAATGAAATGAACTCAAAGGAATTTACTTTTCCCATTAGAGAGAGAGAGAGAAAAAAAAAGTCCTCTAAATTTGCTTTCCCACAAGGAAAAAAACAGCTTCAGAATTCCTTGCTGAAACCTAAATTTAGCAGGTCAGTTTCTACCTGGGCAAAGTGGACTTACTTGTAAGAGTAAATTATCACATCATAAAACTGTCTAGTGGGATTCTAGCTGTTTGAGGTGTTAAATACCCATGTCACCTTCAAAGAAAACTACTTTTGACATTTACTTCTTAGAAGAAAGGCAGGTACTAATGTAGACAGGACTGACCTGAGGCGACATTGGGAAGCTATGAGATTTCTAGTTACCTGCCTCCCTCCGAACACCACAGGCGCCCCTCACCTCTCTCTGTGGCTCCACTGCCCCAATGCTTAAACCTCAGCACAGCCAGCACTGAACAGAGCTCATCCACACTGAGCCGCAAATGACCCAGGTGGCTTAGAACGCTGTCCGTCTCTGCAATATCTGCATCATCACAGTAATTTTAGAAATTTTAGAAACTTCTAGAATCACCTGGAAGACAATCAAAATCCAGATTGCTAGGTATGACCCAGAATTCTCTTTAGGGAGTTATTCTCTTTAGGGTAGAGTCCCCCCACACACACAAATTGCAATTTTTTAAATATCTTATTTATTTCAGAGAGAGAAATGAGAGAGGGGGAGAGTGAGAGAGAATATAGGCACTCCAGGTCCTCCTGCCACTGCAAACAAATTCCAGATTCATGTGCCACTTGGTACATCTGGCTTTGCATGAGTATTAGGGAATCAAACCTGGCTCATCTGATTTTGTAAACAGACACTTTTAACCACTGCGCAATTTCTCCAGCCCCCCTGTTTGCATTTTTAACAAGCTTCCAAATGGTGAAGGTGATAACTGTGATAACCCTGACCCTGAGCAGGGAGCACTGAGTTACAGGTCCTTAATGTCACACCAGGATGCCTGGAGCAGGTTCAGATGGTTCTGCCAAGGGGATCTGCTTGTTTCTAGGTAAGAGATTAGAGCATGTCAATTTTAAAAACAAACCAGTAGATGATCAAGCATCTAAAAAACTTTCTTAAATTTGGGCTGGAGAGATGGCTTAGCGGTTAAGCGCTTGCCTGTAAAGCCTAAGGACCCCGGTTCAAGGCTCGGTTCCCCAGAACCCACATTAGCCAGATGCACAAGGGGGCACACGTGTCTGGAGTTCGTTTGCAGTGGCTGGAAGCCCTGGTGCGCCCATTCTCTCCCTCTCCCTCTATCTGTCTTTCTCTCTGTGTCTGTCACTCTCAAATAAATAAATAAATGAACAAAAAAAAATTTAAAAAAAAACTTTCTTAGATTTGCTCATCTTCCCCTCCCTCAAAAAAAAATCTTAATTTATTAGGTCTATGGTGGCACTTAGAAAAAAATCTAAATGCATCTAGAATGGTGAGATTGAGGCCTTTGGAGGACCTCTGTAAGGAGGCCAGCATATAGGGAAAGAGCTTAATTAGTACACAGAGCAGACCCCAGTTCCCATTCCAGCCTCTCTACTTGACCTCGTGGAATTGTGAGGAAATTACTGAACCTTAATAAGCCTCAGTGTGTTCGTCTTTATAATAGAATTTTCACTAAAAATTTCTTCCTGTAAAGTCTTGTTCCACCTTCTCACAGGGCACCCTCTAACCCAACAAGACACTGCACCTGCCAAGGACAAATCTCCAAGTGCAAGGCCCTCGTAAATGCTCAGGGGTGTCGGCCTTCTTCATAATTTTCAGTTGCTAGACAAACACTTTGCTGATGGGCTTCCTTCTAAAGTGGGCACTGCTTGGCCAATCTGCATAAACCATGATGTATTTTCTTTAATGGCAGAAGTCACCTTGACTGATGACATTTGACTATAGACTTCACTGGTCATTTCCACTCAAGTGCTAGAGAGTTCTCTGGAAGGTTTATATTGAAGAATTTAATAAACAAACATGACCATATTCCCCTGTTACTGTTACTCCCCCTCACCCACAGCTTTTCCCTTGAGCCCCTTCCTCTTTCCAAGTAGTCATTCTTCTGTTCTAATGTCTCCTTCACTTTCTGTCCCTATGTCAAAATGCGGGTGGGCTCAGTCGTGTTCAGATCTTCTGGGGGTAATGACCTCCACTGTGAGACCATGAATGCACTGGTCGGTGTGTGTCAGGGGTGCTGTGTCCCAGAGAAGCTCCTCACAGCCTCCGGCTCTTACACGCTTTCTGTGTCCCTCTTCTGCAGTACTTCCTGAACCTTGGGGGATGTGATAGACTTGTTTCTTTTAGCGCTGAACAAGACTTTTGTTTTCAGCACGTGGATCAGTGTTGAGTCTGCTTGCTGGCTACAGCCATCTCCATAGAGGAGCTTCTCTGGCTGGCAGTCAGAGCAGCGCTAACGTTCTTTCTCTCCACCACCTCCTCCACGATGTTCCATAAAGCCTGGCTTGGGTGATAGGGATAGTTTGTCCAGTGAGAGGCTATGAACTGTCTCGTTTCCCCAACACCTCAGTGGATCTTGTATATCCCTAGGATTCACTGATACCTGCAAAAAGAAACTTCTCTAACCAAAAGTGAGAATGGTCCTAATCTATGGGTGTAAATACAACCATTTAGAAGGCAGTTTGATGGGTACTATGTATCTATTTAGCCAAAGAAGAGGGTAGCTTCACTACTATGGCCTAGGACCTCTCAAGTCGTAGGCTTTAGACTTGGTTACCATGCATGGACTCCTCCACCCATGAAGTAGATCCAGTTGGTTACCCCCATAGCTGACCTACCACTACTATACCAGTGGGCATGTGTTGCTGGTTGGCCCACTGTGTAATCTGCAGACCCCTCTGTTGGTTAAGACTGTTGATACATTCCCTTCCCTGCATAGCACCTGCATAGTGCTTTCTAGCACTGTCAGCTGGTTAGTAGGGAGGAGGTTTCCAGCTCACTTCCAGCTCAATTCCCCAGTGTCCTGTGTCAGAAGCATGTGGTGTCTTTAGCAATAAGTCCTTACCATCTAGATCTAGGGGCCCTGGAACACTGGCAACAGCCTGTGACTTTTTTAAGGGGCTCAAGGTCCTCCATGACCAATGACTCACTGAGGTATGGAGGAATTTACCCCTGGCATTGGGATTTACCTACAACAATCTAAGGCTTTCAAGTACAGCATTCTCCACCCCAACAGGGTACTTCTGCCTAAAAGCTCTCTTTTTCAAAATTGTCTATTTTACCTAGATAATGAGGAAGTCAATTTCTTTTTCTTTTCTTTTCTTTTTTCTTTCCTTTTTTTGGGGGGTGGGGGTAGAGTCTCACTCTAACTCAGACTTCACTACGTAGTCTCAGGCTGGCCTCAAATTCACAGCAATCCTCCTTCCTCTGCCTCTCAAATGCTGAGATTAAAGGCATGTGCCACCATACCCCACAAAATGTAGATTTCTATGTGACTTAAAAAAAAATTTTGTTTATGTATGAGAGAAAGAGAATGGGTGTACCAGGGTCTCCTATCTCTGCGAATGGACTCCAGATGCATATATCACTTTGTGCATCTGGTTTTACATGGACGCTGGAGAACTGAATCTAGGCCACAGGCTTTTCAAACAATAGCCTTTAATGGCTGAGCCATCTCTCCAATCCTATATGAGTTTTTTACAATGTCTTCAGCTTTGTATGTATCTCTTCCCGCACCCTCAACCCTTCCCTTCCTTTCCTCTGACTCTACTTGGACGTTTTCACCCTGGCATTCTGTCCCTCTACTTGGTTTCTACTGACTCCTCACCTAATGTCTCCCTACTTCTCCTCCTACCTGGTCTCAGCCTAGCTTCCTGGCCTCTATTACTGTTTCTCCACCTTATACACAGATCTACAAGTTCAAAGCTACTTCTGCAAATGAGAGAACATGTAGTGCTTGTCTTCTGAGCCTGAGTTAACTCAGTGTAATTTTTTACAGGGACATCAATTTTTCCTGCAAATTTTATGATTTCATTTTATAACTGAAGAAAACTCTATTGTGATCATATACCACATCTTCATTATCCATTCTTCAGTGGATAAGGATCCAGGCTGACACCATTTCCCAAATATGGTGAATAGAGGAACGTACACAGTTGAACAAGTATCTCTAAGGTATATGCCAAAGAGTGGTACAGCGTGAGAAGCCTCCTTACTGATTTCCATGATGGCTGTAATAGTTTACACTCCCACCAACAGAGCCTAAGTGTTCCTCTTTCCCTAACACCATTGATTGTCACCAACATTTGTTGTCATTTGATTTTTTGATGTAGCCATTCTGATTGGCATGAGATGAAATCTCAAAGTTGTTTTAACTTGCACTTCCCTAGTGGCTAAAGGTGTTGAACATTTGTGGTCCCTTGTATTTCTATCTTGAGACCTCTCTGATCAGTTCCATGGCCCATTTTCTTTCTGATTGAGTTTGAGCTTCTTCATTGCTTAATGTTTTGAGTTCTTTCTATAGTAAAGATACTAATCCTCTATCAGATGTGTAGGTGGGAAAGGTTTTCTCTTTTTCTGTTGTCTCTTGACTCTGTTGACAGCTTTTTTACCTGTATAGCAGTGTTTTATTTTCATGAGACCCCATTTGTTTTTTGTCTTATTTCTTGAGCCACTGGAGTCCCATTCAGAAAGTCCTTCCCATTTGTAGAAAATGCTGTCTTTTCTTCAGTGTGTGTGTTTTGGCCTTTTTGTCAATTTCAGGTGGCTGTACTTACATGGATCTGATCTGATCTTCTCTTCTCTTCTATTCTATTCCATTCTACTTATTCTTTTCTATTGCACTGATACACATGACTGTTTCTGTGCCAGTACCATGCTGTATTTTTGTTTATTTACCTATTTTTGAGATATTTTGTTGTTGTTGAGTGTGTCTTTTCCAGGTGGGTCTCACTCTAGCCCAGGCTGACCTGGAATTCACTGTGTAGTCTCAGGGTGGCCTTGAACTCATGGCAATCCTCCTGCCTCTGCCTCCCGAGTGCTGGGATTAAAGGCGTGCACCTTACTTATTTATTTGACAGAGAAGGAGGGGGAGAGAGAGAATGAGTGAGCACGCCAGGGCCTCCACCACTGCAAACAAACTCGACACATGTGTCCCCTTGTGCATCTGACTAACATGGGTCCTGAGGAATCAAAACTGGATCCTTTGGCTTTGCAGGCACATGCCTTAGCCACTAAGCCATCCCTCTAGCCCTCAGGATTTTTTTTTTTTGGTTTATTTTTATTTATTTATTTTAGTGTTGCAGAGAGAGAAAGAGGCAGATAGAAAGAGAATGGGCGCACCAGGACTTCCAGCCACTGCAAACAAACTCCAGATGCATGCACCACCTTGTGCATCTGGCTTATGTGAGTCCTGGGGAATCGAGCCTCGAACAGAGATCCTTAGGCTTCACAGGCAAGTGCCTAACTGCTAAGCCATCTCTCCAGCCCCCTCGGGATTTTTTTTTAATGAATGAATGTATTTATTGCTTATTCTCAAATCAGTAAGACCTACATAGAGTATTATCAGTCACTACCTAATCAAGACAAGCCTCTGATGGTACTGTGATACAGTCATGTTCCTGGTTCACACTGTGCTAATTCTAACGTTTGTTTGTTTATTTGTTTTTTCATCAACTTAAAAGCATTTTATTTGCTGGAAAAAGCTTTTTGTATCCTTTCATTTTAAGGTAGTGTCTGTCCTTGACTGTAAGGTGAGTGTCTTTATGACAGAAAATGGATGGATCCCATTTTCTGATCCAGCCTGTTTGCCTATTTCTCTTGATTGGGGAAGTGGAGCCCATTAATATTTAGAGTTACTATTGAAAGGTGTAAGCTAATCCCTGTAGTATTTGTGATATGTAGAGTTTGGTGTTTTCTTGATCTTCATTTGCTTAACAACTCTTTGAGCTTTGATTATTGTTTTTTCCCTTCTGTAGCCTCTTGAATATGTTTATTCTTCTCTTCATTGTAAAGTATTCAATCCAATATTCTCTGGAAGGCTGGCTTCATGCTCATATATTCTTTTGGCCTCCTCTCATTGTGGAAATTTTTCTTTCTCCTCCTATTATGAGGAATAATGTTACTGGCTAGAAGTTTGGGTAGTGGCCTTGTCTTTCAATATTTGAAATGCTCCATTCCAAGCCTTTCTGTCTTTTAGAGTTTCCACTGAAAAGTTGGCAGTTTATAAGTAATATCTCTTTCTTGTAGCTTTTAGTACCATGACTTTTTTGTGTGTATTTAGTGGATTTTTATTTTTTTAGTTTTTTGATTTTTTGAGATAGGGTCTGCTCTAGCCCAGGCCGACCTGGAATTCACTATGTAGTCTCAGGGTGGCCATGAACTCACAGTGATCCTCCTACCTCTGCCTCCCAAGTGCTGGGATTAAAGGCGTGCACCACCACGCCCAGTGTGTATTTAGTGTTTTAGCTGTAATATGATTCAGGGAATTTATTTTTGATCCTGTGCATTTGGTGGTCTATTTCCTCTTGTACCTGGATGAACCTCTGTTTCCTAATATTTGGAAGTTTTATCACTTCTTGCATTGCTTGTATGCCCACAGTTGAAACACTTGGTCTTTTCAAGAGCATCCCCACTCGTCTCCTGTTCTGCTCATATGTGGTTTTACAACTTGTTGACCTTGGCATCCTGACCTGTTTCCTCTTTCTTGCCCTCAACCCCTGATATCTGTCCTCTACATAGTCTATTCCATTGGCAAGGCTTCCAGGATATTGCTTTTTACTCTCAGTTATTTGCAATTTTATTTTAGCTGTTGCGTTTGTTTCAGTTACTGCATTTTCATTGGTGGCATTTCCATTTTAGTGTCTCTGTCTCTGTCTTAGGTTCCATTGTCCTATCTTGGTTTGACTTTCACATTTCATTTCATGGAGGTGATAGTTTGCATTCTCTTGAATTCACTCATGTGTTTGCTTGCGTGCTCTTTGAGTTCATCCACTTGTCTATTGAGTTATTTTAATTGATCATTACAGCTCTCTTAGATTTCATTCAGGAATTAATTCATTTCCTTTCTAAATTTATTTTACATATTTATTGTAATTGTGTTTTGGAATTCTTTGCTGGAAATTTCCTCTAAGAATTTCTCATTGGAAGCTTCTACTATGTGACTAGACATTCCTGGTGTGGGTCTGTTGCCTTGGTTCCTTGAGTTACTTATTTTGCATTGGAATTTGACCACCTGGATATATTTCTCTGTTTTGTCAAGAATGTAGCAACAATGACAGCACCAGGGACACAGGACTGGGTGGGGGAGGAAAAACAACTGACCATTCACTCACCAGCTTAGCAGGGGTCACTGGGTGCTCATGGCAAACATGTACTTGGGCTTGGGGGGGTGGGCGGTAGAGGAACCAACCGTGAACTCACTGGTCTGGGGATGGGGTTGCTCCACCAGTGGACATGAGGATGGGTTCAGGTGGGGAGAGGGAAAAGACAACTGTGAACTCACTGGGCCTGGGGTGGGGCTGCTCCCACACCAATTTTTTAAATTAAGTCTATCATCCACTCAACTTAAAAAACAATTTAAAAGCTGAAATAGACAACACTTCCCAATAAAAAAAAAAAAAAGTCTGCCATCCAAAAGCCTGAGAATTTGATTGCTCATTCTAAACTCGTCAGGTTGATTAATATCTTTTACAGCCTCTTCTTGCCATGGAACCCGACATGTGACTTAGCAGTTCATTTAATTTGTTCAATAAACAGTTTCAAGGTGCTACCTGCTCAGGCTATGCCTCTGATGGTGGACATTTAGCAGACAACTCCGCAGATTGCTGAAGAGAAGCACACAGAGGCTCATGCTTCACTGAGGAATGAAGCTTAAATCCAATGCTTTATATCTGCCAAGCACGACATTCAAGGTTTTAAAAAACAACCACCCAAGCTCTCAGTTTCTTCATCTATAATATTAACAGAATAATGCCAAACTCCATCAGGCTTTATAAAATTAAATATTATATACATATGCAGAGAAGTTGGCGCTGATGGCTGTACATAGTAGGTCTGTCTGCAGCCTCTCTCTGTACATAGTAGGTCCGTCTGCAGCCTCTCTCACCTCCCAGAGAAGGATGAAAGGTGAAGACTGACATTTAGAGAAGTGAATTTCATGGACGGGTGTTTATGATAAATGCTGCACTCAATGGTTAGAAGCTACTTCTGTGGAAACAGATTATTCTCAGTGGCTACCTCACCAGACTATTTTGAAGGTCAAAGGAAATAATGTATCGAAAGTCCCCAATAGATACTTATTATTTAATAAGTGTCCACCGATGTTGATTCCTTTCTCCCCGCCTCCTCTTCATCCTAACTGAGGAGAACTGTGGAAACATGTCGTGAGCTAGATGTCACAAGCACAGCAGAATGCAAGTTCTCCTAAGCTGCTCCTGCTTTTGTGCGCCTCTGGTGCTATGAGATTTCTCCCCTCAATGCAACATTCCCAAGTACTTCCAACTCCTCCTATGTCTGGGATCACAGCTAACAAAGCATTGTCATTCCCCAAAGAATAAATCCTCCTGCCAACAAGCTCCTTTTGTCCCTGTGTGATGAAAGGCAGCAGGAAACTCGCCGGAGTGAAGCATTTGGGAACAGAAACTCGGAAAGGCTGTTGGAGAATTCTACCAGAGAGATGGGGAAAGCCACCAAGTGTGCAAAGAGCTCTTTGAACTTTTTACCTTTGGTGGAGCTTTTGATCTGCACCTCACAAGATCTTATTAAAAGCATATTATTTAGCTTAAACTTTGAATGCTCACCATTTTTCCCAGTAGCCTGGGGGCAGTGCAAAGCAGTGCATGCAAGCTTCACATCATAAAGTACCTGCCAGGAGAATGTCGCTGCACAGGTATGCTGGGAGCAGAGGGTCTCTGCTCCATCACCTCAGACAGCTTTCTACAAGGTGAAGTCATGGCTCGCCTGCCCACGAAGTGGGTCCCAATTACCCAGGAATGTTCATCCTGCGCTGGCTCACACCCCAGGCAATCCATCTTAGAAGAGCCACAGACACCTGGTTTCCAAGGCAAGATGCCTTTGCTTAGTCCAGTTCAACTAACTGTCTGGTTCCCTGATCATCATACCGTCTTTGGAGGAAAAGCACAACTTAAATTTTAAGAGCAGCCACTGGTTGGCACCTTAGCTCTCCCAACTAAATGGGAGGTGATTGGTGTCTTAGAAAGGAAAGCAAATGACTGTTAGTGAGACCCTGATGTGTAGGCACAATCAGACTGATTATTTTCTTATATTTGACAGAGCTGACTGTATGTGATTCTGTAGAAGCCACGGTGTGATGGAGTAGAATATTGTATTTGATAGAGCTTAGTGTACACAACTCTTTTCAGGCCACTGTGTGATGAATAGAATATGGACAGAACCAGAACCTTCAGGATACAGACCTGCTCAATTGTGCTTAAGAAACACTGCAAACCAAGAAAAAACTAGAATACCAAAAATTGCCGGTTTTTTTCCAGGGGTGATATACTTCCCAAGGAATGTCACTTTCTCTCTGCCTGTAAGTCAGACCCTTTTCTATTTTAATAATGGTATTAACTGAGAGATCTAGCCCAAAATCAAGGGCTGAATATGACTCAGTGTGACAAAGCTCTCAGAGGTTGGAACTTCAGGATAGTGTGTTGGTGAATAGAGTAACTGATCCAGGCTTCCACATGTCCTCAGTACATTTTTGCTGACATGGAAAATCACACAGTTCCAGATATCCTTTCCCAGGTAGAGGCAGAAAAATGCAAGAGAGGGTGACATTACTAGTCTGGGAACTCCAGAGGGGCATAACCAACAGGACAGCTGGATGTACGGATGATTGATTGATTGGTTGGTTGAAGATAGATGAATGGATGTACAGGACCAAGAAGGTCCTATAGATTTTGCCTGGAAGTCATTTCATTTATCTCCTCTTCAATTCTCCATGCCCATATTCCTACCATCCCCATTTTCCACTGGCTGTCAGTGTGAGACATTCTAGAACCATCCAGAGGAATCATGATCTAGTCTTCTTCTGGGGAACCATGGGTCTTGCTACCAACTCCTGTTTTCACACTCAGATAGGTTAAGTTATTTCAGTCTATGAAACAACATGGAGAGATAAGGCAAAAATTCTCAGGAAGCATGCCTCTTCAATAGGTTAACTGACAATATTTTCAGACTGTGTCCACTCCAGATTCTCATACGGCCTTTGACTAATAAGGTTTCCAAGTTCAATGTTTTCTCCAGTACCACCAGCCCAGAAAGCAACAAAAATCTCGGTGTGGGGGGAGGGTGAAAAGCTTCACAGTAAATTAAGTACAATTATCAGAGCAAACACAAACACCCCAATAAAGAAGCAATCAGTCAGCCTCCGTTCTCAGCATCCATTAGGACCCGAACCATTTCTCAAGTCAGTGATCTTTTTAAGTGATCATCGCCATGAGTGCCCCCCTAGATTAGGGAATCCTCATTAAGGGTTACTATGATGATGCTAACTTCAGCCTCTGCTAATAATTGGCAACAATAAAGCTCTCTAAGAGCTTATATTTTTGATCTGGACAAGAAAATCAGTTAAGTATGTTCAAATGCTTTAATAAACGAGGCTTAAAAACAAAAAAAAGAATACTCCTTTGAGAAAGAAGCATTTCTTTGGATATTGGACATAAACAGCTGGTGGGGACATATCCCTCTGCTCTTTCATTTAGCAAACGAGAATGAGGCTGAGATCCTTTGCACAACGTCTTACAGCTAGTTACTTGCAGACTAGCATCCAGCACAGTCAGAAATCAACATCGGTGAGAGGCGACTAAAAGCATCTGCACTGGCCAACTCCAGCAGGGACCAGTGAGACCCAGAGCCAGGCGCACGCGCAGAAGCAGTGCAAGGGAACCAACCTGGCTGACTCCTTGATCTCAAACGTCTGGCTCCCAGAACTATGAGGCAGCAAACTTCTGTTGTCTAAGCTACCCAATTTAGGGTGCTTTATTGTAACTCCAAGTAGGTTTTTCATAGTTAGAAAATAAAAGCCATCCAGCTCAATTTGGATTTCAAGTTTACAATGAGGTTTTTGGTTTTTTGTTGGTATTAGCATGGCCCATGCAATATTTGTCTTTTATCTGAGGTTCAAATTCAAATGAGCATTTTGTCTGATATCTGACCTCCCTGACTCAAGTCCTGGGAAGATGATATTAGGCAGTACTGAGAACTGCTAACCCTGCTTTTCCAGGAACAAGGCGCGAGCAAGGCGGCTGAGAATCAATTGTCTCACAGCTCTGGAGGCTGGAAGTCTGACCCTCAGAACGCGCCCTTCCCGCTCCTTGCTTGCCCGTCACAGGATTGTTCTGGGCTTTTGGTCTCACGGTCTCGCTCTCTGTGCTTAGAGCCGAGACTCAGTTTCTGGAGTTGGACTGTGAGTCCCTTCAATGTGTTCTTCCACCAAAGAGCTATGCAGCCTGTTGGGGGAGAAAAGTAATGAACAGTCTTGAGCAGTAGTGGATGCTGCAAGCTTCATAGCTGGCCAACCAGGCCAGACACACCAACTGTGCGACAGTGGCATGTCTACAATGGGAGAAACCAGCTGCTCTCTGACTGGACGTGAGGCTCCAATGGCAGGAAATTCATGTCCAATACTGAAAACCTAATCAAAAGCCTATGGCTAGAGAGGCATAAGCCTTAGGTTTCCCACCTATGACTATTGTTTGGCAAAATGAATACGTAATGCCCACCAAATTGCCCTCTGAATATTTATGTTTATTCCCACATTATTAATGCTACTCTCGCTGTTGGTTAGAGAGGTGTCTCTTTTCAGATGATGGTGACCACTGGGGAGACTCAAACTCATCAAAATGCTGAACAGAAGTGGCAGTGAAGTGCTCTGCACTGAGACATCTCGGTCACACCCTCCAAGACTCGGGGACCACTGCAGAAGAGGTGTGGGAAGAATGCAAGAGCCAAAGGAAGGGGAGGAGTGCTTACAGAACTCTCTATTTTAAAATAATTTTTAAATTTTGAGCAAGAGAAAGAGGCAGAGAGAGAGAGAGAGAGAATGGGTGCACCACGGCCTCAAGCCATTGAAATGAACTCCAGAAGCATGCACCCCCTTGTGCATCTGGCTTACATGGGTCTTGGAGAGTCAAACCAGGATCCTTTGGCTTTGCAGGCAAACACCTTAGCCACTAAGCCATCTCTCCAGCCCTACAGTAAGTACTGTCTTTGAGACACAAAGTGTTTGTGGTATTCATGACCTCACAGTGGCTGATGCCACCTACACAAGACCTGCATAATAGGAGGGGAAAATCAATCACATCAAAATAGACCATGGACTAGCTGCATAGAAGAAGGGGTTCAGTGGAAAGGGGAGAGGGGACAAAAAAGGGTGGTGGGAGGGGATTAGGGCATGGTATGCTGTGTATATGCATAGAGTCTGCATTGAGAGTAAATTACCATTTCTGGGGCATCCTCTTCAGTGATGCCAATTACGACACCTTCCACCCAAAGAAACAAAGTGGCCTGAAAATCTTAAAGTCCTATATCCTGTTCAACATAATACAAAAATAGATTCTCGAACTCTAGGATGGATGTGTCTCAGCACACACAGTGGCCATCCCTTAGTCTAGAATACAGATCATATGTAGACTTAAGAAAGGTAAAGTTGACTGTGCAGAGTCATGCAGTCACTACTACTGCAGTCTGTCAATCACGTGAGATACACACAGAAAAGACAGAGCATTGGAAAAAAAACGTTAAGTTGTAAAAGTGCCTTAAAAACGAACTAGGAATACGAGATGATGTCATTTCTAGTCTCTTAATGCGCAGCTTCTCACAATCCTCCATCTGGAGATGAAGTCATTTTCACAGACAGCCCTCAGTGGTGTCTGACTCTCATTAAATGTCACTGGTGTTACTCCTTGGCACATGTACATGGATATCCATGGCCCAGTACATGAGAGGACATAACATATCTAAATTCCAAGGCCATTTATTTATCCCCAAATAGAATAATAGTACCTGGAGAGTATTCTTTACAATAATAAAATAGAAATCTTCCGGAGAGGGAAAATCCATAGCTAAGGAAAAGTCAGAATGCTTTGAATTAATTCCGTTCCAACAGGATTTGTGACTCTATCATACCAATTCATATGAAACCACTAGGTGGCGCACTACTGCCTATTTTCCCACCATTTAATTCCAGAAAAAGGAAAGGCCTTTGGAAGATATTGGGTTGGTTTATTGTCTGTTTTCTTCAACCAACTTAGCAAATTGAATCTGCAAGTGGGTCTTTATCATCTTTGATACGTTTTCACTGTCACTTCTTACTTTGATTGTTTTCCTTAAGTTTGACCAACAAAGCATATTAATGAATACAAATACCAATTTTTTTTATCAGCCCATTGATTTCAGAAATAATTTAGGAAGCAATCTTTTTGGGTTGTTGTTGTTGTTGTTGTTGTTGTTATGGTTTATCGAGGTAGGGTCTTACTCTACCCCAGGCTGACCTGGAATTCACTATGTAGTCTCAGGGTGGCCTCGAACTCACAGCCATCCTCCTACCTCTGCCTCCAGCATGCTGGGATTAAAGACATGCGCCACCATGCCCAACTTTAGGAAGTAATATTACTTCCCACAGTTCTCAAGCAATAATGACTTCTGTTTATGATTCTTGTGTTGCATATTTATAAGATAGGTCATTACAAATCTATAAGTGAACTTTATACGATCAGTAGCTTTAAAACTGGTCATGAGTCACTCAGCACTGTCCATGGCAATGGGTGCCACACACAGCATAGGTCTGTGGCCCCCTGGTGGCGTGGCTGTGTTTGTCTACGTATGTTTTGACACGTTTCTCAGAATCATCTCCATCCTGAAGTGATGTGTGGCTCTGCTTGCCCGTCTAATTTGTTCCTGCAGCCGCTGACCCGCTTCATTTCGGGCTCTAGCACTCAGGAGATGAAAGCCTGAATCACCCCTCCATGTTTGGGCTGCATGGTATCCTCTATACTGAAGTTGCTGTGGAAAAAATGTCCGAATTCCTCAGATTGAAGAATGGTTCTATACATATGTGTACAGGGTCACCACTGAGCAAGTAGCTTCCATATGTTCTTGCTGATTTACATTTTATTTACTTCCTCATAAGCTGATTGCTACATGCACTTAAAAATGAATCAGCAGAGCACATTTAATAAGAGGGCGTGTTGTGTTTTGAACGGACAGGGACTTCTCAGCCTCTTTGCTACACGCTTGGAAGAAGTGGAGCTGAGCTTATGCTCTCTTGTTCACTAAATCCAATTTAGCCACATGATTCTGCAAATGGATCTGCCTCACGTTTCATAACTTCATTATTGCTTTAATATCACTCCCTTACTTTGCTTTCGTGAGGGACGGGGTCCTTAATTAATACTTTAAAATGAGAGCGATGAATGTATTTTATTGGTTATAACGCCTTTTTATTAGAAGGACAACAGAGTACTAGTTTGCTGGTCATGAAATATAATGAAAGAGAAGAATGTGAGATAGAAGCAATCTCACGGTTAGTGTGAGCTCATCTTTCTATGGGAATTCTTTTTGGCATGTAGGCATATAGACTTGGCACTTGTCCTGTAACAACAAGTTATGGAGTCTTTGCTGCATCAACAGTTAGACCCTGTAAAGAAAAACCTATGTAGACATCTGCAGTCAGAGGGCCTAGAAGTGACATTCTTGGCAGATCTACCTTAGCTTCCAACAGTAGCCCACCCGCAGTAGAATGCCCCAAGCCAGTCAGCTCTGCACAGGAGGACTTCATCCCAATCCCCACCCCCCATGTCCTGCCCTGGCCAAGCAACATGGAACTGCAGGCATCTGTCTCTGCCACCTGCAGCCTTATGGAGCTCCTGAGTAACTGTGGCTCCCATGCACTTCAGCCTGCTCCCCTAAGCTGGCTAGGAGATGAGTTTAGAATGAAACGTAAGAGAAAAAAATTAAAACCGTGTTTCGGGACAGTGGGGAAAACAAATCTGTACTATTGAAAATGGAATTAAACCTCACTTGCTTGAGAAATTCTAAGGCTGATTTCATTTTGCTGAAGGTCCCTAAGAGATAGAGACACAAAAATCTCCCTTGCAGGGAATAGCAAGGGTGTGCTGGGTGGTCTCCTTCCCAGGAGGAGGTCCTCGTGAGGTCTCACCTGCCATCTGCATTGGAGTCCCTTCTGGCCACCTTGCTAAGATGCTATTTGTACCACCAGAAGGAGGGGAGCAGACGCTGGGGTTTGCAACCTCACTGCAAGAAGCAGGGTCCTTCTCCCTGCACCCCACACCCCCACTCAATCCAGCTGCCCAAGGTCCAGCCAAAGCCAAGTCAACAGAGCTTGACTGATGCCTACAAGATGTTTCAAAGTGCAAACAGATGATCTAATACAGCTAGGTGATTCTTGGTGACTTAAAACTTTTCTTTCACGTGTCATATGATTTATACAATAGCTACAATTAAGGAAGTTTGAAAATGTTTGAGACAAATTTTTGTTGTTTATTTTGAGACAGAGAACTCTTAGTCCTTGTGCCTTCTGAATGCTGGGATTTCAGGTCCTTGAAATAACTTTTGGTTGCTCTTGTTTTTGTTTTTCAAGGTAGGGTCTCACTCTAGCCCAGACTGGCCTAGAATTCACTATGTAGTCTCAGAGTGGCCTCAAACTCAGAGAGATCCACTAACCTCTGCCTCCTGAGTGAAATAACTTTTGACATGAGTGGTAATTTACTTCCTTGGCCAGAATTTACTTTTAATCTTAAAGAGGAATGGGGCTTTTAATTTTCTACTGGTCAATAATGTATTTTCCTTTTAAAACTATTCCACAGTGGAGTCATTTTTTTTCTTTTGCTTTTGGTGTGCCAATATATATCTACACATTCTCAAACATGTACACACTTGTTCAGCTAGCATGGCAATGGGGATATAGACTCGTTCCCTGAGCCCAGACAAGGTTGTTAGGACTTAGCTCCCCAATTTATGCAGCTTTCTCTCTCCCTCCCTCTCTCTCTCTCTCTCTCTCCCTCTCTCGGCCCTTTCTCTCCTTCCTTTTTATGCTCCTTCATTTGCAGAAAATAAAACCTTTAAAAATGAAATTAGAGGGCTGGAAAGATGGCTTCATGGTTAAGCGCTTGCCTATGAAGCCTAAGGATCCCAGTTTGAGGCTCAATTCCCTAGGACCCATGTTAGCCAGATGCACAAGGGGTCGCACGCATCTGGAGTTCGTTTACAGAGGCAGGAAGCTCTGGCGTGCCCATTCTCTCTTTCTCTCTCTCTCTCTCTCTCTCTCTCTCTCTCTCCCTCTGTCATTCTCAAATAAATAAATAAACAAAAAAATGTTTTTAAAAAATTAGAAAGGCTGGACAGATTACTCAGTGGTTAAAGGCACTTCTTTGCCAAGGCTGCCAACGTGGGTTCAATTCCCCAGTACACGCATAAAGATAGATATACAAACTGGCACATGTGTCTGGAATTCATTTTCAGTAGCCAGAGGCCCTGACACACCCTTATATTCACTCACTTTCTGTCTACCTCTCTCTCTCTCAGATAAAAGTAATAAAATGTTAATTTTTTAAACTAAAATAAAGCATGCTTTGAGACATTTTCAAGAAAATGTACATGCACCTTGAAGTCATGGAAGACTCAAGCAGGTGAGAGTCTAGGGTTCCGAATGACTGCGGCAAAGCAGGACGTGGATCTAGGTTAGAAGAAATGAAATCTCTGGCTGCAACTCCCAGGCAAGGACAAGGTCACCCGAGTGCAAGGGATGCCTCTGTATGCTTCTGGAAGTGATAGTCAACCTTTCTATCACTGTGACAAAGTACCTGAGATAATCAACTTAAACGTAAGAAAGGCAGGTAGGAGCCAGTTGATCTACACCACAGTACTGGGGACAGGAGATGCTCTTCAATGGTCTGTCAGAACCGACGCCAGAAAAGCTCAGCGGTCTGGAGAGCGAGCAGTGACCTGTAAACTCTCATCCCAAGGTCATGCGCCATGGGAATTGCATCAGGGGGCCCCAAAATAGGTTCCACACAAGGCAGAAGTAAGTTGGGTAATTTTTTTTCTGTTTTGGTTATCAAGGCAGTGAAAAACAGATTGCCAAAATTTCAAATTATAGGAAACCTCTCAATCCTTGCATAATTGATAGTATCAATTAGAAGTAAAAGAATAAACCTTCAGGAAATGACAGAAATGCTTTAATTTGCTGACTATTCCAGCCCCTGTGTTCTTTTAACTCCATTCATGCCACACAGCTAAAATGCTAGTAATAGAACATCTGATTTACTGAAGGGGGAAAAAAGATGATATTACTGAAAAGACCCATTACTGGCATGCCTCCTTCGTGTAGCTCAGTGTTAAGTACTCTTCAAAACTGAGCCCTTGGTGGAATGCAATCTGTAATTCAATCGAGAGATCTTGCTAATGTCCCAGACTGCACGAACATAGCTTAAGGGTTTTGGTTTAGTAGGAAATCTTGTGAGCCAGAGACGGAATGACAGCCTGTCTCTTCAGCAGCAGGATGAGTGAGTGCTGTTGGCAGTGTGGTATTGAGCAATTATCAATACTTGTAAAAGAAAGTGAATTATACAGTGCAGTCTGTCTTGATGGGAAGACACAGGAAGAAGAGACAAGATGTTGATCGTTCCTGAACCTGAGTGATGCTCTATATACCAGCAACACTCTTCTCTCTTCTCTCAGTTTGACACGTCTATATTATAAGTTAAAATAAAAAGAAAATACTGCCAAAAGTACTATGATGAGGAAGTAAGAATTCTTAAAACTCTAGAATTTATAGATGTTTGCTCCTTGATGCATATCATTAATCTGGCTCAAGAATTTCTATTCATCAACCAACCTATTTCTAAAGCTGTAGCTGCAACTGTAGTCACCCAGGGTACGTTTGAACACTGCTCATCGTTCCTAAGACCAGGGAATTAAGCTACCCAGATGTTTTTAAAATGCATCCAAGTTCCTTCCTTGGATGTCTAAGCAAATTAAAAGAAAAAACAATACACCCAAGATTGGGGGACACTTGGCTACTGTTTTCATGAATATTGCTGAGGCTCATGGGCTAAAGAGATAGTTCTGCATTAAAGGCATTTCCTTAAAAGCCTGACGGCCTAAGTTCTATCCCCAGGACCCACATAAAGGCAGATGCATGTGTATGGAGTTTATTTGCAGTGGCAGAAGCCCCTGATGTGTGATGTGCATGCCCTCTCTCTCTCTCTCTCTCTCTCTCTCTCTCTCTCTCTCTCTCTCTCTCTCTCTCACACACACACACACACACACACACACACACACACATACACAAATAATTAACAAAATATCTTTTTTTCAAAAAAGGAGTATTGCTGGGTCTTTAATTGAGGAATTCTATAAGGGTTCTTAGGACAACCGATCAGGAGAACACATGTAGAGATGACGCAAAACAGCCATGTTAAGCAAGGAGATGACCACAGTGAAGAAATGATGACAAAAATTGCAGGGTACTCAGTGCTTAAAGCGCTGAGTTTAGCAGGGAGAGAAAAAGCCTGAGTCTTTCCCAAAACTTGAGCTAGATCTAGATCTCTCAAACTTATAAAAATGTTAAATCTATTTAAATATGGCATTAAGTAAATAAGTTATTTCAGTTAGGGAAGTTGTGGCCAGTTAAAACCAGTAGTCATTGGCACCGCAAGGGTCCCTTTCATTTGGGCACAACTTGAAGATCTTCCCATCACTATAACAAAAAACCTGAGATAATCAACTTATAAGGAAGAAAGATTTATTTTGGAGCACAGTTTCAAAAGTTCCAATATACAGGGTCACTTGGCCCCATGGCTTTGGGCTTGTGGCAGAAAACATGTGTGAAAACGAAGCTTCTCCCCACTCTTGGTGGTAAGAAAAACAAATCAGGACAAACAGGAAGGGGCTGGGGTTTCCCAAAATCTTCTCCAGGGGTGTGGTGGTTTGATTCAGGTGTCCCCCATAAACTTAGGTGTTCTGAATGCTAGGTTCCCAGCTGATAGAAATTTTGGGATTAACGTCTCCTGTAGGTGGTGTATTATTGGAGGTAAGCTTATCAGTGGTATAGCCAGTTTCTCCATGCCAGTGTTTGGCACACTCACCTGTTGCTATGGTCCACCTTATGCTGGCCAGAGGGTGATGTCCACCCTCTCTCTGCTCATGCTGTCATTTTCCCTGCCATCATGGAGGTTCCCCCTTGAGCCTGTAAGCCAAAATAAGACCCTTTTCTCCCACATGCTGCTCTTGGTTGGGTGATTTCTACTGGCAATGCAAACCTGACTGCAACAAAGGGTGTACACACCAAGTGACTTTCCCCAAATGACTTACTAAAGCCTCCTCATAACATGCTCCCCGCCTCCTGCCAATGCCGTCCACAGTAGGCCCAGCCTTCAGTGTATGGGCATTCAGGGGATGTTCGTATGCAAACCATAGCAGATGATTCCCATCAACACAGAAAAGGCCTTGGCCTCTCTTCCCTCCTGCTGCCAAAGGTAGCAGGTGTGGTGGTTTGATTCAGGTGTTCCCCATAAACTTGGGTGTTCTGAATGCTTAAGTTCCCAGCTGGTGGCAATTTGGGACTCGAATCCTGCTGGAGGCAGTGTATTGTTCTCGGCAGGCTTATGGGTATTATAGCCAGCTTCCCTTTGCCAGGGTTTGGCACACTCTGCTGTTGCTGCTGTCTACTTGATGTTGGCCAGGAGGTGATGTCCACCCCCTGTTCATGCCATCGTTTCCCCTGCCATCATGGAGCTCCCCCTCGAGCCTGTACGCCAAAACAAACCCTTTCCTCCCACTGCTGCTGCTCGTCGGGTGCCCTTCACCAGCAATGGGAAGCTGACAGCAATGGCTGTGAGAGGCTGCGACGTCCAGCAGGAGGCTGGCTCCCCAGCCTTCCAGTCCTCTCTCTCTCTCTCCCTCTCCAATGTGTATGCCCCCCATGCATTGCAGAGGCCAGAGGAACACAGTGGATGTCCTCCTCTATATCTTTCCAGCCTTACTCCCTGAAACAGAGTCTCTCACTGAACCTGGAGCCATCAGCTTTTTGGTCAGGCTGCCTTACCAAGAAACCCCGCTGGTCTGCTTGTCTGTGGCCACTTCAGTGCAAGGCTAGGTTTACAGCATGTGCAGCCAAGCCAGCTTTGGACGTGGGTGCTGGGGATCAAACTCAAGTCCTCTTGGTAATGCTTGCTTAGTCAGGGCTCCTTCCCACTGGCCTGTCCCCACAGCCGTCTAGGAGTCTTACGAATCTCATCCCTTCTTCTCTTCATGGTTTACGTTCATGTGTCTGTTTGAACTTCTAAAGCTTTGTCTTCCTCACAGTGTTCTCCATGAAGTTCTGTCTCCCAATGTTTAAAGGTCTGAATTACTCTTTTCCCTATGAGTGTGTCTTGAATGCTGAGCTCACCCATAATGTCTCTTCCATCCCAAGTCTGGATCTAATGCACCAGAGAAACCCATGACAGCAGGACAAAAGCCTAACATGCTTCTGAGCCAATTACTGTCATGGGATACTTAGTATTTCCATGTGTTTGCATGTATCTGTTCTCTGAAGTCAGCAGCTAGAAAGAAAGGGCCAGAGTCATTAAAGGCATAAGTAAAATATAAGCCCCTAAACTTGGAAATAAAACCACTTAAAGTTCTCCTTTCTCTGTTTCTTTATTCTGACATCTTAGCCAGGTTTCCTGCCTCTGTGAACTTGGTAAGGGACACCTTTCCTCTGAACGCTGGGCTGATGGGAAAGTCAACTGAGATCAGCATTCCAAGTGCTTTCACGAACACAAGCCATCAGAAACTGACTTACTGGTGTGAAAATGAGCAGAAATGCGACAGGAAGCTTGTCTCCCAAAACTGGTGACAACTGAGGAACAGGGGACAGAATTGGGATGTGTGAAATGGAACCATCACATCCCACTCAATGCACTTGTTTGCTATTGGGACTGCTTTCAAGGCTGCAATAAGAGAGCATTATGAAATCCTTTCTGAAAGGATTCCTCCCAACATCAGAGAATAACCCTCACAACTCATGAGCAATGATACCAAGAAAATGAAGTGTGTGTGTGTGTGTGTGTGTGTGTGTGTGTGTGTGTGTGTGTGTTCTTCTGAACTGTGATGAATTTGGGACCCACTGCAAGGAATGAGGAAAAACATTGATAGTCTGGACCAGGCTGCCTTAGTAACATTGGAAAATCATCCCCCTGAGTACTGGTGAAATTAGACATTTCCAACTGTGCATTCTCCATCCCGGTGGCATGCTTCATGTAACCAACTCCACCAAAAATCTTCCACCCAGAGATTTTCCTCTCTCCTGGAATCTCATACTGTCCACATATGGAGGTGATTTGATTGGCTTGTTAGGATTTGCAGGGGGCATAGTCTCATGTGGCTCAAAACTGTCCTCCAAGCTTCATTCCCACTTGTCACTTCACCTGAAGTCAAACGGAGGCTCAGAGAGATTATGGCATACAGGGAGTCCCTTACACTGGTCAGAACACAGACAGGTCATTTTCTGGTTTTCTCATCGAGTGTCCATCCTGTCAGGGCAGAATTGTCCCCTAGGTGACATCCAGCACACACATGTATTGAACAATGTGTTGACTCGGATGGTGTGGAGGAGATGAAAACAAGAAGTGAATTGATAATTTGGCCTAAGTCTATTTCCATACTTTACTGATAAAATTTGGCCTAAAGCTGCATCCATGCTTGGTGAACTGCAGCCCGATTTAATATGTAAACAAATGTAAATTAACAAAGAGTATATTCATGTAACAGTATTTGAGCCTGAGCCCGTCATAATGCAATCAGGCTATAATATCAGTAATAACTGCTAGAAAAAAATAATGAAAATAATAAATAATGGAAGGTTATTCTGTTCAACAAAAGCTACAGGACCTGAGGATTTGATCTGAATAAAAGGGACCATTTTTCAACTAATGTTTCTTCTCCTAATATTTATTGAGCACATACTATGCCAAACCTCATTTTCTGAGATCAGAGAGCTCCATGTCATCGGAGAATATGGGTGACGGAAGTACAGAGCATACACCCTGGTGCCTGGCTGCAGAGCAGTGAGCGCATGCTTGGGAGCTTCCAGTCACAGGTGATGAATGTCGCTCAGAGCTGACTGACGCATTCGCAAAGGGCTCCACCATGCCCCACCCCAACCCTTGTCTTCTCTGGCAACCTGTATCTTGACAAAATATTCACAGGGTATTATGTTTTAAGATCTACCGAACATACCATGAAATGTCTAGTGTCGTCCGCAGTAAGCAAAGAGCTGTCCGTCAGCTCTTTGCAGCAGTGCTTTCCATCGGGCTGGAGCCATTGTCTTCCAGTTCTGATCTCCCCAGGCCACAGGGCGGGGGGAGGGGCTCTGGACCTTCTTCCCAGTTCATCCAGCCACACATGCATTCTTATTTTTCTGTTCTGCCGGGTCAGTTTTTCTGACATCCTACTCGAAGCCTGCTTCCAAATAGCATGAATTAGGGGACCCCAATAGGGTGTATCATATGTGGTGATTAGTTTATTGACAAACTTGCCTCAGAGAAAGGTACACACTTCACACTGAACCCTGAGTTAAACAGTTATGGATCTAATTCAATTAAGTCTATCAAATATAGCAAATGAATTGACTTAAATGAAGGCCTATCATGTGCCAAGAATTGCATACAGAGAGACAACTGGTCTCATCTCCTATGCAATATTTTTTCAAGAAAGTTATTGGTAAATCCATTTTTAAAAATTGGTAAGATCAATGGGGCTAGGAAGATGGTTCAGAGGGTAAAATGCTTTCCATACAAGGGAGAAGACCTGAGTTCAAATCTCCCACACCCATGTAAATGCTTGGTGCAGTGATGCACTCCTGTAATCAGAGACCTGGGGAGGCAGAGACAGGAGGATCCTGGGACTGGCTGACTGGATGACTAGCCAAAGCAGTGAGCTCTAAGTTCAGTAAGAGACCCTGTCTCAAAAAATAAGGCGAAGAGTGACTGAGGAAGACATCCAACATTGACCCCTGCCCCTCACCCCACACACACACATACACACACAGGCAAAAAAAAAAAAAAGAGAGATTAGTAAGATTGAAATAGCTTAAGACATTTTTGCTTTAAGTAATGTCTCCGTTTTATAATTAACTTCCATCACCTGCCCACAGCTCCTCTGTTCTGTCAGGCTGGTCCCCTCGTAAAACCACTCCTTCCACAATGCCCTCAGCCTCTGAACCCTGCCCATCCATCATCCTGGATCTTGGGTGACATTTGGAACGTTTGGCATGTTCTCAAAATAAATGCTAGACATTAGTCCATTCACCCATATGGCCAAGATAGTTCCCGAGCCTATACCCCTCTCCTCTGATCTCCAAGGGAGCTATGGTCTGTACCATGTCTAAATGGTGGACCTTTGAAAACCAGAGCCATATCTTACATTTGTTCCATGCACAGTGCTGTGCACATACGAGGCAATCAATGAATGTTTGACCAAGCGATTGCTTATAAGCCTGTGAGGAGAAGGAAGGTCTCACCGATGCACATGTGTCTCCATTGATCTATGCTTACTTTCTTTATTGGGTGGTAGTGAAGACATCCGTCTGCTTGATGTGCCTCATCTTTTGACAGTGTGACAAGTCTTTGTGCCTTTTTTAACCCTGTCCTCAAAATTTGAACCTTTCTCATTCCTCAATCCAAATGTAAAACCCAAAACTGTTGATTCTAGTTATAGTGGTTCTTAATAACCAAACAATGGATACTTTATTCAGAAAGGGGAGGCTGGATAAAATGTTAAAATGCACAGAATGAATCTTCAGCTCCTGCTATCTGCTTCCTGGGTATACCTCGACCACAGTCAGAACCTGAGGGTCTTTGTCCACCCAACCCCCACCCGGGAATTGTCAGCTTGCGCCCACCAGCTCTGTGGTTGACCAGGCCCTAGAAGATGTCAGCCCATCGTAACATGCCTATGTATGGTTTTACAGATCGTAACCCATCTCTCCTCCCCACCCCCCGAACTCATCTATATGCTAATTTGTACTTGATCATGCCGCCCCACAATATGGTAATTGCTGTAATGTTTTCCAGGGAGAGGTGGGGGGAGTAAAAATTAAGCGGAGGCTCCATCACTGAAGTCTGGGCATTTGTGAGCCTGTCACATTAAAAGCAAGTAAGCCTGTGTCCAAGGGCAGGGCACACTGAGGCCACACTAGACCAGGGGCGTCCTCCTAGGCAGTCTTTTTGAGAGGTCCTCAGCGGTCGGTGGGTCTCGAAGCTGCTGGCTACGGGTGAATACAACACAGCCACATTCTCACCTGACAGGGCCTCCGATCTCTGAACCTCCAGCAGCTGATCCGGCAGGTCACCCTAAGGATGGCCTGGCCTCCCGGGGCTTCGGCCGCTCCGGGGACACGGGTCCTTCCTCGCTTGTCTCTCTCCTGTATGCACATTCTGACACTATTAAGATATCAAATGACAACAAGAGGCCTAATTAAACAACAGGCACAGTGTGCATCCTCAAAGGAACAGCCTAGGCCCAAATAAGAGAAGCGTAGCAGTGGAAAGGGGAAGAGAAGACAATGGGGCTTTGAAAGCAGTGTTCAAGCCGAGCTGTTTTATTATTAATTATGAACGCTGCTGTACGAACGCGCCATGTGTGGGTCATGGTCCCACTGGGTTGCGCTCTTCCATCCCCTCTAACAGTGGCTACGCCATGCAAACGTCTCTTTAGTAAGTATGCTTACCACGTCATCCATGCCGCTCTCACTCTTGGTTGGAGAATCTGCTTTTTATTTTTAAACAGATGATAGCAAAAACTGGGGGAGCCAAGATTCATCGATACACAAAACAAGACAAGGTGGCCCTGACTGCCCAGCAGGAGACAAGCTGACGTTTGCTGTGTGTGTTTAACGGGGCACATGACACGGGGGGCTCTGGGGGCTGGGGGCCGCCCCGCTTCCCAGGACAGAAGCGGAGGTAGCTACTGAGTCCTGTGACCAGAATCCAATTGTAATTGGCCTCTGAGATCACTTACGGCAATCAGGGAAGTAATATGCTTCCGAATAATTATGAATAATTAGGCACATTTATGAATAATTACACTGATAATAACTATCTGACTCATTCCATTTTAAAATTGTAATTCAGTCATTACAGTTCGGGGAGTCGTTCCCTTCATAGTCCTGCTCGCTGCATATTCATGGGTAATCCACCTGCCAATCTGACGATGCCTGGAATCCCGCTCCAGGACAGCAGCCCCACACTGGCCTTGGGGACAAAGGGACATCCTGGTCCTCACAGGACTGCAGCCGCTGCACATCCCCTTGACTGAGCTCCAGGCAGCTGGAAAGACGGACAGGGGGACAAACGGGGTGTGGGGGTGCCTAAAGCACTGTGCGGCAGCACCTCGTGACTGCTGAACCAACGTGCGAACGCTTGGACCGCGACGTCCCGAGCTCGCTGCTGCTTTCACCCTGGACAGTCAAACAGAAGCCGATGTCCCTCCTGCGTCATTGTACAGAAGTGCGCGCGAGTGGCCTCCTCACGGGGTATGAAGCTCAAGCACTGGGCTGCTCGGGGAATCGGGAGCCCCGTTTGAAGCTGTAGCTTTAGCCTAGTGCAGCCCTGCTTGAAACAACAGTGCGCCCTTGCCTTGCCCTCCCGTCCTCCTCCTCGCTCGCTCTTCTCGCTTCCTGTTCCCCTTCCCCTCTCCCTGCCCGGCCGCCTGTGCAGGCCCCTGCCGTGCGCACGTCTCTTTCGGTTCCAGTCCCAGCAGCGTTAGTCACCTACGTAAGTTTATGCTCTCCTCTCTCCAAAAGCAATACCCATTAGGTTAGACATTAGTAAAATATCAAAAGTAGAAAAACTGTAACCATTTTTTTAAAAAATCAATAATCCTAGCACTGGAGAGAACCAATATGAACTTAGTTATTTTAAAATGCTCTTGCTATATATAAATTAGGCAACAGAGATCTCATTACGAATCGTGTTTCAAAGAGGATTACTTTTGGTTTTCTTTTAAATTTTACTTGTCATCTATTTGCATGCGTATGGGGGTGAGGGCGTGCCGCTTGCACCACCATCTGGGCCAGCCGGCAGGCTTTGCGAGCAAGCCCCTTTAACCACAGAGCCGTCTTCCCAGCCCTCAGGTTTGGCATTGTTGGTCTCATGTAGACAGTGTCTAGTTACTTTTTATTTCATAGCAACATGTAGCATCACTGGCGATCAATGATTTGGAAGCTGGATGCAGTGGCATAGCTTAGGCTGAGGCAAGAGCTCAGACCCAAAGCTCTGAGGCCAGCCCGAGCAATATAGCAAGAGCTCACCTAAAAAAACTAAAAAAATAAAAAATAAACAGTAAAAACTCTAAATGCTAATGGCCAGATCATAGCACATGAAAACGTGGACGTTAAGCAATTCCCCAAATCCTGGCACCTGTTTCCACAATGACTGCCATTCTACCGTATCATCTTGTGGAAAAGGTTCCCTTAGGTCGATTATTGTACCATATTATCCTTCTCTTCCTTGTGAATAAAGCCTCCATGTGGGCAAAGGATAGGAGAGTGATACAGAGGAATAAGGGCTTACCATGCACCATAGTCATATGCAGTATGAACACACATCACTTTAACTACAGACAAAACCTTGTATTCAGAAGTAGCCATAATGAAATTCCAGCTTGATTCCAGACTCAAGGGCCAGTGCTTGAAGCATCTTACGGCGTTTTCTTTCTGAGACTTCATCACAGAGAAACAGAGCTACCTCGGCCATCCCAGTGACGTGCGAGAGTAGTCATTTCTGAGCAGTTACCAGGGCCATGCATGTCACAGCTTTCCAGAGAATTTCTGGAGCATACATCTTTCAAATTGGAAAGGGGAGCGGGCAGCAGTCTCTCCAGCTCTGCATCAACCAGAACATGGACTTGACTGAGAAGTAATGCACTATGAGCAGATGGGTGCCAGGGTCACATGGAGGTGTGAGGAAGACGACTCCTAACTGATGGTGTAGCAACACAGTGGTTGTGAGGCAGGCATTGGTGGGAGAGGAAGAAAGGGATGGAAGTGCGTGGGTGAGTTAGGCCACTCACTGTAGTGGCCCAGAAATCTAGTTGTCAAGCAATGAAAGCTTGAGGTAAGGTAGTCCTGGAGGGAAAAAAAGAGAAGTAGATCACTATGACAGTTATACATGGTTGAATGTTAAGGAGACTGGTTGTCCCTTACCATTAAGATGACCCTTCAAGGCTGGAGAGACAGCTTAGTAATTAAGCGCTTGCTTGTGAAGCCTAAGGATCCCGGTTCGAGGCTCGATTCCCCAGGACCCACATTAACCAGATGCACAAGGGGGCGCATGCGTCTGGAGTTCATTTGCAGTGGCTGGAGGCCCTGGTGCGCCCATTCTCTCTCTCTCTCTCTCTCTCTCTCTCTCTCTCTCTCCCTCTTTCTCTCTCCATTGCTCTCAAATAAATAAAAAATAAAACAAAAATAATTTTTTTTTAAAAGATGGCCCTTCCTTATGCTCACCCCAACTACCAACTTATCTGATTTGGATAGAAAGGTAAGGAGGCAGCTGCTGGTCTTACATTGGTTAGGTGGAAGGGGGAGGGATGGCAAGTGGTACAAAGCCGTGATAAATCCACTGGGAAATGATGACTGACCCAAAAGAAGGAATGGTCTTTTCTGAAATTGTCTCTTTTTAAAAATACTTTTTTTATTTTTATTTATTTATTTGAAAGTGACAGAGAGAGAGAGAAAGAAGCAGATAGAGAGAGAGAGAATGGGTGCACCAGGGCCTCCGCCCACTGCAAACGAACTCCAGACGCATGTGCCCTCTTGTGCATCTGGCTAACGTGGGTCCTGGGGAACTGAATTTGAGGCCTTTGGCTCTGCAGGCAAACTCCTTAGCTGCTAAGCCATCCCTCCAGCCCTCGTTTGGATTTTTAAATGAGTAAAATGAAGGTTTTTCTTGCTTCGCCCAAAGGCAAAGCTTCTGTCAACTGTCAGCCGTCTTGGGAGGTGAGCAGGGATGAGGAGGAAGGCAAAGGGAAGTGCTCAGAGCAGGTACTTCCTGAGCATCCAAGCAAGCCCTGGAACTCAGCTTCCCCAGGTAACCTAGAAACACACTTAACTCAGTCGTATCCCAGCTCAAAATTGCCGCAAGTTCTCCTCACAGTGTGTTCAGAGGCCCATAATCCTGTCTTTAGGAAACTACGATCAGGTCTGTTGTCACAGTCTGAGCATCCTGGCAGGATTGCCAGCAGACAGTGGAGACCTTGATATCAAGTGAAGGGTTTATCCCCAAATCCTAGTAATAAAATTCTAGGACTGACCTTTGGAAAGTATTTATCTAACTAAGACTTAGAGAAATAAAATGTTTTGTTTGAAATTGATGGACAGATCAATTTTTAAAAAGAATCAGTGTTTTTGGCTGGAGAGATGACTTAACAATTAAGGCACTTGCCTGAGAAGCCTAAGAACTCTTGGTTCAATCTCCAGGTCCCACATAGCCAGACACATAATGATACAAGCGCACAATGTCGCACATGCACCACAAGGGGGCACACACATCTGGAGTTCGCAGCAGGCTGAAGGTCACCCATTCTCTCCCTCTCTCTCCCTCTCTCTCTCTCTCTCTCTCTCTCTCTCTCTCAATGAAAATAAAGAATCAGTGTTTTGGTTTTGGATTTTTTTCTCACTAGGCACTGGAACGTTTTGCTTTTTTTTATTATTTATTTATTTATTTGAGAGCAACAGACACAGAGAGAAAGACAGATAGAGGGAGAGAGAGAGAGAGAATGGGTGCGCCAGGGCTTCCAGCCTCTGCAAACGAACTCCAGACGCATGCGCCCCCTTGTGCATCTGGCTAACGTGGGACCTGGGGAACCGAGCCTCAAACCGGGATCCTAGGCTTCACAGGCAAGCACTTAACCGCTAAGCCATCTCTCCAGCCCACGTTTTGCTATTTTAAAAAAGGAACCACCCAATCTTTCAAAAGATGAATAGCAAGAAAATAATCAGGGACTTTCATGGTGTCTTGATTGTATCTTTCCTACATGGACTAAATAGAAGAGACTAAGAAATGTCTTAAATTGAAAACACATTAAAATCATGGTTGTAAAGATTACCTAGTAACATAGGACAATGCAGTTTTTTTTTTTAAAGCAAGTAATGAAAGTTAACATTCACCATAATTGTGACTATAATTTCAAAGTACAAGAATAACAGGTGGAGGAGTGGCTTGGGAGGGAAAACAGGGTGCATGGGAGAGGATTTTGATCATGGTATATTGTCTATACTTACGGAAGTTTTCAATACAAAGTTTTTTTTAAAGAAGCATAAGAATGGGAGGACACAGTAACATGGTATATTGCATTCAATTATATACACTTTCCTTTCATCATTTTGCATTTTACAACATAATCATATTCTATGGTCAGATGAAGAGAAACTTAAAATGGAGAAACTCAAGAAGGCGATGTGTCTGGCCCCCCACTTCTTGGCAGGGTGGAAAATCACACACCTGCTAAACCCAACAATTTAAAAAAGGATGTCTCACCAGGCCAGAAGATGTCCCCCTAGTTCAGCGTTCCTCTTTTATGCAGGCCCTTTGTTGTAACTAGAAATGGGGGTGCTTTTAGTAGTAGATACCCTGGAGGCTCTGGCGGCAGGTGGAAGGGCCGGCTAAGCACAGAGAGTGTGGTGGTTTGAAGGAAAACATCCCCCATAGCCTCCTGGTTGTAGTGCTTAATCCCCAGTGGGTGGTGCCGTTTGGGAAGGTTGTGGAAGAGGTGGAGCCTCACTAAAGGAGTTAAGTCACTCAGAGAGACTTTGAGGGGTTAGAGCCCAGCCCACGGACTCTGTGCACTGCCTTCTGCTGGGATGAAGATGTGGTGCCAGCTGTGGGCTTCTGCCAGGCTTTCCTCGCCTTGGTGGGCATGTCTCCTTCAAGACTGTAAGTTGAAATAAGCTGTTTCTTTCCATTAGCTGCTTCTAATCTAGTATTTTGTCCTAGCAATGAGAAAGTAACTGATAAAGAGCCCTTTCTCCCTCTGTGAATGGAAGTTCGTGCACTGCATGGGCGGCCACCACACCATTCTTGTCCTGAGAGGAGCCGTGTCTAAGGTCCCTGCTCCTCTCCTGCCTTCCTGCCGGCACCAAGGCCCTCAAACACTCTGCTGACCTCATTAAGAACCATTTGGGTGATGGGTTGCCTGTTGAGTCATTCCAGTCTTCCTGACAGACAATAAGAGCTGAGAGAAATGCTTTGAAATGTTGAGATGTGGTTGGGTCTCTGCAAGGAAAGGAACTTAACACAGGAAGGGAATGAGACAAGACCAGGTGCCGCTTGATCTGTGTCATGTCTGGCAAAGGCTTCACTGAGCTGATGACAATAAATACTTCATCTCTCAGCATAGATGTGTATTTAACTTTGCAATTTCAAGAAGCTTTAAGTGGAGAAAGGCTTGGAATACCAGTAACAGGCCCTGAATGAGAAGCTTTAGGAGTGGATCTGAATTGTAACTGCCTGCCAGCATTTTACTCATCAAATGATATTTTTCACCATGACCAAGCGGGATTTAGTCCAGGAATGCAAGGTTGGTTTAACATAAGAATATCAGTAAATAATAATACACAGGTAAAACTGACAAAATCCAACATTTCAATATAGAACACCCAACACATAGAATAGAAGGAAATATCTATACTCTAGAGTTAAAGAAAAAACACAATATATGATAAAAGACTGAACACTTTCCTTCATGATGAGGAACAAGACATACATGTCCATTCCTGCCACTTCTATTTAAGATTGTGAGAGATTCATGAATTTTATTTTAAGCATATCAGTACTTCATAGTTACTGCCTGGAGTCCTAAGGATTTTTCTTCTCCTTTTGGACATTTTCCTGGGCCATGTAGAGTCTTGTATGACTCTTGCTCACTTACATGCCTACAGTGGTGAGTTCTGAAGCAAAGGGATGAGGAGTTTTTTAACTTGAAGGCAAACTCACCTGTGATCCATGCTCCTGCTACCTCAGCTGAGTTCCTCTCCTACCGGATGCCTTGACTGCAGAAGGTAATCTGCAGCATGTAACAGTAGCCAGACCACACAAACGCATACTCTTACCAGTACCAGCTGACCTAGAAGCCAGCCTACCATTGACCTACATTCAAACTGCAGGAAACCAAATACTGACTTTTATAACTGTTTCCAGGATTTGACTAACTGATGTGACTTTGATTAACTTTTTAAAAAATATTTTATTTTTGTTTATTTATTTGACAGAGAAAGAGGGAGAGAGAGAGAGAGAATGGATGTGTCAGGGCCTCCAGCCACTGCAAATGAACTCCAGATGCATGCACCCCCTTGTGCATCTGGTTAACGTGGGTCCTGGGGAATTGAACCTGGGTCCTTTGGCTTTGCAGGCAAATGTCTTAACCGCTAAGCCATTCCTCCAGCCCTGATTAACTTTTTTAATTAACTGATGTAGCCCCTGATTTGTGTCCTTACTTTCAACTTAGGACCAACCAGAGAAAGCCCAGCATGCACTTCAAACCAGTCATGTGGGATGTCACGTGTCTTGGTGCATTCAGGATACTATAACAAAATGCCTGAGATAAGCTAATTTGTGGAAAACAAACATGTGTTTCATGCATTCTAGAGTCTGGGAAGCCAGGCAACAGCAGCTTTGGTGTCTGATGAGGGGTCACTGCTTCAAAGATGGAGTCTTGTTGTTGGGTCTTCATGAAGTTTAAGGGGGCAGCAGGGTAGGGTGGTTCTCTTCAACTTCTTCTGTTGAATAATACATTAATTCTCTGACCCTGAGGACTTCACTCTCATGACTGAATCAGCTCTCAATAACACCATGTGGGTGATGATTCCAACCTATGAACTTGAGGAAGACACATCCAGACCACAGCACTCTGTTTCCAGTTATCTCACAACCAAAAAAAGTTCCAGGGGTACACCTCAGTGGTAGAGCACTTGCCTAACATGCACAAGAGCCTAGGTTTGGTACCTACTGCAGAAAGAAGGAGGGCAGGAGAGAAAGAGAAAAGGAGATTGAGAGATTCCTACTAGTCTTGTCACAGACTAACTTGTTCAAAAGATAGCTGCTTATTTAAATATCTTCCAAGCAATTATGGAATGTCCTAAAGTCAGAAACACTTGCCACAAAACGTGCTTAGGCCACGAGTGGCACACCTAACCCTGTACCTCTGTCTCTGACGTTTGGCACATGCATCTCTCTCACTTGGGGAGCCTTCCTCCTCTTCTTTATGGGAATGTTTGCTTCAACACAGAAATGAAATCAGAGCCGACCATCAGCATTCCAGTTGGATTCTCAGTCATTCCCAGTTGTCTTTCCAGTATATGATGGACACTTCCCCAGCTGTGCTGGCTTGGTGTGGCCGTGTGTCTTGCTTAGAGCACTGGCAAAAGTGCCTGTAATGTGTATCACTCATGCTGGCAACCACTGCCATGTGTCCAGACAGTCTGGGTATCAAACTGACCACAGGAAGCAGAGCCCCTTTCCCAGGGCCGGCTTCACGGATGTGTGAGCTATGCAAGCCTGGAGCTCAGAAGGACCCCAACCTAAGCCTAACGCTCCCTGTCACCCACCAGCCTGGACTCATTCTGAACCTTCACTTTGCACTGGACACCACATGTTATTATGTAACCTGTCCTAGCCTGCCAAATCATGGCATACACATGGTAATAACACACAAGTCATGGCATGAACATACTAATAACATTCAAGTCAAAACAGCAGCAGAATGGGCAAAAGAGGAAGGAAAAGTTCCTTTGGATGCCTTAGAATCTTCCCTGACACTGTTCAGTGGCTGCTCAGAACTGAGAACAAATGGCCAGAGCTTCGTCAATAAGCACCCTGAGGCGACCTCTGTCATCAGCATGGATGTTTCTGTCAACTCTCAATATTGCACCCAACCTCCGTTTCCTAGGCCCTGGCCTTGCGCTATCCTGGCTTGCCTCCAAGGACAGCTACGGTACACTGGCCCCGGGTGCTCAGATGCCCCTCCCCCTCTACAAGGCCACAGTCCTCCCTCATCCCTTTGGAGCCCTTTCTCTCGGTTTCTAAGCTGAAATTGTGTATCCCGATTTGCAGTTCTTTTCGGCGCCCACCTAAGACTGTCTTGGTTTCCATTCCAATCTTGTTCCTGACGTTGGGTTCCCACCAGCATGAGCAAGACACGGGCTTTTGTGCAAAGAAGCTACTGAAATATAAGCTAATAATTTAGCCAGATCTGACTGGGTACAGACACTGCCCACCATTAACGAGGAAGTAATAGGTTAGTGTAATGAGGCTCTCCAAATGCCAACTCTGTCTCCAAGATCCAGAAATACCTTGGGCAAAAAAAATCAGCTGATTCTCCCTATCATGTACCAAATTATCAACAGTCATCAAACGTTGTACATATTTCTACTTGTAGCTGTTCTCACTACTCAGAATTGAGTCATAACTTCTCTCTGCCATCGGCTGGCTTGTCTAAGAACACACTGAATTTCAGAAACTTCAAATTATGTCACACAGTGCAGTGAACTTTACTGTGGGCCACGCTGCAGTATATGTCATGTAAAAGACTTTTTCAAGGTAGAGTGGCCAGGCTTGCTTGTGCTCACCTTTACTCCCAGCACTCTGGAGGCAGAGGGTAGGAGGACCGATGTGAGTTCGAGGCCAGCCTGGGACTACAGAGTGAGCTTCAGGTCAGCCTGGACTAGAGTGATACCCTACTTCAAAATACAATAAAATGGTAAAGTACACAATAATATGCAAGTCATTGTTCTAAAATGCACACTTTTCTTTAATGATGGAAGAAGATTTGAGACTTTTCCAGTGCCTTGTGTTCAAGGAATTTTTTCACTTTTCTGTGATAAAGATTTCTAGGTGGGTCAGTGGAGATGGCTTAATGGTTAAGCACTTGCCTGTGAAGCCTGAGGACTCCAGTTAGAGGCTCGATTCCCCAGTACCCATGAAAGGCCAGATGTATCTGGAGTTTGTCTGTACTGGCAAAAGGCCCTGGTGGTATTTTCTCTCTCTCTCTCTCTCTCTCTCTTTGCAAATCAATACAAAAAGATATTTTTTAAACAAGCTTGTGATGGGCTAGGGAGATGGCTCAGCATTTGTAGAACTCACTTGCAAAGCCTTGACAGCCCGGGTCTGATTCTCCCAGTAACCATGTAAAGCCAGATGCACAGCGGTGCATGCATCTGGAGTTTATGTGCGGTAGCAAAAGGCCCTGGCATGCCCGTTTCCCCTCCCTCCTTTAAAATAAATTTTTAAAAGTTTGTGAGTTTCCACAGCAATGTTCCACATGCAAATAACCAAGAAGAGTAAAAAGAATAATGTATGCCAAAGGAATAGACCATTTGATAGGAGGAAATTTTTAAGATTAAAAGTGCATTAAAATTTTCCAAAGACAGCCAGGCAAGGTGGCACACACCTTTAGTCCCACCACTTGGGAGGCAGAGATAGGAGGATCACTGTGAGTTTGAGGCCAGCCTAAGATTGCATAGTGAATTCCAGGTCAACCTGGGCAAGAAGAAGACTCTACCTCAAACAAAACAAAACAACAACAACAAAAAACAATCTAAAGGTAAGCAGCTAAATGAAAATCATGCTCAGAGTCCCCTCCTGTTTTACTGTCTTCTTGATTTCTTTTTTCTCTTTAGCTCTATAATATTCTATAATAAAATTTTTATAAATTTCAAAAAAGAATCAAGTATAATTCAAACAATGTTAGAGATATATTTTATAATCTTTAAAGGACCTTGTACCCTTCATATGCTCATTTTTTGACTGCTATGAAATGCACAGACTTATTTTCTGTTATAAAATTAAAGATAGCCCACTGATGTAAGCACTGAATTTCATTCTAATTCTTTCTTTTGTCTTTATGTCTTCAGAGACTGTGGGGGAAAGACAAGTTAAATGCGATGGAATTAGGAGAGGTAATGTCAAATAAAATGCCGAATGTGTGGTTGCTGTTTTAGTTGTGTGACATCTTAGAGACTTTGGACCCTACCAGAATGATCAATCTGTCACTCGAGTTGTTTGACTATTGATCAATCTTCAGAGGTATTTAGACATAAGTCTTACTGTGAGCAGAAAGTCTGCTCCCCTGTCTCCTGCCGCCAGGACTCTGAACCACGTGTCCTTAGTGTGATTAATGTTGGTCTTTTAAACTGAAATAATCAATAAATGTTTTCAGAATCTGCATCCCGGAATAAGGCTATTTCATTTGCACTCAATCTACAGAATAGAAGGGAGGGTCAGCTGTGGCTGGCTGCTGAGAGCAGGGATTGTGGGTACACTGCTGTCTCCCCTCCAGAGTGCACTCTGTTCTTAGTTCAGCACAGCTTCCCCGGGTGGCTACACTTACTTTCAAGTTAAACATTAGAAAGAAAACCCTACGAGGACTCTGTTTTGAATGCAGCCAATATTAACGTCTTAAGAGATCAAAAGGGAGGGACTCGGTTGGGCTTGGTGGCCCATGCCTTTAATCCCAGCACTTGGGAGGTAGAGGTAGGAGGATCACTGAGTTTGAGGCCAGCCTGAGAATACAGAGTGAGTGCCAGTTCGGCCTAGGCTAGAGTGAAACCCTATATCAAAAAAAAAAAAAATGAGGAGCTGGAGAGATGGATCAGTGGTTAAGGCTCTTGCTTGCAAAGCCTGATGGCTCAGGTTCATTTCCCCAGTATCCATATAAAGCCAGAGGCACAAAGTGACACATGCATCTGGAGTTTGTTTACAGTGGCAAGAGACCCTGGTACACCCATTCATTCTCTCTCTTTCTTTATTTCTCTCTCTCAGTGCAAATAAATAAAATCTTTTTTTAAAATGAAACTCAAGACTGGAGGAGATGAGTTAATGGACAAGAGTTCTGCTTCCTCAGTGAACCTGATCATCAGCACAAGAGTGAAGGAGACAGACACTGAGGACGCGCAACACCTACCAAAGCAGAGATCCAGAAGCTCCTAAGAGCCCATCACTGAAGTAGACTTTAAACTCCCCCACCACGGCTCAGGGAATTTTGCAAAAGAGGGGTATAAAGACTGTTAGAGCCACAAGTTGGGACATCATGCCCAGAGGCATTGCCTCTCCCCTATAACTGACTGCTGCCCCGACAATGCACCACCCACAATTCCCACAGAGATTACCTGCATCCCTCAACAAGGAGGGCCCCTTCAGAAAAGGGGCAGGGAAGAGGGAAAGAGTGGTACCAACATGTGTTGTTTCCATACTAAATATGTCCATAACTAATAAAAATAAAATTTTCAAAAAGAGATCATTAAATGTATAAGAATTTTTTTAATTTAAAAAAAATTAGCATACCAGCATGAACACCTGAGACTGGATCTCAAGAGCCCACCTGACATGCTGGACATCATAGCACGTGCCTGTCGTCCCAGCACTGGGGAGTTAGAGGCAGGCAAGCCCAGCCTCACTGAATTAGTAAGCTCCAGGTTCAGCAAGAGACCCTGCTAAAAATCAGGTGGAGAGTGACTTAGAAAGACCCCCCCAAATATTGATCACTGGC